>NC_140947.1:138364397-138689397 GCF_014529385.1 Adiantum capillus-veneris
TGAGCATATGGAAGGTGCTAGTGTACAACCAGAGGAGACAATGAAAGGCCAAGTCAGCCAGTGGAGGAGCCAAAAGAGCCTATGGCTGAAACCCAAGATGAGGAAAGCAGGCCTATAGATGAGCAAAAGGATATGGATGAGGAAAGCAGGCCTAGGGATGAGCAAACTGATATGGATTAGGCAAGGATGTATGAGGCAAGCCGATCAACCGAGGGAGAGGAAAAGACCTTGGAGGAAACCTTGAATGAGGCAGAAAGAGCCATGGGGGAGACCCCTGATGAATATGTGAATGATGACTATGAAGATAAAGCAGAGGAGAGCAACAACGACATGAACACTACAGAGACCCAGTATGGACCCTTGCGACCTGTAGATACGGTTGTTCCGGTAATGTCTATTCAAGTATGGCAAAATATGTTCAGCTTCTAACTACTTATATGTACTTGTCAACTTTTACAGAGGTTGATTATCTTGGACGTCAATGGATTGCTGCTGATGCGGGTGCCTCTCGGTGACAGAGAACCCTTTGAGGATTTGCAAACGTTTCGGATGGGAACTTGTCGAGTCGTGGTTCGTCCAGGAACCAAGGAATTTATTCAGTTTCTTCTTCCGCGCTTCAGAGTTGCCATATGGTCTTCAATGCAAAGGCAAAACTTGTCGCCACTAGTTAGAATAGTTTGCAGTGTATGCCACGCTCACACGTCAGATTTTGCCTTTTTGTATGATCAAAGAAAATGCGTTACCGTTGAGGGCCACTACCACCCTAAAAAACCACACTTACCTCTTTTGTACAAACCGTTTAGCCAAATCAGTGTACCCTTGATGCAACTAATACACTACTGATTGATGATACTCCTGAAAAGGGAGAACTAAATCCGCCGGGAACAACTATCTCACCACCTTCTTTCGAGGGGCATTCCTTCGATTTTTACCTTGAAGACATTCTGATTCCATACTTACAGAAATTGTATCTCAGTCCATTGTTCACGGACGAGTTTGTACTTTCTAATGAATTAAGATGACTCTTCTATCATGTCTTTGTCTTGTCTAACATTGAGAGAGAGAGAGAGAGAGAGAGAGAGAGAGAGATTTGACATGGTAAAGAAATGTATTTCAAGCACACTTTTTCACAGGGCACAATTGAAAAATGAGCTCAATAAACTTCATGTCTTGAAAGTCATTTGTATACACTTGGGTTCACAAGAATATCTGTTACATTGACACTACTTCAACCCGACCATCCAACTCTTTGCACAAAATATCTTTTTCCCTTCGCCGCATCACCTTACGGCCAGCTAGGAAAAAGGAAAAATCTGATAGGTCCTTGTCCATTGACTCTTCAATTATGTCATGCCGCAAATGCTGAAGACTGCATAGCTCCCTTATTGTAACCACCAACAGTAGGCCATGCTCTTTATCAATCACTTCCACATCCACAGCAGGATTATCTTCCAAACCTGCAGAAACCTGGTCCATAGGAATGTACTTACCGTTGAGCATTTGTGATCGCATATACCAAAACGAGAGTAACAATGATTGGCTTGCAATCATGTACTTGACAACTAGAGTATCAAGCGCGATCTCGCACCGTAAACCAATCTCTTCCTTTGCATACCATCCTCTGTCAAGAAGTTTGTCACAGGATGACTGCTAAAATGACTTGCACATGAACATAGTTTTCGTAACACGGATGTTGTAGCTATGAAACAGCTCTATGAAGAGTGCAACAGGACAGAAGTTTGCAATTCTAACCAGTTTGGTGGGAATAGAGCTACGTAGAGACCTTTGTATATCCTTGTAGAGCTTACTTCGCATTGCCTCCACCATTGTTTCCTCGGGAACTGGCCAGTCCACAGTGTTCCAATCCGTTGGTAGAGGCACTTTCACCAATATGCCATTCTTATTGCCTGAGCTGAGTTGGTAGAAGTGGTCATAAAAAAATATTCCCTCATCAGCCAGTCTTTTGCTGCTCCTCCCTGAATACTGTAGAGAACCAATGTGGGCATGAACAACATGGAAGAGGCCTATTATGCACTCAACAGGCTCCCATTGCTCATAAGAAGAGGGATAAACATCTGCAATATATATAAGAAGAGTTAAACTAAGAGTATCAATAAGTACAAATGACAAATCTAATGTAATTGAGCTGTGAAGAATGGAGACATTGCTCATAACAAGCGGGAGAAACATTGCAAAATATATAAGAAAAGTTATAATGAGAGTATCAGTAAGCTCACATGTCAAGAGTACTTACAATTGCAACGTGGTTGATGTATATCTGATACATTTCCACCATTTGCTATCACCTCTGGATGGGTAAACACATGCTGAACAAGAACTTCCTTTACAGATCTTTTGCCGATTTCAACTTTGAAATCCAACACTCTGGCCTTCCATGCTGAGTGGTAAACATTGATACCACTAGACCTCTTGGGTCTTCTTGGTTGCATGAGGACCCATGAACCTTTGTTTATCCTTTGTCCAACCCATTGGTTCTCTGCACTTATTGAAGCTAGTATTGTAATTGAGGATATGCTACTACTTGGCCTTCTAGGCAAAGTGCAGTTGTTGGTTGTTGGTGTGAGAGACAGTAAACACCTGGAGCCTTTTGGGCGAGAAGACGTGGAAGCCATAGCTCTCAGAGAAAAGCTTTAGTGGAGGGAGATTCACTTTGAAAGCATTCTAATGGAGGGAAAGTGTTTTAGAATTCCAATATCTTGTGCGGGCTTAATGGTCACCCTCCAGTATGTTAATGACCATAAGAGAATGTCAGAAGTGGGACCACATGCAAGCACCTAAAAGCTCGGTAAAAGGAAGGAAATTACGATGCTACAATCTTAGATTCGTGAAAGTTTTATGCTATTTTCTTATTTTTTGAGTCTTTCCACGTACTTTCCTACGTAACGTAGCCTTCGTGCTCATTAGACGCGCTCTATTATTCTCTCTCTTCATATGGCCCTCCAAATGACCTCTGAAATTTCCTAATGCAAGACGTGAGAGCTATGCCAGATTAAAGATATTGAGGTACCCCAAGTCCAAAACGATTAGCAGCAATGGACTTTTCTTCACCCATAACAACTATTGACCAAGAAGGACGAATATCCCTGCTATGGAATCGATTATGTGAGCTGCTAGCAAAAAGTCGGACCAGATCCCTGGCCTTGCATCAAACCTCACAAAGAATGTAACGAGTCTACCTCAAAAAATGTGTGCGCACATCCCAAATCTATAGAATTGCAAGCCGATCCTATGCCAAGCTCGAAGCCCACACTAGTAATTTTACACTCTCCCAGTGAACTTGACTGGCCTTACGAGAGAGAGAGAGAGAGAGAGAGAGAGAGAGAGAGAGAGAGAGAGAGAGAGAGAGAGAGAGAGAGAGAGAGAGAGAGAGAGAGAGAGAGAGAGAGAGAGAGAGAGAGAGAGAGATCGATCTTGAGGCCAACCATTTTAGGCTGCTGCATGGCGGTTGGACTGGGTTGATGGGGAGAGTTGGTAGGCAAAAAGAGGGAACAAGATTTTACGGCTGATATCAGAGAGAAGGAGAGAAGCATTGATCGACTGCGGTCAAAGGGAGAGTGCATGGGGGCCTCCAGCTGGTAAAAGACGGAGAGAAAGAAAACGGCTGCATGGAGTTGGTTGGAGGCCGTAGAGAGAGAGAGAGAGAGAGAGAGAGAGAGAGAGAGAGAGAGAGAGAGAGAGAGAGAGAGAGAGAGAGAGAGAGACTATTGTGATTTGGGGGGATGAATGCGAAGCTCTGGTCAAGAGATGTTACATGCAAAAGCAATGGAATGGTGGGCGGAAGAGAGAGAAACAAGAGGCAACTCTGGTGGCGCAGTTGACATGGAGAGAGAGAGAGAGAGAGAGAGAGAGAGAGAGAGAGATGGCCAGAGAATCTGCAATATGACACGCAAACACAAGTCGGGAAAGAGAGAGAAGACACGTTTCTGGCAGTTCAGTTCGGTGGCTACTACTACCGAGTATGACGTCGTACTATTGTTGATCCATAGCTCAAGGTGTCGGAAGCGACAATCAAACATGGACACACAACACGGGTCGAGTCGTGTTCGCTAGTGTGGTTGACGATGTGCCACAACCGCCCTCTCGTGGCCTATTCACCTTGGCTTGAAAAATTTACCTTGAACGACGTTATTGCTACCATGAAATTTAGTGAGGGTAGTTTCCCACAAGGCAAAATCTTGTCAACTTCAAGTGAAAGGTCTCTTGGGATTATTTCAGCATCTCCAAAAACTTCACCTTATTTCTTGAAGATCAATTAGAAAATCAATCGTCTAATATGATCCCTTTCTCTATACAATCGTGCAATCTTCCCTATAGGTGATAATCTCTCTTCTATATATATTTAGATAAACAACGGGTTATTTCTATAGACGTATGTAGCTAAACACAATTTCTCATGTCCTCCTGCATAAGAAGCTCCGCATTATTGCTTGTAATCACTAGATAGATTCTAATTCAATTGTGAGAATCCATAAGCCATTAATAATATTAACACACCTATGATCTTGTAAGATTAGAAATCACCTATGTATAGTACAATTCTGAATAGGAAAAGTTATATTCAAGAGAAGCATGACTTATCAATGATCGGGGTGATATCCATAGCTCAAATTGTTGCAAACTAGAGATTGTAGCCATAGCTGTGATACCACTGCTCTAACCGGATGCAAGGTGGCCCTGCAAAATACCCAAAATAGCATAATGCAAGCATCCATCCTCTAAAACCACTTTAGCACAAAACATGGCTGCAAAAATTTTGGCAGCACAACCATAACTAGAAAATGATCAAAGAGCCACATCGGCTTCCACAATCAATATCACAACCATAATCCATAAGGGATCTTAGTCCTTGACCATAAACCATATTCCTTACTGAACCAACTCCCACACTTGGAGTTTTGACTATACACGCTGCAGTAAGACCGAACCAACACACATGACTGTTAAAGAATGAACTTTTATGCGTAAAAAGAATTCCAACCAGCAACTAAACATGAACTCATGATGATGTTTAACTATGCATAAGTGATGTACTATGACCGTACCTCACCCTTCTTGCACATAGAGCTAATTTTTGACCTAGAAGGGTGGGAAGGTAGTATGTGCATGCACATGAGACATCCACATTCATTCACAAGGTTCCATACATCATATGACATCACCACAGCAACCCAATGATGATGAAAAACAACCCCACCACTTTGATCAAGCATATGCCATAACTTCACATATATCCAAAAAACAAGCTTTTTTCTATTTTTGGATGAATGCATGACATGCAAAAGAAATTAATTGACTTCAATGCAATGCATCAAGATCAGCCCCATAACATAGTCTAACACCTTATCTCATCACTTTATCCATATGAGACCTCATGCAACTAACTGTGACACGAAAAGAAATCCACTTTATCCATAACTGTCCATATGGCTCAGGTTCACTAACCGTATATTGAAACATAATTTTATGGAAATCAAACACTTGAAATCAACTCACCAAAACAAACCATAAAACCTATATGAACCACTCATCAAACTCACGACTCCATATGGTATTCCCCCTAGGTAGCACCCCTATACGTATAGGTAATCCAGTACAAAGAGCGATTAACAAATCGTACTCATGAGTGATATAAATGATCCAATCATGTTTATCAAAGATTATAATCAAGTTTTTGACTTAGCTAACTGAGTTTCCTCATCCGATAATTCTATATGGTGGTTCTCCAAGTAGCCTAGGGTGCAGTGGACAACAAGCTGTATTTTGACTATAACTCTTTACTCGTGCTCAATTTTCACATGACACCCACACAAATAATGTTCTAAATGATGATTTTAATCTCTATTTAAAGGTTTTGACCTGATTCATAGCGGTTTAGGAGATGCGAGCAAAACAGTGTCCTTATCGTCTACTTGACGTAAAAGAAAAAGCACTTTTTTTTGCATATACGTGATCATAAACATACCTTATGTATATATGAGCATGCTAAACATGATGAAACGATCATGGAGCATCTTCACACACATCCGGCAAGCCCATACATGCCTATGTATACAAAGAAGCAACCATCGAGAGCGTAGTTTCTCAAAACGAAGTAGAGAGAGAAAGAGATGATGATTATGGAGTTTAGAGCTTCTTACCATGATTGAAATCTGATTATCGATTATCAAAAGGCTTATTATTTTTCCATAAGAGAGCAGTGATGAGGGCTGCATAGAGGTTTTTTCCACGAAGTTAATGTGGGACGCGTACACCGAGAAGAGAATATAGTAAGCAAGTAGAGAGAGTGTGTTCTTCTTCTTCTTCTTTCCGCAAATGAGAGAGAAATTCTTATAGAGATGGTGATGGAGAGCTTGCACCACTCTGTATAATAGGTATGTATAGTCTCACAATAGTATACGTAACTGTCGGCATTGAAAATTGAGCGCTAGTGACGCTTTTATAGGTTCTTTGTCAGGTCGGAGCGTGCCCCAAGCCAGTAGCTAGCACTCTCTCTTGCTAGGAATGGCTGCAACTTTTGAGAATCTTTTCTAAAAAAAAGGCACAGCTTTTGGACGTCAATTCTTGTTGGAGCCCCATTTGTCCAACTGTTGTAATGATCCCATCTTGTAAAGCATATCAAATTCCCAATTTTATGTCAAAGACGTCTTATCATTTTGATCCACTTGTCTGGGTGATGTAAAGATTAATCAGTCAGTTAGGACCCATATTCGTTCCCACTTTGTAATTATGAGGAAGAGAACCCATGTACATTTTTGAGCTGAGGTGACTCAAGTATAAAGGTCACCTTAGAACCATTTGCAGGATAACATTTTTTGATCATTAATCCTGTGTCGTACGAGTCTGAGAGAGAGAGAGAGAGAGAGAGAGAGAGAGAGAGAGAGAGAGTGAGTATGTCTTATCATCTTCGCTACATGTTTCTCCCTCACCGGATTCACGACGTGACCACATCATCGCGGTAGTCTCTCCGAGAGCCATGCCCACGCCACGCATTCATATTTTTGAGCTGTTCGCGATCGATCCTTCATCGAGCTTGTTTTGCTTGTAAGTAACACAAACAGTGTCTGTTTTCAACAATCAAGTGCTCTATGGAAAGAGAAAGAGATTAGCTACACATAGATATTCATAGATTTAGGTTTCGCCCACTTTTGGATTATGACCTGTGAGTCTATAGCGACTGTAATGGAGATAACTCGGGTTCAAATCTGGTGAGATTAGACTTATAGGTAAGTATATCCTATGGAGAGGATGGTGCCTAGTAAGTTTGATGCGATTCCGAGTTCATTGGAAGTGTAAACGGTGTTGTGAGTGTTTAGGGATAGAGTGGGTTGCATTCTACCAGGGTTAGTGATTGATGCATCATGAAAGTGCGTATGTGTAGATTGGTCTCAGCCTGACAAGCTAACGAGATTGCCTACGTGCACCTACGGTGTCGAGAAATTTGCGGTCTTGCCAGGAAAGCACCGGGCTTATGGCTGTGAGAGTTTGTGAGAGCACTCAACAAAAACTATATGAAGGAGTTAAACCATAGATGCCATGAAGACTAGGGTTTGGAAAGAAGTGCAATCAAAGAAGATTCACTCTTTCTCTCTTGCGCTCACACACACAAAGAAAGAACCCAAAAGAGAATGTCAAAACAATACGAAAATGAAAACATCAAGGCTATGGTCATATCGTATCATGGGTAATATGAAAGGGTTAATAGATGAGTTAATGGCATCCAATCTTGACTGACCAAATAGGCTACGAATTGTTCTTTGGAATTGTAGTTTTGTGCTTACCAATCCTCTTGGGATTAATTGTCTAGTGATTGGGATTAATTGTGTGTACAAATCCTCTTGGTTCATACCAAGATAACTACGCTTACGTCAAAAGAAAAGTTATAGTCTATGAGAGGTAGTATGATGGGATCCGGTGATAGAAGTATTTCATTAAGCTTTTCTGGGCCAAAGAGAAACACTATACGTTGTTGAAAGTGTATTTTTTGGCTAATCCATACGTTAATTCTAATAGATCGTACAGAGTGAAAGCAATAGAAATGATCATCATGTGGGTTATTCATCTAGGATAGTATGTGAGAAATGTAGATATGAGAGAAGTGAAGAGATGAGAAGTTTCCCTCCCAAGCCCTATTCTTGCACGTAGGCAATAAGGATACTGCGGGGAGAGATGTACCTGTAGCAAAGAGAACCTAGAGAGGATGAATTACTAAGAATGAGAGAGATAGGTTTGGTTAAGGAGATGAGATTAGATACATATATATATGTTGGATTAGAGATGAAAATGAAAACAACAAGAAATCAAGAAAACATCAATGTAGAACACATCTTACTTGAAACCCTTCGGCACCATTATTGATGGGAGAGAGAAGAAGAGGGGAGAATTCAATGTTGATTGATACGCCAAGTACAACACCTTTTTTGATTAGAGTTGATCTTCCAAGGATAGCGTACAAGAATGGCTAGTCTTCCTCTATGAGAAAGTGTAGGCTTGGGCTTATGTTAATGGGGCTAAGTACAATTAGGCATTACTACTCACTCCCTCAAGAATTCCTCTCATCAATGGCTTGAATGCTTGAGTTCTTTCCAAGGAAGAAGAGGTCCCCTTTTATAGGTGAAGGGAATCCACAAGGGTTTACACAAGAAGAGAGGAGCCAGTGTGAACAGGAATTGGAAAAGTTGGAAATGAGTTGTCCCTGCATGATGTGGGCAGACTGGGGTCCAGTATTTTGATCATATCTCCTCAACCATGGCTCCAAATAAAAAAGTAAAAATATGGGCAAAAACTTCAGCTCATTAGCTACGATTTTCATTTTAAAATCGTTTTCCAATTCGGATTGGAACCTTGTGTAAAAAATTCATCAATATAGGGTCCATTTATGGCAGCAAAAGTCTTCATGTGGTCTCCTTAGCCTAAACTTTCATTTAATTCCAAAGGACACCTCATGCCATATGAAAGCATGACATTGCTCCTTGACAAAGTTTTGTAATCATGCTTGCAATAATGCATTAAAATAAGTGTATCTTTGAAATCATGCCACCTAGTGTCCCACTAGGATTTGATTCTCTCCTAGTAGCTATTTAAAAAGAAATATAAGAAAAGTATAAAAAATACTTAGAATATATATATATTAGAGTTTACCCTAGATATAGGATCTAGCTAGGGTGTGAGATGATAATGAAATAGTAGAAATAAAGAATCAATGCTTTTTGCCCCAAGTTAAAGAGGCGGAGCTATTGATGCTTTTCCCATAGTATTTTCTGATGGTAAAGTAAGGATGTGTTACCCTTGAGAAAAATAATAGGATGAGATAGAAGGCTTATTATTATACTTAAATATGCATATGTACACTATAGGAAATATAATTATGTATCTAAAAAAATACAAGATAGATCTTGTAGCATGCGTTCCCACTATGTACGTGTCACAACACGACAACGGGTTAGTCGTGTCATCGGATGATAAGTATGTTGTCTGTGTTGTGCTTGCGAGCATTAACAGGGGAGTAGTTATGCCCTAAAACATTGGCGCCGCTTCCGGGGACACAAGACCTTAAGTAGGGAGATCTACGTCACTCGTGTGATGGTTAGCTTACTTTAGTTTCGACTAGAGAGAGCTTAAACTTTTAGAACAAGATCCAGGATAGAGTATCCCGAGGTCTAGTGGATAGCCAGGAAGCCTGTGTCTTGCCAAGGGTCTATGACTAGTTAGATTTAGTTAAGTAGGATAATGTGGAGTAATGGTTTTTGGTTTTGAGTGCTTGTTATACTTGTGTAGAAATAGAGTAGAAAAACGCTGTAAAAACGCAAAAACAAACAAAAAGAAGAAAAAATAAGGCTGTTTGCTTGCCTTGAAAGCAAAACCCACACCATATACCCTCGAAGGGGGTGAAAAGAGTAGACATTGAAATTTAAGATCCAACACTCGAGAAAACATAAAAATTGCTACCAAAACCAACAAAAAGAAACAGATGATTCTCATAAGAAAACACTAAGTGACCCTAACAAGGCCAAGAAGAGATATAACCATTAGCCTAGGGTAAACTGACTGTGTCATGAGGTACGACTGATGTTCACAAGTTTAAGATGAAGGGTCATCAAATTTGCATCACTTCAAGTGCAATTGAGTTGTGAATTGCCAGAGAAAAGTGAAATTTGTGAAGTGCTTGAGTCTAAGGTCAAAATAAGTCCAAACTTCATAAAACTTGGGGGATAGACTTATATGGGCACAGGGAACACAACTATCCAAAAACAGACAAAAATGAAATCCCCATTGCTCTCTGCCTAGTCTATCGCGATAGACTGATGAAGTTGGTGATTGACTAACAACAGAAAAAAAAAACCTTTATACCATAGGTTTAACACATCAACACAAGGGGACTCAAAAAAAATAAAAATTGAGTGAAACTAAACACCATCTTGATCACAAAACTTCAAAACTAGTGTTTTAGAGTTTGAATTCAGAGACAAGGGCAAGAAGGCTTTGACCAAATGTCCAAACAGTGCCAAAAATTGTCAATGCACTACACAAGGGGAGGCTAAACCAGCTGTGGAGAAAACTTGAGAAAAATGCTAATAATGGAGAAAATGCCAAGTTTATCGCGATAGACCAGGGAAACTGTTGTTGGGGACCTTTTCTTTCAAATTTTCCAGAGGGAGAGCTTTATCAGAGCCTATATAGCATACACACCAAAATTCAAGGCATTTAGATCACTGAAGGTCAATATGAGGTTCAGATAGAGAATCAAGCTCTGACTAAAATCCTAAAATGGGACCAAAACCCAACCCAAGTGTCCAAACTTCATAAAACTTGAGGGATAGGCTATAGAGGGTAACTGGAACTCAAGGGTGAAGTCACAATTTTGAATTGACTTGTGCTGAGCAAATTGTCAGTCTATCGCGATAGACTAAGAAAGTAGTGATTCAGACATATTTTGCAATTTGTGACTATACTGCTAGGACATACTCTCCATATAGATCCCAACCATAATTTCACATTTGAAATTGGACCACCAGAAGGCTGACTAAGTGGTTGCTGTACATACTTGAAAGATTTTTTGGTGATTCAAGGAAAACCCTTGTGAACAGACTAACCATACTTGTGTAGATCCCAGAAGGAGATCATCACAAAGCTGCACAAGAAGGAGTCCAGGTAAGATTTAAGTTTGCAACCCAACTTTCATTCTTATGTATTTAAGGTCAGGAGCCTTTGTTAAGTCGGGAGCTAAAAGTGTCAAAAGTCAAGTAAGCACCACGTCCACCGAAGAGAGTGTAACTCAGACGAGACTAGACCCATTAGCACCGATCATTGAAGAGGGTAGTGATACTGACACTTCGTCTGAAAAGTCCTTCTTCATGATAGGGAGTCAACAACTAGGAGGGTTCAACAGTGAAGGACCAATGCCAGGGGGGAGCACCTCCCTACATCCTTTAAACGAAACCAAGTTCACTATAATCTTCTTGGAAGGAACTAACTCGAGGGGAGCCTTAGTTTATTCTGACTATCGAGAACGCAAGTGTATTTGTATTGAAGAGAGACCGGCTCAGAGACTAGAGATAATTCGAGTCTATGATGATGGAGACAGATTCCGAGACGAAAAAGGGAACCACTGTCTGATAGTTAGTAACCCTGAGGATTACAACAGATATGGAGATAAGGTGGCAAAAGGGAAAATGGTTTCAGAAACCCAAGAACCGCCTCCTAACATTGATCGACCTGGAGCGCTCTTTATGTATGATAAGAAAACAACCAGGGTCCCAACCTATAATGAGAATGCGGGAATTTATAAGCATGAAAGCGAGGGAATAATCTCTTACTTTCGATGCAAGGAACCCTACCCAAATGAATTAAGCAAAGACAAGGTTCTTTACTTATTCTCTTATGAAATTGCTATGGGGAAGGATATTGTTTTTGTTGACAGGTACGGGCGAGAATACAAACGTATTCTCCCAGAGGAGGTTGAAATGGCAACAGTTCCGGGAGCATCAACCTATGGCCCCGACGAAGTACCAAGAGCCAACTACACCCCTAGCAAGTCGACAAATCCCTTTTCAGAAGAGTATGATGCCACCTCACATTCTACCCAACAACCGACGTCCAACTACCAGGACCAACCAGCTACTCAGCCATCATTGCAGGCATGGCTTTGACAGAGTGCTACATTAGAACAAGACCGAACCCGAGAGGGTTATCAAACCGCACGAGGGCTAAGGGATTTACAAGAACCACCACTCTATGCACAGTATCAAGGAGAGAGTAAGCCAAAGACTCAGGGGTCAACTGAGCCTGGAAGACCACCCCTAGAACGAGTTCGGAGAGATGAACCATCTCTCGCGAGAACTGTTAGAAATTATGGCTTAGGAGCACCATTGGGAGAGGAACCTGGCCACTACAGAAGACCAGAGGAGGTATATCGACTAGGACGGGGAGATCCCGTGATGAGATTTGTAGACCATCGTAGAATTAGACCTTCTCAAGTGCAAAAATGGGTAAACGAGAAATATACGGGAAGCAGGGATTCGAGAGATCATGTAGCAGCCTTTGTGCGTGTAATTAGAGCTGAAGAGGTGTTAGACTTTCCTACCCAATTTGGAGGATTTGGTTTAACCTTAGAGGATGATGCTGCTACATGGTTTGACTCAGTGGAGCGAAGAGACTTTGAGTTTATGGAGGAAGTGTTTGATGAGTTTATCGAAGAATTCTCACAAAGGGGAATAGCTCATAATACAGTCTCACAAATCCATAAATTCAAACAAAAAGATGGAGAGTCTGTGCGAAAGTCAGCCCTCCGATTAAAAAGATATGTTAAGTTCTGCCCCGTGGAAGAACTGCCAACTCAGTCCAGACTTATGCTTATATTTATCCAAGGACTAAGGAATGTAGATCTCCAGAAGGACTTACATATGAAAAGGAGCACGACATTGAATGATTTAATCAAGGAGGCTCTATACCTTGTGGACAATTGTGGGGTCTACAAAGAGGGTGAGTTCAAGGATCTTGACGATGATTCTTCCTCGCAACAAAGCGGAAGCAAGTCTGCTAAGACAACACCGAAAGGAGAAGTAGCGGTAAGCCAAGAGCAGCTTGTAGAGGAAGTGCTTAAAAAGATTAACTTGTATTCCAAACCACAAGCTAAACAACCAAAATGGTGTGCGATTGAACAAAAATGGACAAATCATGGGACAGAGGAGTGTTATTATAACAAGGGATATGTGAGAGAATGACCATATGCTCCGCAAGCTCAGGCGACATCCCCTCAAGTCCCACCGATGCCTAGATATCAGACAGGCAACCTACCAGGACCTGTAGGTGTAGAAAGACCACAACCAGTGTTGGGACAACAACCACCCTTACCAAGATTACGACCAGTCGGCATAAGATACACACCCACAGTAACTGAGTCGGATGAGAAGGCTTTGGTACCTATGCATGCATACTACGACAAGCCCAATGGATATGCGGCGAACTCTGTCTATTATCCACCAAAAGAATGCTCTACACCAGAACCATGGAGCATGATAGGAAATACAAGACCACCAACTGCTGCACAGGCAGCGGGGGAAGGAACATATAGCTTGGATGAAAGAACACTGTTGTTCATAGCCAACGGAGGCATGAGCGGGCAAAGAATTACACACCAACAAAGAGGAGCTCCAGGAGCACCTCAACAGCCTAAAGGACCATGCTACAAGTGTGGTGGAGACCATTGGCTGAGGGACTACCCTCATGGCAAAATCATTAGGGTCAACGCATATTGCACCGAGTGTGGAATTACTCACTTGATCCCTGATTTCCCTAAAAACCCGAGCAAAGGAGCAAAAACTACCTTGAATATGCTGGGAGCGCTGCCTTCTAGGGGAGGGTCAGAAAACGAAACTCCGATTCCTGTTAAGGTCTTGACGAGAGCCCAAGCAAGGAAAAATGACAATCAGTCCAAGAGTAACGATGAAAATCAAGAAGAAATCAAGACTGACAAGTCTAGCGTCAGTCGTGATAATCCTTGGAAAGAACGAAGAGCGAAAATGAAAGCTAGACGTGAGCGAAAACAAAGATGTAGAAGCTGAGCTAACGATAGCTCGAGAGCAACTTAAACAACAAAGAGAGTCCGACTCTCTAAAATCAACGGAGGGACCAAGAAGTGCAAGCTCATGAGGGTCGGTATTGGTAGATAAGATCAATGAACCCTTAGATGCAATCTTGCAAGCATATGAAGCAAGATTGAAGAACAGACAGACTCTAGAACAAAGGTGGATGACATATCCATATCCAGAGATAGAAAAACAGAGACTAGAGATGTGCAAACAGCTGATTGAAAGTGCACAAGCTTTATTGGAGCCTCCACCTATGGAAGTGGGAGATAGAGTAATCAAACCACCAAACAATGAAACACCTCACAAAACCGAACAAAGGATACCTGACAAGATAGAAAACGTTAAATCCTTGTCGGATGTAGAAGATGCAAGAGATGTGCCTAATAGCAATGATGAATCACTGAAAGATTTTCCACCATATACCCCTATTGTGGAAGAAAATTGGCCTGAAGAGCTATGGGAAACGGTGAGAAAAGCTCAAGAAAAATATGAGACAAAAACAGTCGAGTCGGCGCCTTTCTCGGAGTTGAACTTGAATAAGCCTCCATGGGATTTAGACGTTAAATCATTTCAAGGGGATAATGGTTCAGTTGCATCCGAAGATAGCATACCAGCATCACTTAGAACTTTGCCATCATACATGGGGGACTATGAGGCAAGGTCAGAAATTTGAAGAGTACCTTCTCAAAGAATAGGCGGGTCAAATCAATTGGACACTAAAATCCTGACAGACTTGTTGACCACTCCGGTCAAGTGTACAATCACATTGGCAGAATTGTTAAAAATTAGGCCAAGCAGGTGGACGGAAGTGGGCAAATGTCTTGAAAAATTTGGTATAAGGATGCCTCTTAAGTTCTTCAAAACCAAGCTTAATGACACAGAACCGAAGAAAGTCAACACTAGACCAGTGCCACTCAACAAGGTAGGAGAGTATTGTGAGGGTGAAGACGGCAACACAACCCTGCCAGTTGAGTATAACGGCATAGAGACTAAGGCAATACTTCATAGCGGAGCTGGCATTGCCATTGCGACCAAAATGCTATGGAAAAAATGGGGAAAACCAGCAATACGAACAACTAGAATGAAATTGCAACTGGCGGATGGGCACATAGAAAGGCCTATAGGATTGCTTGAGGCAATTGTGGTATCTTCCTGTGGCATAGAGTACGAACATACCTTTGCCATAGTAGATTTCAACAAGAAGAACAACTATGAAATTATCCTTGGTAGGCCGTTCATGAGGCAACTCAAAATGGTGCAGGACTGGGGGTATGATTATTTGTATCTAAGACATGCTGAAACTACTACACGAGTAGATTTCAACAAGAAGAACAACTATGAAATTATCCTTGGTAGGCCGTTCATGAGGCAACTCAAAATGGTGCAGGACTGGGGGTATGATTATTTGTATCTAAGACATGCTGAAACTACTACACGAGTAAACATAAAAAATCATAGCTACCATGATGTCACGAGAACCCCTGTGGAAGAATTTGACTCAACCACCATTAGTGGATTAGAAGTCCCAGCGTGGCTCTGTAAGAAAAAGGAGATATGGATGTGCGGGGCATCTCAATGTAGTGAATTTGAGCACAATGAAAGGACACTAGAGAGGGCCTTGGAAGACGATGCATATATACGAGAACCTTTTCCTGAAGAGAAGCTCGAACCCCTAGAATGGTCTCAAATTTTGGCTACATTGGATGTATGCGTCAATGAAGTCACTCCCACCAAATTTTGTGATGAGAATGGCTACGATATCATACCATACTACATGTTCAGCAAAATTGTGGAGGAGGACGAGAACGATGGAGATACTGAGAATATGAGGATCAATAAAACAGAAACGAAACTTGAGATTAAAATAGTGGGCTATGTGGACATCCCCACTAAAGAAATCAAGCAGGAGGGAGAAGAATTTTATGATTCTTCTGATCAAAGTGAAAACAAGGATAATGCGGATGACGAGAAGTCGGAAAATATGGAGGGAGAGGACAATCAAGATCAACACAATGACGTCTTCTACAATTTCCCAAACCA
Organism: Adiantum capillus-veneris; assembly: GCF_014529385.1. Classification (NCBI taxonomy): domain Eukaryota; kingdom Viridiplantae; phylum Streptophyta; class Polypodiopsida; order Polypodiales; family Pteridaceae; genus Adiantum; species Adiantum capillus-veneris. Next base: position 138,380,546 of record NC_140947.1, read on the forward strand.
AAGTGAGAGACGCCAAAAAAGATACAAGAGTAAACGACACCATATTAGTCTACCAACTAGGCTGAGACCCATGCCGGAGTTTAGGGGTAAGACACATTTCCTTATGAACATTCATGCTGTTGATTGTGCTAAGGATAAAGTGTCAGGAAGATTTCTTAAGGTTGTTGAAGACTCAGGATTTAAGTCCAGACTGTTGAAACCTAAGAAAACCAGCAAAGAAAAAAAAAGAGTTGCAACAGAAAAACTGAATGTCTCTAGTGGTCCAATTATGACGAGAATTGAACGGAAAACGAGATACAATGAGTTGAAACAAAAAATTAAAAATGAATGGACAACGAAAATGGAAAGTAGCGATGGAACGAACGCTAGTGATGGGAGTAAAAAGATAGATGTACCTCCTCACTATTGTAAGTACACCATTCAGGAAAGAAGATTGGTGGTTCAACAACCAATGAGGGAGCCTAAATCAAACGAGTCCTACGATGGGCCAGAGAACGCCAAGAAAATAGACTTAGCAGAGCCAGGAGAAAGTCCTCGACCTGCTTACATTGCCACAGATCTAGGTCGGGAAGAAGAGGACTTACTGATCAAAACACTTAAGGAATTTCGAGATGTATTTGCATGGTCGTACAAAGATTTGAAGGGGGTGGATCCTAACATTTGTGAACATTCAATCCCTCTGAAGTATGATGCAAAGCCAAGCAAACAACGTCCATACACGTATAATGAGACATTCACCAAAAGGATAAAATAAGAGATAGACAAACTTATGGAGGCTGAATTTATTTATGAGATAGAGCACACGGATTGGGTGTCCCCGATAGTGGTGGTACCCAAGAAAAACGGGAAATTACGAGTGTGTGTGAATCTCAAGAAGGTAAACGTAGCAACAATAAGGGACAACTACCCTCTTCCTATCACTGAACACGTCTTGGAACGAGTAGCAGGCAAACAAGCCTATAGCTTTATGGACGGATTCTCTGGTTATAACAAATTGGGGGTCAAACTAGAAGATCAATACAAAACAACGTTTGCAACAGAATGGGGCATATATGCGTTTAGGGTAATTCCATTTGGCTTGACCAATGCTCCAGCCACATTTCAGAGATTAATGACACATGCTTTTAAAGAATACTTGCGAATATTCTTGGATATTTACATGGATGACTTGTGTGTCTATTCTCTATTGAGACAAGACCATATAGATCATCTTAGAAAGGTATTCGAAAAATGTTGAATGTATAGGATTTGCCTCAACCCAGAAAAGTGTGTATTCATGGTACGACAAGGTAAAATCTTAGGCCACATAGTATCGGCTAATGGAATTACCACTGATGAAGACAAGGTAAAGGTGATCATAGAATTGCCAAGACCAAACAATGTACGAGAGGTACAATCATTTATGGGACATTGTGGATACTACCACGTTTTATCTATATGTAAGCTGTAATAGAAAAACCCTTGTATAGACTAATCACGCTCTTCATTTGGACCAATGAATGTGAGGAGTCATTCCAGAAACTAAAAGATGCACTAGTATCTGCACCAATTCTAAAAGCACCAGATTGGTCAAAGATCTTCCATGTACATGTAGATGCTTCGGCATTTGCAATAGGCTGTATATTAGCACAACCAGGGGAGGGTAATACGGACTTTCCAGTTAGTTATGCTAGTAGACAACTCAACAGTGTAGAAAAGAATTATACTACCACTGAAAGAGAAGGATTGGGTATGATATATGTGGTAAAGAAATTTCAGCATTACTTACTCGCGAACAAATTCACATTCTTTGTGGATCATTAGGCACTCTTGTACTTAGTAAACAAACCTTGTAACACGGGACGAATTGTAAGATGGTTCATTGTGTTGTTGGAGTTTGATTTTACGGTAGTAGTTAAGAAAGGAAAAACTCATCAAAGAGCAGACCACCTTTCTCGATTACTACATGGTGAAAAAGCTACTGGGGTAGATGATGATCTCCCAGACGCATACCTGTTTAATATAGAGATGGTATCGAAATGGTCAGAGCAAATTATTCTGTTGCTGACATATGGAATGAATCTTGACGACAAAAACACGGTGGAAGATGTTAGACAAGCACGAAATTACACAATGCTTGCGGGAAGAATATACCATCATGGAACGATGGGATTCTAAGGTTGTGTATAGGCCCAGAGGAGTACGAAGCGTATCTAGAGGAGGCCCATACACAAATAGGGGGATTCCATAGAGGAAATCAAATGATGTATGAACAATTAAGTAGACTTGGAGTGTATTGGCCAGGAATGGCAGGCGATGTAGCTAATTACATCAAGAAATGCAACTTTTGCACATCCAATACTACTGTGGATTATGCCACATTATACCAAGTGACAGTAACACCCGCATGGAGTCATGCTATTGTGGAATATTTGACTAATAAGGAGCTGCCAGGAGACTGGTCTAAAGCCAGACAAAAGGCTTTACAAATCGAAGTGAATAGGTATACCCTCATTAGTGACCGATTGTATAAAAGAGGAACTGATGACCGGAACTGATGACTAGCCGAGGTTAGTTCCTCATTAAAATGACTACTTTCCATTATTGGAACAAGCTCATGCAGGCATAGCAGGAGGTCATTTTTCAGCAGAGAGAACCATAAAAATCATTATAGTTGCAGGTATATGGTGGCCGACCATGATTCAAGATGCAGCAGAATTCGTGAAAAGGTGTGATGAATGTCAATGCACTAAGGTACTAGTTAAAAGAGACGAAATCCCTTTAAGACCAATGATAAGTGCTTGAGCATTCGCTAAATGGGGATTGGACTTTGTTGGTCCTATCACTCCACCAGCGTATCGTTCAAAAGCACAATATATCATAGTGGCCACGGATTACATGACCAAATGGGTGGAAGCAAAAGCCACAACGAAAGCAGACGCTAGAACCACGGCACAATTCTTATATGAATATGTGTTTACACGTTATGGCCTTCCAATCGAGCTGGTGAGTGATAGAGGGACACACTTTGTAAATGAAGTTATCCAACAGCTCTTAAATGAGTTTATGGTAATTCATCGCAAATCTGCACCCTATCATCCACAAGCCAATGGCCAAGCGGAAGCGACCAACAAAATATTGTGCACAGTTCTTACGGAACCGGTTAGTGAAACAAGAACAGATTGGGATTAGATGCTCTATTCGGCATTGTGGGCTTATCGAGTTGCATATAAAACAACACTCAATGCTACACCATTTAATATGGTATATGGGTTAAATGCAATATTGCCTATTCACTTTTTGATTCCCACACTAAGGGTTGCCACACAATTGGACTAGACGGGGCATGAACTGTCAGAACGGTTAGAGGACCTTGAAAAATTAGATGAGTTACGACTCAATGCTGTAGCAACCATATATGCAAAAAAAAGACAACAGAAAGAGTTTTTTGACAAAAATGTCAAGAACAAGGACTTTAAAACGGGCGACTATGTCTTAGTATACACACTTAAATAGCATGCCAAAAAGCTAAAAAAACGAGGAATGGGGCCTTATTTAGTCCAGGAAATATCGTCCAGCGGAGCAATAAAACTGTCGACTCTAGATGGAAAAGAAATGCCGAACTGGATTAGTGGATGTCGTTTAAAAAAATATCATCTACCTTTAACACCGGAAATGTTGTTTCAATTGCATTATGGAAAGGCCTATAGACAGGAACAACAAAGAATTCAGGACCAGGCACAACAAGAAGCCAAGCAACGCATTGCTAAACGAAAGCAGTTTCTGAGGACAATAAACATGGTCACCCCAATGATGACTGACGAATATCCTCTTTCGACATTCCGAACAATAGACACGGATATACAAAATGAAGAATTAGAAAAGACCATGACAGACTTTAGGGCTCAGGACGATAGCATCATTGACGACTTGGAAGATACGTGGTGTAGTCCTTACATAAAAGCTTATGCAGGCACAAAACAAGTTGAAATCTATGCATTGCTTGACACTGGAGCAAAAATGAGCGTCATCAGCTTTGAGCTCTTTCAGAAACTTGGACCAATGAGGACGATCCCAGAGACACACCGGTTGAAAGTAGCATCGGGTGAGGAGGTGACCACGTTGTGGTCTATTATACCAATCACAGTGCAGGCACACCCGTACACTACAAAATTCCATGTACTGCCACCAAGTAGATCAGCAACGCCATGTATCTTAGCAGTGTCATGGATGAAAGCTAACAAGGTATTCATTGATTTGGATACTAATGAAGCACTGTTCCAGAATGAAAACTTTTCAGAACCCTTCTTATCATATAACCAATACATGTCAAGGAGGAAACAGGCGTCAATACAACCGCAAGGATATGACCAACAACAAACAGAGTTTACAAGTCCAGCAACGTCTTATAAAAAATCAACAACCATGCAGGGAACCAGGCAAGTTTGGGTACGGCGTACAGATCTGACCGAGGCACAATTACATCAAAAGAGGAAATACAAAGTTGGATAAGGCAAGACAACCTAATTACTATAAAAAAGGGGGCAGAAGAACAGACAAAACACGAAAAGCCAATAAAACTTCAAAGAACCATAGTCAATCGGTCGAATACGCAACGGACTATATTGGTATGGCGGCCAAAATTACCAATTCAGAATGGGCCAACAACACAAGTAGGGAGGCCAAAGATGACCATCGAGCAGTTATCTACAATTGGCACTGTCAAGCCACATCATGCAAACAACACGATGAAACAAGCAGAATCAACAACAAAAACTACAAGGATCTATAAGACCCAAGTCATCAAAGGGCAAAGAAAGAATGTTCAACCAAAAAATGCAACAAAATATACGACGATATCAACTTCAAACGATCCACATACGCCAATTCAAAACCAGTGGAAAAAAATCAAACAAAAAGCGGCAGATTTACAACTTCTCCTTGCAAAGAAAATCTGCCAGCCAACTCAAGCTACCACAGGAAACCTCAACGATAAATGCCAATAAGCGAATCGCTTATACCTTCCTCTTACACCGCATAAATTCTTTCTACATGCATTGACTGCACATGCATATAGGGCTATATTACAAGGCTTGCATTAGCACGAGTTCACACCCATGCACAACACATACCCTTGACGATACCCTGTCATCTGGGAGGACTCCAACTAGGAGGGGGGAAGGCATTCCAAATGCGGACTCATGTCATATATTAGAGGGCAATGTTTGTGAGCAATTTTTCAACCATTTTTGCGTTTTATTGTGTGATTTTGGGAAAAAGAATATACCCTCGTAATTAATCAAAATTGGGGACCAAATCATCATACATGAGCCCCTAGGGATGTGTATAGACTATAAAGAGAGTCAAATCTGGCCAAAAAATGTCTAAAAACAACAAAAAAATAGGCCAAGGTTGACGATTATGAGCGAGAATGTACATAGACGAGAGAAAAGTGAGCTACAAAGTGTTTTGCTTTTCATTGGTATTTTTATAGGTGAGAATTGCTATTTTCGGGTTATTTTGGGATTTATTTGCTTTATTTTAGCCATTTTCTAGCAAAAATTATAGAAAAAATCCGTAATCCAGATGGAAACACAAAAGAAGAGACGCCTGATCGGAGCAAGGTAAAGAAGACACAGAAAAAATAGGGACTGCAAAAGTGACAGGGCAAAATGACCACCGTCATGAAGGGACCTCCAACAGGAGAAATCTACAAAAAATTGTAGAACTGGAGCAATCGAGGTCCAAATCAGGGAATTTGCAAGCCTAAACCGCATCTCGCAAAAAGTTATGGCCACAGGTAAAAGATGGGAAAATTTTGTGTCGGAGTCTCGATTACATATAGAGAGGCTAGGCTAGAAATCTCTCATTTGAGTCATTTTCCATTGTGAGAGAGAGAGGGCTTCCTACAACAGTTGAGACTTCCAGAAGCTCATCCATCGCGCACGGTCACCAGATCGACATCAGATATGAGAGGTACGCTTGTCAACACTGACTCTAAGTGTTGTTTACTTCAGTTAGTCGCAAAACCTCGCCAGCATCACAATCACAACCTGTGCACACATACGGTAGATCGGTTGTTAGGGAGACCTAGAGGCCACCAAATGGAACCAAAATTGAAAGGCACAATGCCTATAGCTTAGGGATTAAGCCTATGACCTCGGAAAGCGCGAAGGAAGCCACCCAGAAAACCCTAATTTCACAGGACCTACAAAAGGGCAACTGAACCAAGGTGATCGGAAATGAGCCAAAACTCATAGACAGCAAGCCAATAACCTCGACAAACCGGCTGAAGGGTTAGACCATGAAAAAGTTCATCAAAACGGAGCCTAAAGTCCTTATCTGACAAAAACTGCACAAAGCGTCACGATACTCTAACGTGCCGACCAAGTGACAAAATGACACCAAATTTAACAAGGTACATCCAAAAGAGGTCAACTACGAGATGGAATGTGTCCACTCAAGAAAAAGCTCTTCCACTAGGGCAAATGCCAGCAACAGGCCAGAAAGATGTCCAAATGGTCGTTCTTGGTGATGTAAACACCAAAACAACAACTGACTGCTTTGATGGAAGGTCGACAAAAGGAAATAAAAGACAGCCGGAGTCATACAATGACCAAAAGGAACGGCGACCATCACCTAAGTGGTCTACTTCGACTCCAGGACCAGCTAAGTGTTGCAAATAGGGAGTACACTCTTCTAAATTGATTAAAACTTGATGTGTGTGTGTCTAGGAGAGCCTATTAACACCATTGTGGTCAACTAACATCAAAAAAACTTGTAAAAATGACTAAGTACTCAGTCTATCGCGATAGACTTGCAATTACAATTAGACAAGTAAAATTTTGATTTTGGCTTCATGAGGGGTGCTAACAAGGAATATTGACCACCATTATCAAATCAAAGCGCAAAAGGGATCTCTTTTGCCAAATAACCTAGTCTATCGCGATAGACTTGCTACTACAATATTTGGGGGAAAGACTTTTCAAAATTTTCACAAGATAGACTTGGGGAAGCACATGAAGGCAGTACACCAAATTTGGTGACAGGATGGACTCATATGGAAGGCCGAGAAAGACATGACGACAACTCAGAGTCAGAACATGACATCTCAAGGGCAGACAATTAAAATTCACATGTGAGAGGTCAGGCAACCTTACATCAACTAGGAGAAGGCAGACAGAGGATCACAGATCCAAAAGATGACAAAATGACACTAAGTTACAGTCTATCGCGATAGACTAAGCAGAGTGATACTAGGCCATCTAACCAAAAATTTGAATTAACAGTTGGCTTCAGCATGATACAAGAAGACTACCCACTAAGTTTGAGCCCAAAACAACACAAAATGAAGGAGATAGACCAACATCTCTTGGAAGGAATCGGGAAAAATGGGAGTTGATCCAAAAAGGGGTCACTTGACATTCATTTGAGGTGGAATTGGGATCAGATCATGTGCAAGGTATGAGAAACCAATTGGTGGAGGCACAACTGCAAAATAGGACCCTTGTCAAAAGATGGCCAGTCTATCGTGATAGACTGGGCAAAAGTTGCAAATGAACTGATTTTCAATTTGGGATTATAGAGTGACCTTACATACCCTGTGAATATACACCACACAAAATTTCAAGGCATTTGGACTTGTTCTCCTTCACCAACAACATTAATTTGAAGCGGTCAGAGTCGCACAATGGAAGAGCTTGTCTATTTGCTAACATGTTACCTTAACTCATCTTGGGATCAAAAAGGCTCATCTAGATGCATGATTAAGTGGTAATCAATTTAGAAGAGAAGTACTATGTTTGTACATTAGCTGTTAATTGTGAATACAGGATCCATGGATGCTTCTCCGGGAAAAAGAAAAGGCAAGAACCTGGCAACGGAAGGTGCAATATCCTATGCACTTCTACCCAATTCACTAAAGCCAGTGGCCACCTGGATACCTGTAGACGTGCAACAGGCAGCAGCCTTTCAGATCTATCAAGGTTCATATGTGGATGAAAAAAGAAATTTAGTGGATACAGTACTAGTGATGATCCCCACGGAGGCAGAAAATTACTTGAAAAGATCACCGCAAAGGTCATGGCTCAAAAAAGTTGACTTGTGGAACTTTGTATCACTACCACCAGTAGGGATAGATTTCAAGAGGGTACAACACCTAATTGAGACTATCCAAGAAGATGGAACTTGCAAAGTGGCACGCATGGATAATGAATTGATGGAGATCCAGATCACCAAAGAGATCATCAAGGAGGCATTGAAATTGTCTGATCAAGGAGCCAACATGAGAGAAAGAAGGAAAAACCTCACAGTCTACTTGCAAAAGTCCATACTACCTTCTTTCGAACTCATAGCAAACCCGGAAGTAAGAGAACTGACACAGATCTACAGTCAGTGTTTGTTGAGCTACAACAAAAGACCGCCAAGATACACTACACCACACGGGAGCATCTCAACCACTCTGACATGGGCTATGGGACTGACACATGAGTTCTATATAGATCATACATCATATCTGTTTGAAGAAGTGACAAAGCTACGGCAGGACAGACCAAATTTTATTGCAGGAGGAGAAGTCCTAACCAGAGTAATATACCAGGCCATAGGCACGGCAGATCAGTTGCCACCTGCTCCTCATCAAAACGATTGGCTGGTATTAAGAGAGAATATCGAAGACAAATCACAAAGGAAAGTACCGGCCTATCTTAACACCATTGGAGGACGCAGGCTGGAAAGAGTAACAAGAAGTACACAAGAAAATATGGAAGAAGAAAGAAGAAGTGAAGAGGAAGATGTCCGACTAAAGAAGCAAAAAGCGGAAATGGAAAACAACACCAGGTTGCAGAAGGTAGCAAAAATGGAAAGAATGCTAGAAGGATTTGTTCTCGAGAGATCTCTACGAGGCAATGTAGGCGCCACTTGGAAACCTTCTAGTAGCACTTACACACTGAGAACGAAGAATAAAAACAACCCAACTTTTGAGTTGGATTGGTTCGAGAGGTACATCCAAGAAAGAAATGCTAGGGACGAACCAGAATTGCTACTAGAGGAGGAGGATCTCCAAACTTTGAGAGATCAGTTGAGGCCAACTTCACGAGATCAGGAAACACCACCGCCATCTCCAAGGCTAGAGACAAGTGAGAGGCAATCAACCCCACCTGCTGACTCTCCTTCACATTCAGAAAGCTCACATCGTGATGAGAGAGTTCATACACCACCCAGTGAAGAAGAAGAAGAAGAAAGAATAGATGGTCACCCAAACACTAGAACCATATCACAAATTGATAAAGGCAAGCAAAAGGAGGTGGATCAGACAAAAGATAAAGCTTCATCCTCTCAAGAAATTGAGCTGGAAGCTACTATAGATGAAGATTTGTAGTCAATGGAGACACTACTAAACCGAACAAGACTGCACAGTCAATAGTTAGCTAATCAGAACAGGTCCAACAAAACGAAGTTAGAAAAAACCCATCAAGAAGTTATGAGACTGTAGGAGCAAAGAGATGACACTCTAAAACTGATCAGCATCAGAGATGCTGAGATCTTGGGGCTCAAAAAGCACGGTAAATCTCCTCAAAGACAATTTACAGGAGTCTGAAGATTTCAATGCCATTTGTGAAGATACAATCAACGTATTCCTTGAAGATGTCAGTGACAGAGATGAACACATCCATAAGTTGGAAAAAGAAAAGCAAGATGCATTGGAGACAGTCAAAAGTTTGCAAATCGTCATCGATGACTTACAAATTGAAGTCAAAGATTTGAGAGCAGTAACAGATATACAAGCAAGGGAAATAGAACGAGCTAAGAAACAAAAAACGTCGCTACCAACAACATCGGTAGTCCACCCGCAAGAAGAAGTGGCTGCACTGAAGAGGGAGCTGGAGTTGGAAAGAAAACAGCGCTTAATGATAGCCGAAAGTGCGCTTAGAACAGAGGATCAACTACAAAGGAAAATTTCGGACTTACAAAGTGAACAGCAACGAGGACCAGCTCCTGACAGTGAAATAGAAAGCATTGTTTCCAAATCACTCAGGGAAGAAAATGAAAATTTGCACATCAGGGTAAAAGAGTTAGAGGAGTCTGCAGCTCAAAAAGAAATGGAATTTCAAGCTCTCCAAATCAATAGTAGAACAATGGCTGCGCAAATCGCAAGTCTACAAAGTGCAAGGCAACACCAAGGACAGGTACGAGTGCACCTGGAGCAAGCAGCCACGGATTTGGCTAGACTCGCCTAAGTATATGGGGGTCAAGATGACTACGAGGAAGAATCAGATGATCAGGAGGCCCCGGATACACACACTGATCAAACTGGCTCCAAAGACCAAGAAATAGACGAAGATTCAGTCAGAGGCTGGTTGAGCAAATGGAAAAACAATCAGAGATGATATGGTACAAGGCAATGCAACTAGAAAAGGGGATGCTACAAGGGCTCTCTAGATCAGGCAAAACAGCAACAGAGCTACGGGAGGAATGGAATGCCCCTATGTTACCCTATGCTCTGCTAAAATACGAAACTCTGACACATCAACGACAGCTCGCAAAAGAAGAACAAGTGCCAGTGTTTGAAGGAGAATTACAGGATCGGGAACAACAAAACAGGATAGTAGACAGCCAGCCAAAGTGGAGGCGTTAATGGCTTTTGGATCACCCTAATAACCTGATCCACTTAGTCAACGCACTGCCTGAGCTGAGGAATGACAAAACTTTTTGCCCAACTCCCCGAACATACACCTACAACCAACATAAAGCACTACAAAGCAAAAATCCGACATGGCTAAATTATCCAGTATTGCTAGGGCCTGCAGAGGGAGAGAGAATATCCGGTTCTTACATGGTGAAAACCCTTCAGGGCTCCATCGCAGAATTCGGAGGCTCTCCCGACCTATCCTGCAAGATGCTATGTAAAATAGCTCGAACCTTTTTGACCTGTCTCACAGTCTTCTCAGAAAGCTGGACTTCAGAGTATATGAATACCAAAAGAAGCATCTCAGAGCTGTCATACGATCTAAGTGGGCCACCTACAGAGCCAGTGTTGTATGCCTATTTCAGACGGCTAATGTTTCTGCCAAGCTACCATCTCCAAACCTTCGAAGAAGCATTTTACACAGGCTTCTTCATGTACAAGTCCAAAATTTTTGGCCCATTAATGGAAAGCAAGTCTATGCGATATGATGCGTTTCTAAATCAAATCAACCAAGAAGGACGACAACGACACTGAAGACAAAGACGATCATGTCGTGGTAGACATGAATTAGGAGGGGGGGAGTGTTGGAGCCCCATTTGTCCAACTGTTGTAATGAGCCCATCTTGTAAAGCATATCAAATTCCCATTTTTATGTCAAAGACGTCTTATCATTTTGATCCACTTGTCTAGGTTATGTAAAGATTAATCAGTCAGTCAGGACCCATATTTGTTTCCACTTTGTAATTATGAGGAAGAGAACCCATGTACATTTTTGAGCTAAGGTGACTCAAGTATAAAGGTCACCTTAGAACCATTTGGAGGATAACATTTTTTGATCATTAATCCTGTGTCGTATGAGTCTGAGAGAGAGAGAGAGAGAGAGAGAGAGAGAGAGAGAGAGAGTGAGTATGTCTTATCCTCTTCACTACACGTTTCTCCCTCACCGGATTCACGACATGACCACATCATCGTGGTAGTCTCTCCGAGAGCTACATGCCCACGCCACGCATTCATATTTTTGAGCTGTTCGCGATCGCTGTTCGCGATCGATCCTTCATCGAGCTTGTTTTGCTTGTAAGTAACACAAACAGTGTCTATTTTCAACAATCAAGTGCTCTATGAAAGAGAAAGAGATTAGCTACACATAGATATTCATAGACTTAGGTTTCGCCCACTTTTGGATTATGACCTGTGAGTCTATCACGATTGTAATGGAGATAACTCGGGTTCAAATCTGGTGAGATTAGACTTATAGGTAAGTATATCCTATGGAGAGGATGGTGCCTAGTAAGTTTGATGCGATTCCGAGTTCATTGGAAGTGTAAACGGTGTTGTGAGCGTTTAGGGATAGAGTGCTATACTATATGAAGCTCATGATATCCCTATTGCAGGACATCCAAGTTACATTAAAACTTATGCTACTGTAAGAAAAAGTTTCTTTTGGCACGAATTAAAGCGTGATGTGTTAAGCTATGTTACAAGATGCCTGACATGTCAGCATATTAAAGCTAAGTGGTTTTGATACCTTAGTAAGCTTCATCCAATTAATGCACTGCAAATGAAATGGGAATGCATTTCCATGGATTTCATCACGGGACTTCCTACATCTCGCGGGTATGATTCTATTTTTGTGGTCATTGATATGCTTACAAAAATGACTCGTTTATTTTCCATCAAGATGATATTTATGGCTAAGGATATACCTCAAGTTTTCATGAAAGATATCTTTATGTATCATGGTTTACCTCACTATATAATTTTGGATCGTGATGCAAAGTTCAAACTTTTGTAAAGCTTTATTCTCAGCCACAAGAATCCAATCGGCCATTAATACTGCTTATCATCCTCAAATGGATGGTCAAACAGAAAGAACAAATCAAATCATTGAGAACATGTTACAACCTTACTGTATGCATGAACAGAGTAAGTGGACCACATATTTATGTCTGGTTGAATTTGCGTATAACTCTTCATTCCAATGTACAATTGAGATGTATTCTTTTTTAGCATTATATGGACAAGAGTGTTTTACTCCATTAAAGTGAATAACCCCACTCATAAGAGTTCAAGCATCCAAAGATATGTTGGATGAGATGCAATTGCAAACGTTATGCTGATCCTAAACTATCTATTCGACTCTTTGAAAAAGGGGATATAGTATGTTTAAGGGTAAAGCCCAAATGTAGTTCTTTATTAATGGGTAAGTGCAAGAATATTAGTGCAAGATATTGTGGACCTTTTGTCATCATAGAAAGAATCAATGACCAAGCTTACCGACTACTGTTACCATCTCATATCAAGGTGTATGATGTCTTCCATGTCAGCTTGCTTCAAAAGTATGTACCCAATTCAAATCATATTTTTTGATGATTCTCTATTGTCTACTTCCATCAATGGAACTTTTGAAGTGCACCCTGAAGCTATTCTTCAGAGTAGGAATAAACGTCTTCGCAACCAGACCATCATTGAACACCTTGGCAAATGGTCAACTTATCCTGAGGAGGATGCTACTTGGAAACATGATGATGTATTGAGGTTTAATTATCCAAATTTCATGTCGAAGTGGGGACACCTCAAATTTTTTAAGTGTGGAAGGATGTAAGATCCCCAAATTTTGGATCTCTTTTAAAAATAAGAAAAATAGATTCCAATGTTTGCTTCTTATTTTTTTGGTTTAAATGCTTGTTTGACAATATTGTAAGGTTTTAAAATGAAAGGCAAGGTCATTTTCATGTTTCAATAGGTCAGATGGATGTATGGTTTGGTTTTGAAATTTCTTCTTTTAGCTTTTTCTTGCTTTTTGTCCTTTTTATGCTTTCGGATCCTTAATCTGCCAGTTTTGGGGATGCTATGGTCCAATTTTGAAATCTGCTTCTCGAGTGCTTTTCACACTATTTTTAGCTTCCCATACTTTTTTGGTGCTTTTCGATGAAAAGCGAGTCTGTTTTATTGTTCGAATGGACAAGAAAAAGTTGTGAATCAATTTAGGAAAAAATTCTGTTTTTGCTATTTTTAGCTTTTTGTGCTTCTCCTGCGTTTTCAAAAGCAACGTGCTTTTAAAATGGCCTAAACCTAAAAGTAATATATTTAATCATCGTTTGGGTGAAAAACGGCCATATATTGAGGAGACGAGATTAAATAGGAATTATCACGAATATTATTTTTATAAAAATCAGCATCATAAATACACTAGGATAGTACGAGAATGTCATAACTACACCAGGGTATCATGGTGTAGCCTAGTTCAGTTACGATCATATTAATTGTTGGGATATTGTTTTCATTATCAATATGCAACAAAAATTGAAGGTAAAGGGGTGAGAACTGTTTTAGGGCATAACTACTCTCCTGTTCATGCTCACAAACACAACACAGACAACATACTTATCATCCGATGACACAACTAACCCGTAGGTGCACGTAGGCAATCTCGTTAGCTTGTGAGGCTGAGACCAATCTACACATACGCACTTTCATGATGTATCAATCACTAACCCTGGTAGAATGAAACTCCCACCATCATTTGGGATAAAGATGGCTGTTTAAGTAGAGATCATTGTCTTCAACATGAAAGCCTTTAATTTGCCTCTCCGTGCGATTATCAAAGTTCATTAAATACCGAATCTTCTTGAAAAATGGATCCTGAGGTTTACCCTCACGGATAAGATCAGTCAAAGAGGTAGTAGATGTTGTAATTTCCGCTACCATACTTTTTCTACTTACAGCATCAGCCACTAAGTTTTCCTTCCTTGGTCTATATTCAATCGCAAACTCATATTTGCATAATATTCCATCCATCTCTGTTGTTGCATGTTAAGGCCTAGTTGAGCGTAAATCCACTTGAGGCTCTTATGGTCTATGTGTAATTCAAATCGCTTTCTAAGAAGATATTGTCACCATACTGTAAGAGCATGTACAACAACTAACAATTCCAAATCATGAGTAGGGTAATTTAACTCATGAATGTGTAACTTACAAGATTCATAAGCTACTGGTCTTCCCTCTTGAGATAAAATGCCACCGATTACTTGCCCACTTGCATCAATGAGGATAGTGAATGTTTTTGTGAAGTCTAGAAGTCATAAAATTGGAGCATTCACCAAAGCTTCCTTGAGTCGCTCAAAACTAGCTTGAGCACGATCCTTCCAAGCAAGAACTTTAGTCTTCTTAAGGGTATTGGTCAATGGAGAAGCTATCTTAGCATAGCCTTCAATAAAAATATGATACCATCCTATTAATCCAAGAAAGCTGCGTACCTCTTTGATAGATTTAGGTGTAGGCCAAGATGCAACAATTTCGAACTTACTTAGGTCAGTAGAGACGCCATCCTTGGAAACAATGAATCCCAAGTATTATGCTTGTTAGTGAATAAAATACACTTGCAACGCTTGACATAAAGCTGGTTTTGACGTAGAAGTTCAAGTACTCATCACACATGTTGTTCATGTTCATCCTTGGACTTCAAGTAAACCAAAATATCATCAAAGAAGATAAAAACAAAATTATCAAGGTTTTCTCTAAACATGTCAGTCATAAGGCAGTTGAAAGTTGCTGGAGCATTTAAAAGTCCAAAAGGAATAACTATAAACTCATAATGTCAAAATTGAGTGTTGAATCTTGCCTTTGGTTTATCTTCTGCCTTGATCTGGTGTTGATAATACCCAGACTTAAGATCAGTTTTCGTGAAAAAAGAAGCTCCATGTGATTGATCTGGTAACTCATCAATTCTTGGTATTTTTTTCTATACTGTTACTTGATTTTATCCACGATAGTCGATACAAAGGTGTAGAGTATTGTCCTTGTTTTGAGTAAAAAGGGCAGAAGTACTCCATAGAGAAACACTATGTCAAATGAAGCCTTGGTCAAGAAGTTGAGCAAGTTGCTCTTTGAGTTTTGCAGACTCAAGTACCAACATCTTGTAAGGTCTACGAGCAATTGGTTGAGCTCTTGGAATAAGCTCTATTGCATGATCAAGTTCATGCTTGGGTAGTAACTTTGAAAGCTCCTCAGAAACACCAAGTTCTGTAAGCCACTCAGGTTCATGTGTTTCTGACTTCTTCTCTACTAGGTTAAGCTTTATTACATGAATCATCTCATTCTTTCTATAGCTTTTCATTAGTTTAGTGAATTTTATGAGTTGAATCTTGGGTTCTCTCCGCTTTCTATTTATGATAACCCTAGAGTTATGCTCACTTAGAAAAGTCAATGGAACATTTTTGCGATGTAAGTGAGCATCATTCTCCTTAAGCCAATCCATTCATATAATCCTGTCATAGATATCTATGGGTAAGACACTAAAATGAGTTGAAGTGTTGTGGCCATCCAAAATAAAATTCAAGTCATCCATTGAAGTAGAATATTTAACTTTCCTACCCATAGCTAATTCCACTATGAGGTCAGTATCAGGGTATTCAGATAGAATGAGATTTCTAATACATCTAGAAGAGATGAAAGAATGTGTACTTTTAGAATCAATCAATAAAGTAAAATGCTTACCTTGATGCTCCGTTGGGGTCCGAATTACTAAAAAATTCTCATAAACTCTATGATGTTCAATTGTAGCATGAAAATAGGCATTTTCTTAGTTTCCATCACCTCTAGCACCTTGATCTTTGTTGACTTGAGCTCTCCCATGAGGCTGTTGGTGTCGTCCTCCTCCTGAATGAGGTTGTCATTCCCATTATTGTTGTTATTGGGTGGCCCACTTCTCACAAAAAGGTGATTCCCTGGTCTAAAACTTTCCTGATTTTGAGGAGGCCTTTGATTTTGATTGAGGCTGTGCTGGGATGTAGGTGATTTAGGTCTAAAATTCTTGAAATTTTGATTTGGGTTCTAGTTCTTGGGCTCATAATTTTTTGCTAATCTTGTAAAGCATGAGTCATTAAATGGGAAATCATTAGACTGATGGTGGTCAGGATCAAGGAAAGTGTAACAAAGATGATTTTAACTAGCCTTCATACGCAATAAGTCCTCCCTTCTTTGCTGCGAGTTTCCAAATCTTTGTTCATCTTCAAGATGAGGTTCCTTGATCTCATGAACAGAAGTAGCCTCTGGATTTTGCTTCTCACCATTATATAATTTGAGTTCAATGGGTTTACATCTACAAAATTTGTCAGTCAAAGACTCGAAAGTCTAGTCTTCATAGGATTATGTAAACTTGACACAAATCATACCACTTTGAATTCCTGAGTCATCCTCGCTTTAGCATACTTAACAAGGGTCAAGAAATGTTGATAGTGTGACTCTAGATCTCTAATTCCTTGAGTACAATCAAGAAACTCATTCAAGTGGTCTGAATTATATACCTTGTTTTGATAGTTCTTCTTTAATTGTGTTTTAAGATAATCCCAAGTAGATGTATTAGGGTTGACATTGTTTTCATTACAATGGTCTTTCCACCAATGCTTGGTTGTCTTCTCTAATTTGAATTTGGTAGTAATGGCTTTGTTCTTGGCAGATGAATGAGCCAAATCAAAGTAATCATCCATACGCTCAATCCAATCCTCAAGAACCTTGCTTACATCTTTGCCTTCCCCGTTGAAGTTCCAAGATTGAGACTTGCAAAGCATAACATTGATATCATGATTTTTGATCATTAAATGAGGTGATAGGACATTGGCGTTTGCAGCCACTCCATTTCCACTAGGAGCCATGGTGAGCTACTGCACCATATCAAGTCAAGACCACATCCTATTTTGTCTAAAATTTCTCTTATAAAAAATTAATCTATCAATTGAAAGTATAACATAGAAGGAAGAAAGAGAATAATAATGAATAAATTAAATCAATCTCTACATCACGAGATCTTCTTTTAACGTTCAAAAATTATTTTGATACATTGCCTGTCGAAGGCCATTGATACTCTTTAATAGTCCTAATGTAATACACTCAATACTATTTAATAGTCCTAATGTAATGCACTCGATGGTAGCCTTTGTGACACTTTTCAACCACTGAATCATATTTGTCTGATTCTACGAGTATGTCCTCTAGAATATTCCATTTGTCTCTTCAAATTGTAAATGCAAACATGTCCTTTGTTGCATGAAAATCATATCACTCTTGTGTAAGTGATCCGCTGCATGTTACTGTGAACGATAACATTTCTAAAGCTAAAATAGTCAACAACGTAAGGAGAATTCTTAGAAAATTCATCCGGTGCCTGCTCTTAGTGCGTACGATGTATGCTTGCAAAGTCAGCCAAGCAGTAGGGTCTGCTATAGCCATTGAATAGAATCTTCACATTGTGTGGGTTGTGGATAATGGCCCTCTCGAATAGGTCAAAGAATAAATCCCAAGGCATTGGGGGACTAAAGAAATGTGTGAAATTATTTATAAATTTTTGCCCCCCCACATTAAACATGACAATATCAAAACATCCTGACACCATCATTAAAGAAAGTACAACTCTCACTAACCAAGTCTCATTTGTTGGTCTTAGGATAAGTTCGTGGGTGTTGATGTACAATAGCCGATTAGTGATGATGATCTCTTTTCCCACTTTGGATTGTACCCACTCGATACTCCCAAGAGGTGTAGCTCTGTGCTCAGGTGGTTTGAACTAAGTGCTCCTTGGAGCATAGTGGTACCACACTTTGAAAGTGTTTAGAACTACACAGTCTATGGATAGTAGCCTCTTCTTCTCTGCTCCATTTTGTCTAGTCGTAATGAGCTTCCATCTATAGACTCTTGTAAACTATCAACGATGAAAGTATGTTTACCCATAGGTTAAAGGGGCAAATATAAGGCCAATTAAGAAGTGGGAGCCAATAGAGGGACATTCAAATTGAAATGATTTGATCCTATGCTAGGATTGATAGTTTTGAATGAACTTGATGTAAAAATATAACCCATACCAAACTCTTCTCACTCCACATGCCGTACACATCATAAATTTCATATATCTTGATTTTTTTTTCCATTTGACTTCAATGTTGTCCTTGTATTGGACCCCGGTCAGTTATTGGTCCCTTTATCCTGTCCCTCGAGGTAACATGTTAGGCATCTACACACACATCCCATGAATCAAGTGAATCAAGTTAGTCAAAATTTTTATGGGTGCTTACTATACTACGCATGTCACAAAGCTAACTCTCTAAATACCCTCTTAACTCTCATCACTGGAAATTCTCTTAGACCTCTCATACACACTATGGTCCATAGTTATCTTCTAATCTTTCCTTCCACATGATGGTAGCTTGTACTTCAAATTTCTTGTCAACTTTGGCAATACTAAGCATGTGTGTATACATTGCTAGGTAATAGTACATGTCCCCTATGCCTAGCCACATCCTAAGATGGAGTACCCTCGGGTTAGAAAACTAATTCTTTGGACTATCATTAATATAGATAAACAATTGACGGAAAGGTTCTTGATTACGAATAAGGTGACTACGATCAACACCATTCCAAAAAGTCACGGTCTCTAGTATTGCGAAGACTTTGGTCCTAATCTCAACGTAGAAAAGTTCCCTTACATCTCTTGGTGTAATCGTGTCGCCATATTGTCGAACACTGTGGCCAAAAGTTTGTTTTCTTTTTCTTAAAGCATTTAAACGTCACCTGAGGAGCCATTGCTAACTACAAAAGAAACATTAAAAAATCCATAATACATATCTCTAACACTCTAATCAATTCATTGTAACCCAATACCATGCAAGTCCACACAAGAAGACAATTCAAGCAGATATCACCAATCAATGTCAATCATACATGGTCATGAATATAACATTCTTTCCCAACCAACATGTAGTAATCCGTGTATGATGCATTACTAACTCGACTAGTATTTGGCTTTAGGCTATCCCTATAACCTCCTGCTCTGATACCAAGTGAGAGATACCTCTCCCTAGGGGTCTATGTGAGATTTCTACAATTTACACTTTTTTACAATTTCAATATACATTAGAGTTGCAAAAACGTTTGGATCAGGGAGGAGTTATCAGTGCCTGACCTCGAATGGATTTCGAGCCATGAGCTCAACGATATCCATGAGCCATGAGCCATGAGCTCAACGATATCCAGAGGTACCTAACAACTAGTACTACCCTTGAATGTGTATTACTGAAATCCTACTCAGGAAATAACCAAGTGGAGGGTGAATATATGTGTACACCGCATTGCGCGCGCGTGCACGCGCGCACACACACACACACACACACACACACACACACACACAGAGAGAGAGAGAGAGAGAGAGAGAGAGAGAGAGAGAGTGGATGCGGTGATCCATGAGTGCAAGGGAAGGAGAGAAGGGGAAGGAGATGAGAGGAGACACATAGGTGTTTTGGTGGAGCTTGTGAGAAGATAACTTCTCACTCTCCTTATTTTTATTATAAGCTAAAGAGAAATGGATTGGTGCCCGACCACAAACCCGGCCACGGGACCATTGGCCTATAACCCAACAATCTCCCACTTGAAGGCCAGCATGGAAGGACCTTTCATTTACAGCCGTACAAAACGTGAAGCATGACCATAGCTTCACCCTACACCCATCATCTCTATGCAATGTGCAAACCGCTCTAAAGCTAAGTTCTTTGTTAGAGCATCCAAGAGCATTCGCTAGGTTTTTATCCGTGTGAATTTTGGCTAACTCAATGCGTTTGCTAGCCAAAATATACTGTACCACATGATACGTGCCCTCTATGTGTTTCAATTTGGAGTGAAACACAGGGTTCTTTGCTAATGCAATCGCACTCTGACTGTCGCAATGTAGTACTAGAGTATGGTGTATACCAAAATCTTCCATTAGACGAGATTACCACACAACTTCCTTACTAGAATTAGAAACAATAACATACTCTGCCTCAGTGGTGGAAGGTGAAGTGCAATTTTGGATACATGATCTCCAAAAAATTTCCGCTCCAGCAAACAAACATAACCAGATGTGGATCGCCTAGTGTCCACAAAACCCGCATAATCCAAATCAGTGTATCCGACTATGGATGCATGTGCTTCACTGCTTCCCAATGCTTTCTGCCTGGATTTGCCACCATAAACCTTCTGACCACTCCCACTGCATATGCAATGCCTGACCGTGTGCTAACCATAGCGAGCATGAGATTGCCAATTGCCAAAGAATACAACACCTTTTCCATCTCTGCCTTTTCAACATCCGATTTGGGACAATCATGCTTGCTAAGTTTTTTGTATGCAACCATTGGGGTACTCAATGCTTTCCCCCCCCTTGCATAATAAACGTTGCAATACCTTGTGAATACACTCTTCCTGTGAAAGTTTAAGCATACCACGTTTGTGATCTCTCTTGATACACATACCAAGAAAGTGATGTGCATCGCCTAAATCTTTCATAGCAAACTGCTTTCTTAAGGCATCCTTGAGAAGTGCAATCTCATCTTTTGACTTCCCGGCTATGAGCATTCCACATATTGAATTAGAATGATAAGGGAACCATCGTTCAACATCTTTGTGTACATGCAATGATCCTCTTGGCTCCGTGTGTAACCGTGGGACTGAATGTAGTTATCAAACTTGATGTACCATTGCCTTGAGCCTTGATTTCATCTAGTCTACACACCAGTTCTTCCCATGTTGGCTTCTCAGGCCTTATCACAAAACCTTCTGGGTATTTCATGTAGACATCCTCTTCAAGATCCCCTTGAAGAAACACTGCCTTCACATCCATTTGGACTAATTCCAAGTCCTCGATGGCTACTAGACCAAGCACAAGACGTAAAGTAGTCATCTTGACCATTGGAGAAAAGATTTCATCAAAATCTACGCCTTTTGTTTGCTTAAACCCTTTAGCAACCAATCTAGCCTTATATTTAGGCTCGGGATCATCGGTGATATACTTCTTCTTGTACACCCATTTGCATGGCAATACCTGTTTACGCGTAGGTAATTCTGTCAATTCCCAAGTTTCATTTGCTAAGATTGAGTTATACTCGGATTTCATAGCCTCTTCCCACTTCACTCTATCATCCATTTGAATGGCCTCTTTGTAGCAGGTGGGTTCACCGCAATCCGTGACTAGCAAGTAGTCCAATCCTGACTCAAAATGCTCAGGTGCATGAGATGTATGAGTAGATCTCCACAGTGCCTGACTGCTAGATTCCACTCTCTCTGGAGCAACATGTGTGTGTGTGCACTAGTGGAAGGTTCATCACTAGCACGTCCAACATTGTGTAACTGGTGGTGAGGTAATATCCTCAAACGGTACTTTGCGATACTCAATGTCTTTCACTGGTTTTCTATGAATCTCAGACTCGTCAAATATCACTTGTGAGCTGCATATAACCTTCTTAGGTTCCAGGTGCCAGAGATGATATCCTATATCTTCGTCCACACCATATCCAATGAAGATGCACTTGTGTGATTTGGGGTCCAGCTTTTGTCTAAGTGCTTTTGGCACATGTGAGAATGCCTCACACCCAAATACACACAATCTATCATAATTGGGCGCATGTGAGAATGCCTCACACCCAAATACACACAATCTATCATAATTAGGCTCTTTGCTTGTCCACATCTCTTATAGAACCTTGTACTTTAGTGGTGTACTAGGTGACCAATTGATCAAATAAGCAGTCATCGTAATAGCTTCTCCCCAAAATTCTTGAGGTAAGTTGACCGTAGACAACATAGATGTGACCCGTTCTTGAATGGTTCTATTCATCCTCTCAGTCACACCGTTTTGGGCGGGTGTGTAAGGCGTGGTAAAATGTCTTCTAATGCCTCTTTTACTGCAAAAGTCCTTGAACTTGGAGGAGGTGTACTCGCCTCCATTGTCACTACACAAAGCTTTAAGCTTTCTACCCGATTGGTTCTCTACCAATGCTAAGAACTTTTAAAAGACACTAAAGACGTCTGTTTTCTACTTCAAGAGATAAACCCATACCTTTTGTAAAGTCCTCCTCTTAGCCCTTACTCTTGATGACATATCTAAGCCGTCGACTTTTTGAATATGATCGAGTGAAAAAATTGGACTATAGTCAAGCACCCTAGCTACCCTCGAGACGCTTTTGGTTTTAACCATGGGAACGTGGATATAACCAATGCAAAGCTATCCATGAGACACTTTCGGTTTTCACCATGGGAATGTGGATATAACCAATGTATGGGATATTAGTTTAATCTCAAGAAAAATTGCATAAGTAAACAAAGAAAGAATAAGGGTAAGGTGAAGAAGTAACTTGTTGAAAAGTAGCTTGGCCACTTGTTGACAAATAGCTTGTTGAATAAGCCACTTGTTGAATAGTAGCTTATTGAAAAAGCCACTTGTTAAAAAGTAGCTTCTTGCATAAGTAGCTTGTTGGAGAAGATTTGAAAAGGAAGAAAGGATATCAAGATATGAAAAGGTAACTTATCACGATAAGTTAAGGGCCTTACTAAATTACTTAAAAGAAGGCGTTCTCTACTCATGAAACACTTCACTTCTCTCCACATTTTGAAAGTGCAAGCTTGATAGTGAGCTATAAAAGCCAAAGCTAATCCTCCTTCACACACACCCCTACACACCCTCTCTCCTCAAGAGAAGCCATAACCATAATCCAAATTACCATTACACTCTTCACCTTCTCTCTTCTAATCTACAAGCTTTCCATAGCTTGAATTTTCTTAACCTCTCTTTATTCCCATAGCCACATTGATGGTTTTCAACCAAAGTGAAGCAGAAAAGAACCGGTTATGTCAATACACTTCGTTGTTGCTCTTCCAAAGCAAGGAGAAGACCCTACCATATACACACTAAGGTAAGGTTATCCTGTTATTTCTCATTCTTGAAAGAGATTTACTTCTATGCTTACTTAAATTCTTGCTTAAGCTCTTCAATTTTCATAAGCAATCCTTTTTGCTCAGGAGAAAAACATAACTTCTTGGTTGGTTGTATATGTGCAAAGTTTTGTTTAGTAATACAAATTAGGTTAATACTTAATTTTCTCAAGGAGAAGTTGAGGTTTTGAAGGTTAATTTAGCATAACCAAAGGAAGTTAATTGAAAAAGAGGATTTCCCATAAAGTCATCCCCTCTTTTCCCTCTTACCAAATGGAAAGTTCTGAAATATAAGCCTCTTCTAGCAACATAATTAATCCTCTCCACGGTAGTAAATGTATGCTTAAATTCTTTCTTAAAAAAGAATTTGTTAATCATTCATACAGTATTATATGCATATTTTACGATACACTAGCATGTCCACTTTTAGGAACATTATAACTTTTACACTACCATGCATAGAAGGGTTTCACTCTTGTATAAGCGCTCAAAGGAAGTTTTTGATTAATTGTTCAAGATTGCAAGTAGGCGCATTCCGGAGTTTTGTGTGTACAGCACATAGACACACCAAAGCAAAACTCATTATAGAAAGCATATGCATTGTTAATTTCAAGTTTGTGTACTTTCAAGTTTGTTTTGCAAATTCAAAGGGGGGAGTAAGGGGATAGCTTCATGGATGTCGTGATCGTGTTCCTTGAACATAAAATTCCCATCGTTTCCATGGAGATGCCACATGGATGGCAATGATAAAAAGGGACCAAATGGGATAAATCAAAGGCGGGGTTAAATCAAAACTTACGCCGAGACAGAACTTTAAACTTCCAAGAGATTCGTCTTTTTCTTAACGTCTTGTTTGAGTAAAAAATTAAAAGGAAGTAGAAATTAAGGGATTATAACTCAAGGAGCCTAATCTAAATTTAAACTAGGATTAAAAACTTTATCGAGAAGATTGACATGGATAGCCCTAGCAGAACATAGAGATTTAAGTATGAACTTGTCTTCGTGTTTGAAAAAAGGCCGGCACAGGTGTTTACCTATGGGATACAACGGGAGATGGTCCTTTTTGGCTAGGACTGATAACCATTGGTCTATGTTGTGAGCTTGGGTTCATTCATTGCCCTAGAAATGGGGATTGAATGGGAGTGTGTCTCGGCCGGGTGAAATGGACGTGCGAATGCATCTGGAAATTGACCTAGTCCGGGTAGGCCTGATGCCGATGGGAAAAGGAGGAAGGAAAAAGGATCCATGGAGGGATCATGACAAGGGAGGAGGGTGTGATTTAATTAAGTAACTCTTCAAATTGTTTGGTAAAAAGGAACCTTGGAAAGGCTAGGAACCTAAACGGGCTATTCCGCAATCGTCCTCATCAGCAGTACCTTTGCTCTTCTTTTCGGGATTATTTATTAAAAAGAAACCTAAAGTAGATTATCTTTGAAGCATTTCCCACACAAAATAAAGAAAAATCAGAATTGGAATCTGTGTAAAGGCATCGTCTCCACACGTGGCAGAGGAGACAGGATATCCGAGTCCTGGGACGAGGATAGGGATATGTCTAGAGGAGTATATGTGATTGCGTGAAAGATAACTAGATAATTTTGCTAATATTCTATAAAGGAGAAAGGTGGGAACGATTTGATAAATGCACATTGCAAGGGTATGCAACAGTTTGCATGCTGATTTCAAATGCTTGAAATGTATTCTTGGTTCGAATTGTTGGAATACTATTTTCTAGTATTATAGTATTATCTTGGGAAGGTGCATTTATCAAACGATTCGGTGGGTTGGCGGATTCCGGAGGGTAATTATTGGCCGAAAAGTTGAACCCAATTTTATGTTTTCCTAGAAGTAAAGTCAAGAGCGGGTGTTAGCTAAGTCAACGTCAGTTAACAGAAGCTGCTAAAGACCAAAGACGTACGGATAAGCGGTGAAGATTGGAGTTACACATTTTCCATAGTTTCCCAAAATGGTCACATATTGTAAATTCCCGAATTATTTCAAGCTATTGTAATATTTTAATGTGTTACGGGTTCAATGGGAGTTCCAAGCTGTAAAGAATAGGTCAGTTACTGTGCCTAGGTTGCAAATTCAGTAAGTGGTGGAGCCCTAAAGGCCTTGGGCACCCGGACATTGCATATTTTTACCCTAGGTATATAAGGCAGTGTGTAAAAGAAATTGGGGTTCTCAAGCTCATTAATTGAGAGCACTCTTTGGTGAGAGCTCTTGAGGTGTGTGGCTATGGTGTCCTTGAGCTTCTCCTTGCTCATGAGACTTGATTAACACTAATCAATGATTCATTCTCTTTCACTATGCCTCTCTCATGCTTCTTATGATGCTTAGATTAGCTAGATCTTAACTAATTAGTGATTAATCCCTCTCTAATCTTGTGTGATTTTCCTCTTTTGCTTGTGTGTGCATGTAGGTTTGATTGAGTGTGGTGCTCCATAGATCTATGTGTGTGTGCTTGTGATTAGTGTGTTGCATGATAGGATTAGTGTTGTGTGCATCTTGCAATCGTAGTGTGTGTGATTGGGTTGATTTTCTATGATGCTTAGATTAGCTGGATCTTAACTAATTAGTGGTTAATCCCTCTCTAATCTTGTGTGATTTCCCTCTTTTGCTTGTGTGTGCACGTAGGTTTAATTGGAGTGTGGTGCTCCATAGATCTATGTGTGTGTGCTTGTGATTAGTGTGTTGCATGATAGGATTAGCTGTTGAGGCGGTCCGGGGCGGGCAATAAGAAGAGCGGCCTCTAAACACCCTTCGAGGCTCCCGTGCTGCTCAATTGGGACTGGGGAAAGCACAATCAGAGACAACAACAACCCACAGCCAGAAACCAAACAAGAAAAGGGGCACCACCTAGTTGTAGATGCGAACTAGGACGCACGTGATATCTCCTTGTATTCAAATGCACAATGTGTTAAGTATGGAGCCTGATTTACCCTTGTAATTTTCTGTGGTAAAAGCGCACATTTGTAAGGCCCCCATTATGAGGAGAAGCCATCGTGCGTGAAGGAAAATCACTCACCGGAAACCAAAATTTTCACGGACAAGAATCAGGGGCAACTTTAAAGGCCTCGGGGGCGGAGGCCCCCGAGACTTTTTTTCGCCGGAATATTCCTTTTCGTCGGAATATTATGGCCGGACGACGATCGGAAAGTGGTCGGAAAACAACCGGTCGGTTGGCCGGTGGCCGGTAGTCAATGGCCAATGGCCGGTGGTCGGAAGTCAATGGCCGGTGGCCGGTGGTCGGAATTCAATGGCCGGTGGCCGAATTCAAAAGCGGACTTGTCTTCTCAAGGGCGGCCACACATGGGTGGATTGGAGGGTCCGATTTGGACTTATTCGCACAAGGGCGGCTACACATGGCTGTCTCTCATAAGAGAGGGCAGCCCTTTTGGCCTATAAAAGGAGGCCATTTCTACACACATTTCATAGTGTGAAGTTGATGCAACAAGGTGAGTGTGAGGTGGTGAGAGTGAAGCAAGGCGGGAGCTCCATTAAGGGTATAATCCCTTTGTAAAGTACTTCTTGTTTTGAAGTACCAAAGCCATTGAGTGGCTGCTTTCCCGTGGACGTAGCCCACATTGGGTGAACCACGTATATCGTGTGTACTCTCTCTCTCTCTCTCTCTCTCTCTACACTATAATCTCGTGTATATAAATTTGTCTCTCTCCATTAAGTAATCTACTCAATTATCTATTTAGCTACGTCTTATTTCCTAACACAATGAGAGGGGAATGCAAGATAGCCACACACACCAAACACAAAAATTCACCACGCCAGAGAGAGGTAAAGAGCACAAATCAACTTGAGCAACTCAGTCTTAGCCTTAAAGACTAGATGCACACAAAGCTCGATGAGAAATAGAGAGACAACACAAAACTTGACCTTGTTGCCAATACACAAATTGTCTTAGGGTCACGGGAGCCCTCTCACCGAGCACCCTCTTACAATTGACCTTGTAGGCAAACAATTCAACAAGCCCTCAAACCACCAAGCATGAAATGGCACAACAAACTTCAAGGACAATATACCTTCAACCACCTGATTAGCCAACTTATCAAGTCAATTTGGAGAGAAGAGTCGTAGTTGCAACATACAATTGCACCCAAAACTATGAATCTTATTTATGGACAAGAGTAGGCTACAAGTGTGATTGCAGAGTATAGTATCACTCCACTCCTCTAGATGGCATAACTAACTTCAAGCTTCTCCATGCACCTAAGTGTAGTGATGGAATAGAGCACTCACAATGCACACACTCTACACAACTAAGCTTGAAGAGTGGTGTGTTATGTGTTGAGAATGGTGTGGTGTAGTGTCATCATGTGATGATTTACAAGGGAGAGAAGGGCTCTATTTATAGGTTTTAGAAGCCCCGATTAGGATTAGGCCTAATCAAGTTTATTTGAAGGAATAAAAGATTATGCATATTTTATTTTTTATTTTAATGAGGGTGGGTCTCTCTTGTCCTTTGAGTCACATGGATGTGGGCTCAAGGGAAGAGAATTATTGAGGATGAAAGGAGACAAGATTGAGTGAATAATTTGGGAGTGCCTACTCTAGTAGAGGGTGCATTTTACAATAAGGTTAGTGGTTAGTAGTTAGTAATTATCACTAAAAAATATTTACAAAATCATTCACCAAATGGTGAGATATATGATGAAAAAAGTTAGATAAGGGATGAGCTTGTAAAGAGAGGTTGAAGCTTTGACATTCACATCTTTACAGCACCGGAAGA
Source organism: Adiantum capillus-veneris (assembly GCF_014529385.1). Classification (NCBI taxonomy): domain Eukaryota; kingdom Viridiplantae; phylum Streptophyta; class Polypodiopsida; order Polypodiales; family Pteridaceae; genus Adiantum; species Adiantum capillus-veneris. Next base: position 138,408,685 of record NC_140947.1, read on the forward strand.
AAAAGCGGTCAGCATGGCGAAGTAGCGCGTGTCGATGAAGCTATGTTATCTTCAAACCTTGGAAAATTCATGATAAAAGCCTTCATTTGTAGAGGTTATCCTTGGATTTTTGTTGATTTTTTTAAGTTCTTTACAAAGCTGAAGAGAGTATGGTAATATGGACATATATGTAGGAGAAAGGGGGACACATAGGGTGTAGAAATGGAGGATGAAGGCTATGGAGGTGTGAGAGATGGGGCAATGGTGAAGAGGGTGAATTAGGACATGGGAGTTGCAGGTTTGGGAGTGGGAAGGAGAGGGAGGAGTGTGTGTGAAAGAGGAAAATGATAAAGTGGAAGAGGGAGTGTGGCTGCATAGCATGGGCAAACTGGGGTCCACCAATAAAATCATAGCTCACAGCTCGTAGCTCAAAAAAATATGAAAAAATTTGAGGTGAAAGTTCAGCTCACGAGCTACAACTTTTGGTTGTAACACCTTTTCAAATTGGGGGAGCATGTGATCTTTAAAAATTCACCTAAAACGATTGTTTTTTTCACTGCACACTGTCCTTGTGAGGTCCTTCTTTGGATGATTCTTTTGAATACATCCAAGAGTGAGCTCCCCATGGTGCATGCATGCATGCCACATACCCTTGACCTTATTTGGTAGGTCTATAATTGAAGATATTGTCGAGATCATGATATAAATGAATAGTACAACTAAGGAAATCAAATATTGAGGGGTCTAAAAAAATATGTACATGTCAAATATAAATAATATAGGTGGAAAAAATATAAAGGGGTCAAAATAAATCTCTCTCATTATAAGTCTACCATAAAAAGATGAATATGTTTGGTGTTCTAATTTATGAGAGTAAAAGAGAATAGATGTAGGAAGGAAAAATCACAATAGTGAAAAAATATACACATAAATAAAACTAGTTTTTTTGGATTTTTGTTGGGATGGAGTTACACCAAAAATAAGAGAAGCTTGCATGAAATTATTTTTATATGGAATAAAGAGTATGCAAAATGGTAAGAAAAAATATGGTAATGGTGAGTCAATGTACATAGCATAAATAACACACCATAGGTATAAATATTTAAATAAATACCAAAATAATTATGAAAAATCATTTTATTTAGGCCCTATATACAATAAAATATTTACACACAAATGGGCCATAATATACTTATATTTTTTATATTTTTTATTTTTTTGGCTCAACTAGCCCAGTGACTAGCTAATTAAGGGTTTTTTAGAAGATATGGGAAAAGTCCCTAACTCACATACACCTATGTACAGTGAAATGGTAGGGATAACCAAAATGTTTGAGTGATTTGATAGGGTGAGGTAGCTTACTATGGCAATTATGGAAAGCCGAAAAATGGCTATCATTAGCCCTCCCCCAGGATGATGGTATATTCATGTACCATCATACAGCATCTTTTCCAAAGAGAGTGCTTCAGAGTCCTTGACGAGGTCTTCATTGTTTGGCCCCTCAGAATTTTGGTTTTAAGTTACACTCATGCTTCACGAAACAATACCTACATGAGATAGCTGCCTTTTGACAGATCTTTGGTAGATCCTTTGGTAGAAGGCGACTCAAATAAGGCTTCAAGCGATACCCGTTTACCTTCCTGGAGTGCTCTTTCCCATTCAAGTCCATAAGTTGATAGTAACTTGAATTGAAAGCCTTCTTAACTATGTATGGCCCTTGCCATCTAGTTTCAAATTTGGCATCAAAACGATTGTCGAGTCGATTGTCATACCTTAGCACAAGATCTCCTTCATTGATGCCTTTGTCCTTTAGTTTCTTGTCAAGCTTCTCCTTCTCCTGCGTAGCTTTCCTCTTGTAGCACTCGTATGCTGCTTCTCTTTTCCACTCAAGCTCAGCTAAGGTAAGAAGTCGATCCATCCATGCTTCTTGATCATCTTGTGCTGCTTTGCCATGAAGTCGTATTGTTGGGATGTTGAGCTCAATTGGTTGTAAAGCCTCTTGACCATAGACCAAGTGAAATGGTGTAAACTCCGTGGCTTCCCTATATGTGGTTCGATACGCCCACAAGGCACCATCCAAGAAGTCATCCCACAACTTTGTCTTGTTTCTCACCATCTTTCTAATGATGCCTGCAATGACACCATTAGCTTTTTCTACCAGACCATTGGATTGGGGATAGTAGGGTGTACTATGACGATGTAGAATGTGAAGTTCTTCACAGACCTCTGTGAGCAAGCCCTTTCTAAACCCTGGACCATTATCAGAAACAATTTCCAAAGGTGTGCCAAATCTACAACAAATGTGAGTGTAGACAAATTTGCTCACTGTCCTCTCAGTTACCTTTGCCACACTTTGTGCTTCCACCCACCTAGTCATATAGTCTACCGCCATTAGAATGTAGAGTTTATCATTTTTTGTCCTAGGGAGAGGACCCATAGCATCAATGTCCCACTTTTCAAAGGGTCCATTTGCAAGCACGATTTGCCTTGGACCATACACTATTCTTCTATTTCCATTTACCTGACAATTGTGACAACTTTTACACGAATGTTGGACATCCACATGCAGACTTGGCCAAACATACCCCGCAAGCAAAATATTCTTCACAGTTAACTCTTGGGCAAAATGACCACCACATGCCTCTTCATGCAAACCTTTTAGAATGGCTGGGATTTCCTGAATAGTTGGTACTCTTCTGCACACTTGATCCTTCCCTCTTTGGTAGAGGGATCCTTCTAGGAAGAGATATGTGCTTGCCTTCTTCACGAGTCTCCTCTTCTGAGCCTTCGTGAAGTCTTGTGGAAACTCACCCTCCAAAATGTAGCTAATAATGGGAGTCAATGACTCCAATCCCTGGTATCTCTGTTGCTTGACAGTTGCTGCCACCATGATGACCTGCACTTCTTTCTCAACACATGTAACTGCTTGTTGTGCAAGTAAATCGGCATCTTCATTTTGTTTCCTAGGAATATGATATAGTTGCACTTCTTCAAATTGGTTAAACAACCTACGAATGGCATGAACTTTTGTTCTTAGGTTTTCATTCTTGCATGCCCAAATGCCTAAAATCTGCTTCACAATGAGAAGTGCATCTCCCTTTACCATGAGACGTTGTATACCTTGGCCAATGCATAACTTTAAACTATGAAACTTCTCAACTAGAGCTTGACATGAAATAACCAATTGAAATACCAACAGTCATGGCATATTGCTCAGATTGTGGACGAAAAGGTGGGACATTTTTCTGAAGATTGTCCAAGAAATCTAGCCAACAGGGATACATCAACTGCCAAGCAAGGCACATAACAAATTGTAAATGTGAACCTTGATGTAAGTGCATTTAACTCGTCACTTTTAATGCTATCATATGATTCTGCATTAACATTAGAAGCATCAGTAAAAGCACTACAAGTTCAAAATCAGCATAAAGATGCACAGACACTTGAAAAGCTTAAAATTGATCCTTTGAACAACAAATTCTTACATGAGTTTAGTCAAGGTGTCCAGATATCACCGAATGATGAAAAGACTGTTAAATTTGCAAATGATTTTGTATCCACTGCCACAAGTGTGCAATCAGTCATGTCTAAGGGACACATCAAACAGAATGATGTTAGCATTGTATGGTACACATAATTCATATGCACACTATGTAGACCAAAAAGGGAAACTGTACAAAAAGGATCAACCAATGCTTGAACGGCCCACATACCAGCTCATAGAAGTACATCCAGTGATAGATCAAAAAGGATGATTCATTTCAGAGGAAAGAATCTATTATAGCTCATCCTCTCTAGAGCAGAAGGATATTACCCGAGTAAACCCAAAAATTTGTCCAGAGCCAAACTCTCCTCCATCGAAAATCAAGCTTCGATGTTGTGACCAAACAAGCATATACATTGACCAAAACAGTCGTAGACATAGACGAGAGTCTAGCATCTATGATGCCTTGGGTCCTGAAACCACAGAAGCTCATATCTTCAGAGACCCATGGGATAGACAATATTAGGGCAAAGATAATGCTATCTATAGCTTGACTTGGGGAATAATTTGTCATGTTTCAAGGAGATACATAGGAAACTATGCAGAAGGGTAAGAGATGCCAAACATCAACAATGCTACCCAAAATATACCTTCATAGTCCCAGAAGGTGAGACTAAATCAGGGCCATACAATTTTGAACTTTTACAATGAAGCAGGCTATAGTGATCACCCTAGGAAGGGGGGAGTTGCAAATTCTTCAAGAACACCTAATGTACTAGGAAATGCTACACCAGTTAGAATCCCTAGAGCTTCTAGCCAACAAACTCCTTCAAAGCAGAAACCATTGAAAGATCATATGGTTGTTGGAAGTTCCCAATTGACCCAAATTCTATCAGAATCTGCAGACAAATGTTTATATGAAGATCATCGAGGACAAAAGTTTCAGTTGATCTCCACAAATCAAAGTCAAAAGCCAACAAATCCAATAGTGTTCAAACAGTTACATGTGACCACGCTCACATATGCATATCAAGAGGCACATGGTAATGAATATCAACAACATCATGACCTTGTACAAACCCATACGGATGGCCAGACTGATGTCAAGGACTATCTGAAGATGATGCAAAGACTCAAGTTGCTAGAACATGTAATAGAAAAGTCAAAGTCAATGAAAGTTAAAATCCAGAAGGATACACAAAGGTCACCATCCAAATCTCCTCCGAAGAGACAAATTCTGCCAAACAATACAGTGGATCTTTTGAGATCAAGGGTTACCCAAATGTAGGTAGACAATGCTCAACAATTGCCAAAAGGTGCAATATTACAGCCAATGGAGTCAACATCAACTGAAGTAGGTGGTCAAAGCAAAGAAACTGCAGATAAAGCTCAACAAAAGGACGCTGCCACAACAAAAACAGCCAATACAAAATGAAATCCTAAGACAATCAAGTGTAACATTGTTGGTGAAGATGAAGAAAAGTTGTCAAGAGAAGTAAAGCTAGATTTTCAGCTAGACAAGTACCTCATGTCCTTTCACACTGGAAAAGATGTGGCCAACCACAGCTAGAAGATGCTCCTGAATTTGTGAGCTATCAGGAAACAAATGAACAGAATGTTGGGGAATCACCACCACCATTGAAGTAAGTTCACAGATCATCATATCTCAATTCCACGTGGTCACAACAAAAGATATGCTAGACGAAATCATAATGGGAATGCCACTGGCCCATATAGAATGTAAACAGGATGCAGTCTTCAGAGACAAAAAAGAATGAAGACCAAGACTGGTCACCCATGGATGACAACACAAGGTCCTCAAGCACAGTTAAATGGGAGATTGATATCAAAGCAGACCTTAGTGAAGATGATTCATATCCATTAATCAAAACTTTAGAAGAGCATAAAGCAAATCAGGCAATAACAAGTGCAAATCAAACAGAACAAAAAGCAACCACAAAAGCTATTGAGCAGAGAATGCCACCAAAGCTAGAAGTTAAGAAGAATGGGGTTGCAGGTAGAGGTAAGGCCAAAGTGGACCCTCCACCAATTAGCAAAGAAGATGTGACACCAGATGCCTCTACATCAAAGAACCCTCATGGATCAGCTTCTTCAAGCAAGTCAGGCTTTCAAAACTTCAAGTCAATTGCTGACCCAACTAAAACCTCTAAGGAGACACCTAGAAAAGTAAAGATATTTCAGCTAAAGTACTCAAGAAAGCAAAGGAAATTCAAGCAAGTGTTTGTCCCGAGGAGTTTAGTCAAAGTCAATGATCCGATTTGGATTAAAGACAGGAAATCAACACAGAGAGACAAACGCATGGTATGGATAACATCACAATGGAGCTTAAAAGAACAAGAGTACTATAGAGGTAATAGACAGATATGGGTACCAAAACCGCAGGTTACAACATATGAAGTAATGTCAAGTCCCTCCCAAGAAAGAAGGCCCACAAGGTATCAATCTCGACAATATCCTAGCATACCTAAGAAGCATCTCTACAATAGAACAACATTGAACAATGCTGAAATCTACCACAACTCTCAAGAGGATACAGAAAAAAGACGGATCTCAAAGAATCTTCCTCTTAGACAAGGATTCTACACAGGGTATACAAAGATTTGGCCACCAATCAACCACAAGCCAATTGCAACTACACCAGACCTGCATCAAGATCTCAAGAACTCCACAGGACCTAGAGTGAAGCAAAGTCAACAATGGAGATTCAAAGGTCATAAGGAGATTTGGATTCCTAAGTCTTCTAATGCTCCTAGTCAAAAGCCAAATGCCGATAGTGAACAAAGGCCCACAACAACACCAAATACTCCTATCAACAGGCCTAATTGGAGAATCAAACAGATAATGGAGTCTTCACAGTCAAAGAAGGACAACCCAACCAACGTGAATGCAGATTTGAAGAAGATAAAAAAGGTATGGCAAAAGAAACCTTCAATGCCAACTTGGTCCTTCACTAATCCTCTTTTTGAGGATTCAAGCTTACTTTTACCTGAAGAAATTTTTGTAGTAAGCACAAGAATGTAAAAAGTCAAGTTGCTAGGGTGCAAAAAAACACACACTCTTTGGCATAGTTAGAGTCGGGCTGCTGCACCATAAAATGAGCAAAGCATTAGTCTCAAAGCTTCAAGTCATATTAAATTATGTGCTAAGAGTCGTAGCTATTAGACTTACGTGCTCAAGCTGGAAGAGTTGAGTATATCTAAAGTCATGTTTCTCATGCTGGATGAGATGAGCATAAGAGTCGAAGTCTATTAACTTACAATTGGTGGAGTGTCGTAGAGTCCAACACTCACGCACAGTGCACAGTAAGATGAGAGCACATATCCTCATCAACGAAAAGCATTCTTAGGGGTGCCAGCTTGCAAAGCCATGTCATATGCTTTAATAGCTACACCATCTTTTTGAAGAACCCCTCAAAATCTTTCATGCACATCATATTGTTTTCCATGCATTTTTGTGTATGCATAAATAGGATGTCCCACCATTGGACATATGCATTAGATACTCTTTTTGCTTCCACCTATGCACCTTGAGTGGACTACAATAGACAACAAACCAATGTCATGCTAACCAACAAAGCCATGCAGTGGGGTCACTACTGAGCAAATAGGAAGCTTGGGGATTGCCTAACATTCCCTATCGCTTGGTCTTGACCTTGCTGTTAAAGTCCTTGCATACGCCAGCAAAGACCTTGGGGCATGATAATCGACACAACGAAAAGACAAAATTCAGTGAAGTCAATACTGAGTGAATAGGCAGCTTGGGGATTACCCAACGCTCCCTATTGCTTGGTGCTGACCTTGGTGTAACCGACGATGAAGACCGTGGTGATGTGATCACAAAAATACAATTGAATCACTACTGGGCGAATAGGAAGCTTGGGGACTGCCCAACGTTCCCTATCACTTGGTGTTGATCTTGCTCTTAAAGTCATTCCATATGACAATTGAGTCAATACGGGGCAAATAGGATTCTTGGAGACTGCCCAACATTCCCTATCGCTTGGTACTGACTTTGGGTTAAAATTATTACATGCAACATTGGAGTCAACACCAAGAGAATAGGAGACTTGGTGACTGCCCAACGCTCCCCATCGCTTGGTGCTGACCTTGGAAAATTGACGTCGGCCCAGTACACTTCCACGGATATCATATTTTCTAATTCCATACCTATCAGTGAATAATCCCTTGAGTACTTTATTAATATTTCCCATGCTAATAAGTACTCCAATAATGCACGTATCCCAAAGGCACTTTTTTTCCAATGGATTTATTCCCTTTGGTCATCATGGTATTAGACCCTAATTTAGAACCTCATCATTCTACTTCTCTTGTACATACTTTTCATAAATAAACAACAACCTCCTCATTATGCTATTACAACGGACAAATGCAACACCATCTCTCACACTAGACATATTCAGAACAATCAAGATGCTGCAGCAAATTGAACCTCATCAACGAATTCAATGACAATTGAAGACAATCAGCCCATCAAAAACCAATCAAAAACCTTCCACAGCCTCCATGGGCACTTTTCAACAGTGCCCGAGGACGGGCATTAAAATCGGAAGGGGAAAATGTTAACTGAGTCAACGTCAGTTAACAGAAGTTGCTAAAGACCAAAGACGTACTGATGCACATTGAAGATCAACCAGAAGAAGCAGTGAAGATTGGAGTTATACATTTTTCACATTTTTCCAAAATGGTCACATATTGTAAATTTCCAAATTATTTCAAGCCATTGTAATATTTTAATGTGTTACGGGCTCAATGGGAGTTCCAACCTGTAAAGATTAGATCAGTTATTATGCCTAGGTAGTAGATTCAGTAAGTGGTGGAGCCCTAAAGGCCTTGGGTGCCCGGACATTGCATATTTTTACCCTAGGTATATAAGGAAGTATGTAAAATAAATTGGGGTTCTCAAGCTCATTAGTTGAGAGCACTCTTTGGTGAGAGCTCTTGAGGTGTGTGGCTATGGTGTGCTTGAGCTTCTCCTTGCTCATGAGACTTGATTAACACTAATCAATGATTCGTTCTCTTTCACTATGACTATCTCATGCTTCTTATGATTGCCTATGATGCTTAGATTAGCTAGATCTTAACTAATTAGTGGTTAATCCCTCTCTAATCTTGTGTGATTGCCCTCTTTTTCTTGTGTGTGCATGTAGGTTTGATTGGAGTGTGGTGCTCCATAGATCTATGTGTGTGTGCTTGCGATTAATGTGTTGCATGATAGGATTAGTGCTGTGTGCATCTTGCAATTGTAGTGTGCATGATTGGGTTGATTGGAGGTGAAGGGAAGTGGATATGGAGATGGCTAAGAAGCTCCTCCATAGGCCAAGAAGCTCACCTTGTTACCATATACATGTGGTAGTGATGTGTGTGAACACACTAGGACCGCCAAGGCACTTTTTTCCTCTTTAGGAGGTTTTTTTCCCCCGAGCATTGTATATACGCCCATCACTCTAGGGCTATCTATCTTTCCATTGCACACTAAGTAACACACTCTCTATTGTGTGCCTTGAGCTTCCTTCGTCTTCTCCAAGCTGTGTGCGTTTCTCTGCAACCCTAATTCCAACAATTGGTATCAGAGCAGGTTACGTCCTCCCGGGCTTAGTCGCCAGCTGCTCCAACACACGCCTGCTCACTTTCTCCGATTACAGTGATCAAGCAGTGTCCTAAGTTGAAGGCAAAAGAGGCTAAGAAGAAAGAGGGTGGTTCCACTGCAAATGCTGGTTCCACTACAAATGCAGCCATCATCGAGTCTTCTGTAAAAGGAGACTGTAATGCTGATGTTGATGCAGAATGGGCTTTTAGCGCAGAGTGCACTTACAATCATGCTGTCCATGATGCATGCTTGTCAGTGCTGTAGATTCACATGTGTGGTATTTCGATAGTGGTGCTACAAAGCACATTACCTCACATCGTGAATTGTTCACCTCTCTCAAGTCTGTCCCTCATGGGAATTGAGTCACTTGTCCCAATAATGCCTCTTATCCAGTTCAGGGAGTTGAAAAGATTGTGCTTACTGCTGCAAATGGTAGTTCCTTCACACTTGTTGAAGCACTTTATGTACCTAGGATCAAGAAGAATCTATTGTCTGTATCCTCACTTGCTAGACTTGGACTTGTAGTCAAATTTGTGGATGACAGATGTAGTTTAAATTTATATTAAGCTCCTTGAGTTATAATCCCTTAATTCCTACTTCCTTTTAATTTTCTACTCAATCTCTTGGAAGTTTAAAGTTTTGTCTCGGCGTAAATTTTGAGTTAACCCCACCTTCGATGAGTCCCATTTTGGTCCCTTTTTATCATTGCCATCCATGGGGCATCTCCATGGAAGCGATGGGAATTTTATGTTCAAGCAACACGGTCACGACACCCGTGAAGCTATCCCCTTACTCCCCCCTTCGAATTTGCAAAACAAACTTGAAAGTAGACAAACTTGAAATGAACAATGCATATGCTTTCTATAATGAGTTTTGCTTTGGTGTGTCTGTATGATGTACACACAAAAGTTCGGAATGCACCTACTTGCAATCTTGAACAATTAATCAAAAACTTTTTTAGAGCACTTATACAAGAGTGAAATCCTTCTATGCATGGTAGTGTAAAAATTGCAATGTTCCTAAGCATCAGACTAACTTTGGACTCAGCCATCTAGGGTCAACTGGTGGGAGTTCTCTAATTCACCCTTGCTTCAAGGTCACTGGCGCTTTTTTCCCGGTTATGACCGAGCACATCCATCAATGATTTCCCCTAAGGTGAGTGTATTTATAATCTACGTGAAACCCTTGATCCCAAGTTTTTCTCCCGCTCCATAGATTGGAATCCCTTCCCCCGTTGTTGGGGGTTCCATCGTTGCAATAGCTCCAATGACCAACAAAATTTTCAATCCGGAGGGATGAGCAACCCAGCTAGGGCATGGAAACACTCACACGGTTAGTGAGCTAATCGGGGCAACACAAATGGTTAACTCTACGAGGTGTGTTGGAATTAGGGTTGCACAGAAACGCACACAGATTGGAGAAGACGAAGGAAGCTCAAGGCACACAATAGAGAGTGTGTTACTTAGTGTGAAATGGAAAGATAGATAGCCCTAGAGTGACGGGTGTATATACAATGCTCGGGGGAAAAAACCTCCTAAAGAGGGAAAAAGTGCCCCGGCGGTCCTAGTGTGTTCACACACATCACTGCCACATGTATATGGTAACAAATCCCCCCTGGAGTGATGCGGTGAACGAGAGGTGGCACATGAGTAAGGGGAAGTGCCATGCCCTGAGGACATGATCAGTCCACAAAGGGGAGTAAGCCCAAAGCTTTGCGGAAAGCTTCAAGCTTCTCACGAGACAATGCCTTTGTGAAAAGATCTGCAAGCTTGTCCTGTGTTGGCACATAAGCCAAGATGATCTCTCCTACTGAGAGCCTCTCCTTGACATAGTGGTAATGCACCTCAATGTGCTTTGTGCGAGCATGAAAAACTGGGTTCCTTGCAACTGCCAATGCGCTCTGGCTGTCAGTAAAGATAGTGTTGGCAGTGTCCTATCCAACACCCAAATCATCCATAAGGCGTCTGAGCCATACACACTCAACCGTAGCTGTGAAGACTGCCCTGTACTTAGCCTCACAACTCGAAGTGGCCACAGTAGGTTGCTTCTTGCTCAACCATGATATACATGAACTGCCAAGCATGAAACAAAAACCACTTGTGAACACTCCGTGTCAAAACAACCAGCTCAATGTGAGTCCCAAAAAGCATGTAAGTCTGGCGGCAATGATCCCCCGTTGGGATAAAACAAGCCAAGATGTAAAGTGCCACTAAGGTAGCGGAAAATCCTCTTGATAGCCTGCCAATGCTTAGACCCTGGGCTATGCATAAATTTGTTGACCTGTGAGACTGCAAACTGAATATTTGGCCTCTTGTTGCATACATAAATGAGGCAGCCAACATCAATTTGGTAAAGAGTGACATCATCAGGATCGCCAACATCATGTAGACTCAACTTCAAACCTGTTTCCATGGGAGTGGCAATAGGTTTGCAATCCTCAAGTCCAAACATACATAGCAATGTCTCTATGTAACTGTTTTGACACAAGGGAATACCACCATCACACTGCTTTTATTGTATGCCCAAATAATGATGCAACAACCCCAAATCTTTCATCTTGAAAGTAGCATTCAAATCAGCCTTAAATTCAGCAATATGTCTCTCATTTAGTCCAGTGATCAGCAAATCATCAACATAAAGAACCACAATGAGAAGTACATGACCCTCACGCTTTACATACAATGTGCTTTCTGTTGGACTATTTACGAAAGCCTCGTTTGACCAAATGAGTGTCAGCTTTCTCATACCAAGCACGTGGAGATTGCTTCAACCCATACAAAGCCTTCTTACATCTGCCCACTTTGTCCTCTTGTCCTTTTATGACAACCGCGAGGCTGCGTCACATAAACTTCCTCAAATATGTCACCATTCAAGAAAGCAGTAAAACAATGTCAGATTGATGTACATCCCAACCAAAATGAGCTACCAATGCACATACAGCTTAGGCGAGAATGGATTCTTAGATCCGTTCCCTCTCTCGAGTAAGGTGGCCTTTGCCGGTACTTCGCCATTTGTTTTGTAAAGAATCTTTCTCTCTCATGCATTTCCTAGGTCCTTCGAAATGTACAGTAGTAATACGACAAGTGGGAGCAAAAGTCTCTTCATAATCTATGCCTCGAGCCTTATGGCGATCGATCTGACCATCCGGCTTGCATTTCAACTTGTAAACCCACTTCGTACCAATGGCCTTTTTGCCAGGAGGCAAATCACATAAAGTCCATGTGTCATTTTCTATAAGTGCATCATATTCTGATTGCATGGCAACCATCCAATTTTTTGAATTCTGTGCTTCATCAAAAGACAGAGGCTCCTCAACATCATGTAAGCTAGACACAGCCAAAGCATAACAATCTGATGCATAAGATGCATGGTGAGAGCCTGAATGAGTTCGACTACACAAAGGTGCATCCAATTTATTGTCACGCAAAGTGTGCACTAGCCATTTTGGCATACCTCTAGCCTGCTCATTTTCAGCCCTTTCCTCATCAAGTACATCATGTACATCTGCATCAGTAATTGGCTGACCTGTAACATTTTCAAAAACCCCCATAGGCTGTACATTTGCCTCATTGGAACTTACATTCGTATTTCCACCACTGAAAAGAGGCAACAAAGTGTCATAAATGTCCTGTAAGCTTACATTATTGTCTCTAGTACATGTCAACAAGGGCTGAACGGAATCTTCCACAAACACTACATCTTGTGAAACTAGAATACGTATTGTTTGCGGATGATACAACCTGTAACCTTTGCTTTCAGCACTATAACCAACAAAAATGCATTTGACTGCCTTATCATCCAATTTTTTGCGCTGTGTTTGTGGCACCAAAGCATATGCCAAACAGCCAAAAACACAGATGTGCTCAATAGAAGGCTTTCTATCATGCCATGCTTCATATGGAGTAATAGACTGCAAAGCTTTCGTAGGACACCTGTTTAGTACATAAGTGGCACACATGATTGTCTCAAGCCAAAAAGAATGCGGCAAAGCTTGACTTTTGACCATACATCGTGCCATTTCCGTAAGTGACCTATTTTTCTCTCAGCAACACCATTTGCTGAGGTGTATAAGGCACTGTACATTGGTGTTTTATCCCACAACTAGCCAGAAATGCATTGAATTCATGAGACATATACTCCCCCCCTGGATCGGAACGGAGGGTGCCCATAGTACATTTCGATACATTTTCAGCCATAGCCAAAAATTGTTTGAAGCACATAAAAACTTTGGACTTTGATTTAAGCGGAAATACCCATGCATGCCTGGAGTAATCATCAATGAAAGTCACAAAGTAAAGGTAATTGCCCAAGGATGGAGTTTGCATGGGCCCAAAAACATCACTATGCACAAGCTGCAACCTGCATGTGGCTCGAATTAAACCATCCTTTGAAAACTTAGAACGCTGTGTCTTACCCAAAATACAGCCTTCACAAACATGTTTGACAGGTGCTTCAAGAGGCGGCAAAGAAGCAACCATATCAAATTTCTGCAAATGCAGCAAACTGGAAAAATTTAGATGACCAAAACGTGCATGCCAAAGTTTTGCATCTAAAATAGCCCTTGAATCTGCAACAGCATTTGTAAAATTTTGTCCACACTTGTCATATAAAGTGAGCTTATACAACCCACGGCACAAAAGCCCAGATGCAACAATTTCATCACCAAAACTGAGATCATGAACAAAAAACTTACCGAGAAGATTGATGTGGATAGCCCTAGCAGAACATAGAGATTTAAGTATGAACTTGTCTTCGTGTTTGAAAAAAGGCCGGCACGGGTGTTTACATGTGGGATACAACGAGGGATGGTCCTTTTCGGCTAGGACTGATAACCATTGGTCTATGTTTTGAGCTCGGGTTCATTCATTGTCCTAGAAATGGGGATTGAATGGGAGTGTGTCTCGATCGGGTGAAATAGACCCGCGGATGCGTCTGGAAATTGGCCTAGTCCGGGTAGGCCTGATGCCGACGGGAAAAGGAGGAAGGAAAAAGGATCCATGGAGGGAACATGATAAGGGAGGAGGATGCGATTTAATTAAGGAACTCTTCAAATTGTTTGGTAAAAAGGAACCTAGGAAAGGCTAGGAACCTAAATGGGCTATTTTGCAATCATCCTCATCAGCCGGACCTTTGCTCCTTTTCTCGGGATTATTGATTTGAAAGAAACCTAAAGTAGATTATATTTGAAGCCTTTTCCACACAAGAGAAAGAAAAATAAGAATTGGAATCTGTGTAAAGGCGCTGCCTCCACACGTGGTGGAGGAGACAAGATACCCAAGTCCTGGGACGAGGATAGGGATATGCCTGGAAGAGTACATGTGATTGCTTGAAAGATAACTAGATAATTTTACTAATATTAAAGGAAAAAAGAAGAAAAAATATTCTATAAAGGAGAAAGGTAGGAACGACCTGATAAATGCACATTTGCAAGGGTATGCAACAGTTTGCATGCTGCTTTCAAATGCTTGAAATGTATTCTTGGTTCGACATGATTGGAATACTGTTTTCTAGTATCATAGTATTACCTTGAGAAGGTGCATTTATCAAACGGTTAAGTGGGTGGACGGATTCCAGAGGGTTAATTGTTGGTCGAAAAGTTGAACCCAATTTTATGTTGTCCTAGAAGTAAAGTCAAGAGCGGGGGAAAGGGATTCCGATCTACGGAGCGGGCAAAAAACTTGGGATCAAGGGTTTTGTATAGATTATAAATACACTCACCTTAGGGGAATGCATTGACGGCTGTGCTTGGTCATAAACGGAAAAAAAGCGTCAGTGACCTTGAACCAAGTGTGAATTAGAGAACTCCCACCAGTTGACCCTAGATGGCTAAGTTCAAAGTTAGTATGATGACTTCGATTGTAAAGTTGGACCAGTAAGCAAAGGTGCTTTGGGGCTAAGGGATCCATATGAGAGAAAGTGATTGTTATCACCCCCTTGAGTTGGCATCGAAGAGGAGTCCTGCCTTGGTGTCGCTCTCAAGTGGGAGGGATGTCGGAGATCACGGTGTATCCATTTGGAGTTGGTACAATCGATGGTCCCTGGGCATGGCCCTCATACCTTTCTAGTAGAGTCATCTATGAATGTTAGGAAGTATAACGCTCCCCATAGAGACTTGACTGACATAGATCCGGACAAGTCTCTATGAACGAGATCTAGCGAACTCCCTAACTCCTTGTCCAAAGGCACTGATGTCAACCTAGTCTGTTTGCCATAGATGCAATGCTCACATAAAGAGAAGTTAGAGTAATCTAACACAAGGATATAACTAGAATGCTGCAAGACTTTCATTCCCTTTTGACTCATATGTCCTAAGCCGACTATGCCACAAATTTGTAGACGATAGCTCGGCTACACAAATATAATTCTCTGTCACTGAAGAGACATAAAGTGAGTACAATGAGCTCGACTTCTGGCCTTTAAGCACAACCACATTTTTCTTCTTGATAATCTAAGAACCATGAGAAAATATGGTAGTGTTACGCAAATCATCCAGCTATCCAACTGACATTAAACTCTTTGTCAATTTGGGTACATGTCTGACATTGTGCAACATAAACTCAGTGCCATTACGCATAGAAAACTTGATGCTGCCCACACCGCATATAGAAAGCTCATACAAATTGCCTAGCTTCACCGTGCCATGTGTGGCAATGTATGTAGAAAACCACTCCTTGTGAGGGGGCGTGTGAAAGCTAGCACCTGAGTCCACAATCTAATTCTGTGCATAACACTCGTCAAAAGGTAACAATGCATTAGGAATCAAATCCGATGTGAATATCAACACATCATTTGGCACATCATAAATTTTCTCAATGGCTGGATACTGAACCACATTGACCTCTTCAATTTTCACGTTGCTTTTAGGTATGTCAGACTTTGCTTTCTCTTTGCCCTTATCACGCTGCATTGGCGACAATCTTTCTTCAAGTGTCCCTTTTTATGGCAATTGTAACACTCAACATTTCTCATGTCTTTGTCGCGACTCTTGCTATGACCTTGCGTGCGATCCTGTGAACAACCACGGCTATGACCACGCTGCCTTTGCTTGTCATGATTGCTACTAGCCACATATGCATCACCATGCCCACTTGCATCAAGAGATTGACGTCAAATCTCCTCACTGAGAAACACACCAACAACATCAGCAACATCGCTGAAAAATAGCTTGCCATTGGGTGCAAAATTGGTTATGGTTGTGTTGAAGGTATCCCATGACTATGGTAGCAAACATAACAAGAGCGATGGGCGTATATACAATGCACGGGAAAAAAAAACCTCCTAGTGAGGAAAAAAATGCCCCGGAATTCCTAAGTGTGTTCACACACATCACTACCTATGGCGAGAGAGAGAGAGAGAGAGAGAGAGAGAGAGAGAGAGAGAGAGAGAGAGAGAGAGAGAGAGAGAGAGAGAGAGAGAGAGAGAGAGAGAGAGAGAGCTGAACCAACTAAGCTTGACAATGAATTGATGATAATACAATGATGGCAAGGTGGTGCTAATATACTCACCTTAGCACTACCCAGACTTTGACAAATAAGTAAAACATATACCTAAAGCCAAAATAAATATAGGGATCTTATTGAGCCATTCACTTGAGATTAATTTCATCATCAAAATTGAGACCTTTGAAGTAAGAAATGAATACACGCTGTTGAACTTGTTCAAGTGAGAATTAACATTAATGCCCTCTTTCATATTCATGCGCATTAATTTATTCATCAAGAAAACCTTGTTCGAGGCGTTTTTGCCATCCCAAGCCTGACATAAAGCATGCCACAACTCTTTGGCATTGGTCTTATCCATTATGGTAAAGTAAATGGATTCACCAAGGTGTAGGTGAAAGGTTGCCATAGCACGCTCATTCAAGTCATCCCACTCATCAATAGTGTACGCATTCTCTCTTCTTGCACGCAAGGGTGCTATCAAGACTTTGTTGATCAAAACATCTTGCATACGCTGCTGCCAAATGACAAAGTTTGAGCCATCAAACTTTTGTTGATGTAGTACTCTTCTCTTTTGAAAGCACTACTTATAGCCATGATTAAGAGAATGTAGCCAAAAACTTTATGGCAAATTTCCTAGGATAATTTAGGCAGAGTTTCCCCTAGAATAGGAGTAAAAACTCAAACTAAAAGTAGTAAAATCACTGTGTAAGAACAGCTAGAAGTGCCAAGAATGCATAAAGCAGACTCACGTGGGAAAAATCCGACAGAGTCTCCTTTGTATGGGAAGCTAACTCTCAAAACCGCCTGACCAAAATTAAGCACATAAACTTCTCAAAACCACTGTTGTGTGACCGCCAACTCAAAGTCAAAAGCACAAGAAATCGCCCAGATACATATCCTATGGCAAGGGTACCGTAAGAAGGGAGCTCCAGCTACCTGTATCACTAAAGGTATCTCAACATTCAAGAATACCCCAACTCAAGAAAACCTCATGCTATCGATTGTCCAAAGGCTAGCAGACACAAAAGGACTAGCCACAGTCTCAGAAAGGGCTCTTTAGGTCCGAGTCCCAAAAACAGCCGAGAAAACTACCAAAATAGCCAAAAAATGACTCCACATGTAGTACAATAGGCAGTGTCCGCAACTCAACATACATGAGTGACTGCGCTAAAAAGACACAAAGAATTGCTGCATGCAGTAAAAGTATTCCTGTGGGGATATCTGCTCTCAAAAGAGCCCAATAGCACTATGGTGTGCTAAAGAAAACATGCATTTGACCGCAAAGAAACTGCTGTCGAAATGACTGCCAAAATTGCATGAAAAGCATTATGTCTGTATGTGTTTATAAACCTGGAGAAAGTGTGTGTAAATGGGCTGAAAAACCCCCTGTAACCTGCATGTCTGTGTCGGTGTGTGCCGATTTCCGCTACCGGATGGAAATGCGCTAGTCAAGTAGCCGCCAAGAGAGTCGTAGCCAAAAACATGCCGTAAAGTCTGATTAGTGCGCTCGGTGCCGATGACGAGTATCACTCCTCTATGGTAGAGGCACCTCACGTGTGTACGTGGCAAGCACAGCCGTCTGCGAGAAGATGGTCGTCCGCGGGAATGTTAGCGTCGGGGTCGGACGTCGGAAATCTGCCTGCATAAAGAGCGTCGCTGATGTCGATGTCAAAGAATCACCGAGAGTTGGTGTTGAGGGGCAAACACGGTGTCAAAACCGATGCGATGTCAAGGACTACCTGAAAGCTAGTCAATTCGCTCTCGTCGATGTCGGTGCCAGTGCGGAGCGGCAAGGCGTTGATGTCAGGGTTGCCAATGTTGAGAAATCCGGCATCGATGTCCAAAAACCCTGTTTTCTCTCTCTCTCTCTCTCACTCGCTCGGTCTCTCTCACTTGCTCACTTCCTCTCTCTCTCACTACTCGTCGAGAAGATCTGTGTGTGTGTGTGTGTGTGTGTGTGTGTGTGTGTGTGTGTGTGTGTGTGTGTGTGTGTGTGTGTGTGTGTGTGTGTGTGTGTGTGTGTGTGTGTGTGTGTGTGTGTGTGTGTGTGTGTGTGTGTGGTATCTCTCAAGCTTTAGATGGAGAGTCGGGGCCGGATGGTCGAGGGCACCGTGGGAGAAAAGCCTTGCACACACAATGTGTATAAGCTTAAAATTTAAAAAAAAATCAAATATGATTTCTGTTCTTTGTTGATGGTCAGACAATTCTAACGAGCAGCAGATTCTGACGACCTGCGAGTGTGTGTGGGTGTGTTTTGCATGCTATCCTGACTGCCCATTTTCCCAAGCTCACTATTTAGGTCTCCTCAAGCATTGCCTTCAACTGCTCCATTCATGGGTAGCAACCGGCGGGCCTAGGTTTTTAGATGCTTTTGAAGGATTAGCTTGGAAACATTGTATACTTGCTTGTCTTGCGTAATGTTGAGCATAAGATGTGTTAGTGGAACTACTAGGACACCTTTTGCATGCTTGATCTGTCACACCACCTTGGTGTCATGGAAAGCGTAGTTTTTTGGGATGTCAAGTTTTGAAAGCAGATGATTTCTTGATTTTGAGCTCTAGAAAGCAAGAGGCTAGGGGACTATAAATATGTAGCTAGGGGTGAGCCGTTTTTCACTCATTGTGCTTGCTAATGGGCTCACACCAACAGTTGTACACACAACTTGAAGCTAAGGAAAAGGGCAGGAAGGGACACCTATGTTAGAGGCTAGTACATTTGAGTGGGGACTTCTACCCCATTGTGTCTCATCTCTTCTATTCTCTTTCAATCCAAGTTTGTTATTTTCAGTCTGATTTCCATGGTGTTTATTTTAATCACCTTGTCAGGTGACTTGCCAGTTTCATGACCTTCCAAACCCATTATGGCAATGTGATGGCTCCTTGTAAAATGCTCATCAAAGGTCTGTGTATTATAGAACATGGATGCATTCTATGAAGAATACATTAATTTAATATGAATGTCCAAGTTTTTGTTTACCTTCATACGTTTGGCGAGTTTGTGATCATTAAAGGGATACCTTTGTATTATGCAAGATATGATAAGAGAGTGAATCATCGTATTTCTTGTTACACGATAAGTAGAAGGTTGTTGTCTTGGCTCATAGTATTTTAATTCTCAACTGCCTCTGAGAATTGATCATATTTGGCCCTCTACATAAAAAAGTATCAACAATACCAATACGTCACTTTGATCTTTTGAATCTTTCTCATTTAGTTGAACTTTCCTTTTCATCTTGATGTAGCTATGAAGGGTGCTCCTCAATAGCCATAGGAGTGCTCCTTCAAGTGAACTTTCTTTTTCATCTTGATGTAGCTATGAAGGGTGCTCCTCAATAGTCACAAAAGTACCCTTTCAACCATAGACATATTGATACCTCTTTTACTGCTATATTATCCACTAACAAGTAATCAAATATTTTGACTAGCTTGATTTTAAACATAGATGGCCCTCTTAGACTCTACCTTCTCCCTTTGTGGGTTTCTTCCTTTATGCCTTATACCTTGACATCCAAGAAATCACCTTGATTCAATCTTAGCATTGGTTTTCCTCTTGCCATATGAAGCATAGACTAGGGTTATAAGGTCAGTTTCAAATTTACCCTCTTTGTGTCTAGCTTTTGCAAAATCACTAGGGAGGATTCTTCAAGCCCTACTAGCCCACCCAATTCCACCTACTCTCCTTTCTTCCGTGCTTAGTGAATATCTTTTCCTTTAAGTCCTTCGTAGTGGATTTCTTCTCCTAGCCTTGCCGCCTATCTTTCAATCTGTATGCTTTGGAGCTTTGACTTCTCTCTCAAATCTTGCCTCAACCCTTGCAACAAGAACTTGGCTAACCTTAAAATTCTCTTAAAAGTTTTCAATGAAGCTACTACACCTTGGGCTCCCATTCCTTCTCTCTCACTCCCTTCCTTATCTTACCTCTTGTCTATTACTTACCCCATTGCATGAAACTTTACATAATGAAATCCCACACTCTTGTCAACCGCACTAGATACAATTGATTTTTTTTCTAGCTATCCCAAACCAAAGCCTTGCTTCAAGGCAAAAACATTCCCTCATCTCTATCCTTAAATTTAGACCAAGTTTATTAAAACTTGTTATAGCTATCCCAACCCAAAAGAGGGCTTCAAGACAAACACATTCGCTCATCTCTAGACTTAAATTTAGACCAAATTCACTGAAACTTGCTAACCAAATCTCCATCACTTAACCCAACTTTATTTCAAACCATTTCTTTAATATATTGAACCTCAATACAAATTCTCTCTCACACACAAAAAACAAACCTCATCATACTGCCTAAAAGAATTATTCCTTTTAATCAGCAACTCATGTAGTTTGTGACAAAGTGGAAGCAATTTGCTTGCACCCAAAAATCAAAGTGTGTTTAAAACCATCAATTTAGCGCAATACAAGGACATTATGGTAGAAGTCCTCAAGTCAAACTTATTTGTGATAAAATTTCATATTTAATCGTGTTTTGTCCCACATACAAAGTTAAGAGACTCCAACCAAACTACCTTGTAGTTTTCTTTTGCTAATGAACCCAACACTATGGGAGATGTTCTTATGGATTTGGAATTGGGATGTCCTTTTGGAGCCGATATAATAACACCTTGAAGAAAGCCTATCCCTTTTGCTAATAAAAGTTTTAGGCTCTACTTAATGGTTCTTAAATAGGAGGCTTACCATCTTCTCGCATAGAAAACTCAACTTCAAACTTTAAAGTTTGAAAAGGCTATTTAATGGCTTGTACTCAAACCTTGAAAGCAACACTCTCTACCTAATTTCATTATTAGTAAAGATGTTTTAAGTCTATCCAATCATGGTTAAGTTTAAACCCAAATACATACCTCTATGTAAACCAAAGAAGAGATTGCATAATATGAATCCATCTTGATGATGATAACACACACTACCCACCTCCCCATTTGTGTTTAATTTAGTTACATTATTATGAAGTTAAGCTATGTGGTTTGGCTTTTCCTTAGAAATAGTGCTGGAAATTGATTTGATATTGTGATGTTACAAAAGATCTAGATGTTTAGAGGCTCAAGTAAAAAGGTGAGAAAGAGCCATTACAACGCATTGGGATACTATTTTGCACCACAATGATGGCAAAAAACTTGAAAAAAGTGAAATAATTCAAAAAGAACGAAATAAGAAGCTCGCAAATAAAACACACTTTGGGTTAGGAAGGATGAGATACATGCAAAAGAATCACTCCCAACCCATGAGGAGTCACAAAGTCTAGTACCGTCTCACACACCCATACAGACCACTGATGCATCTATCACAAATGTATCGTTACCAAAGAAGTTAGTTCAAGCTCAAAAAACACAGAAACTTATTTGGATACCTAAGAACAATGTATTGAAACTCTCTAAGAGGCCAAACCACCAAACAAAGACACACTTAGCGACTCAACAACCAACCAAGTCACCAAAGCAAGTGTGGGTAGCCAAAGCGTTACGTCATGCACAAAGAAATCAACCTTGGATATGGATCCCATTGGCAACACTAGACAACAAACATCAAAACCATATGCCGAGTAAAGAAATGCCAAAACACCAAGTATGGCGGCCAAAATAGCCCAAGAAAGTTATTAACATGGCAGGTCCCATTGAATTTTTCCAAATGTTTATGCCAGCTCGGGTTGCACTACTCCAACAGAAGCTATATGGACCTAGAAATATTACTCCACCCACCTTGTACCCATAATTCCAATTTGTCCATGAGGACTCAGACAGAAGAGGGGGAGGCATAGGATACGAAACCTATGGAAACTATTATCAGGCACTATCTTACAATGGTTTAAACCTTGTTGTGTTTTATTGCAAGTTGATTTTCAATAAATGCTAAGTACCGACTGTAAGTACATAAAGGGGGATCATGTCATGTCATGGTCAAAAGTAACCTATACTCCATCATGTCATGTCATGGTCAAAAGTAACCTATACTCCATACATGAAAGCTTTTTGTATTTTGTTTCTAACTATATGGTCAACTTTGGTCAAAAATCAAGAAAAGATAGACCAATATTGGCCTAACTATTTTTTTTATATAGCAAGATAGCTTATTTTCTGAGCCAAAAAAATTAACATAATCTTGGGTAATTTTTGGCTTTATTTTGCTTTTTTTTTTTTGATTTGCCATCATTTTTAAAGTACCTTTTTGGAATTTTCTTTCTAAAAATATAATAAACAAATCCAGAGAAGCAATTGGAAGTCTGAAGCAAAAAAACAGAATACCATACCAGGAGGAACTCCCAAAAAAAGTTTGAAGATGTCAAATTTCGAACTAAATATAAAGGTGACCTGAAATGTAAACTTGTCGTATCTGGGACATACAAAGTCCAACGTGGAAATTGAAGATTCATTGGAAATATAAGGTATGCACATGGAATGATGAAAGCAAAAAGAAAATGGGGTATCGAGAAGCACTAGGCACATATACTAACTTAGGGGGATTTCCTAATCATTTTCACATAGCGACCCTGCGGGAGAGAGCGAGTATGCGCGACATTTGGAGAGTCCATAAACACAGATCAAGCATCCCCATTGCAAGTGGAGCTAGCAGTGAGTTCTATGATGCTTATAGAGCATGTGCATGCATGCCAAATACTAACCCACTCACCAATATCACAAATCGGGGTAGAGGCACCAAAGATAGAAACATACACATTAGGGGTTGCACAGGTGACCACAGGTGACCAAAACTTGAAGAAAATCAAAAGAACCACCAAGGGATATGGAAAGCCAATCCAGGGTCTCAGCATGGAAAGATCACGAGTGGAAGCTACCATGGTCAGTGCCACCACTCCAGAAAGTGCAGCAAAAGGTCACAATAGCTTCACAAGGGCTTGTAGAGTACTATGTGCATGACATGAAATCCCAATTTTAGTAGGTACTTGTCAGCAATGAAAGCAAAAAGTTTTCATAGGGCAGAAGAGGCCATTTGGAACCAACCTTGGCTCCAAATGGATCAAACAGGGCACCTAAAGGTACACAAGAATGGCAGAAAGCTACCCATGAAGTTTGGTCAAGAAATCTCTCTAATGGCAGCTACCGCAGTTGCTGCCACACTAGGGCCAGTTTCACAAGTAGGATATTTCTCCATTTTCCCCAGGCTAGGAGCAGGTTGCTCATGCTTAGAAATCACCAAATGAACCACCCATAAGAAAAAAAAAGAACAAATCTTGCAGATTTTAGGATAAAAAGCAGGAAAATGACCAAAACAGGGCAAACCAAGGGGCATTTTCAGAATTTTCCTGCCATAACATGAGATGTATCCAAAGGAAGCAAATACCATTGGATGTTTAGCAAAATTTACCATAAAATTCAAATTAGGGTGCGTTTTACACCAAACAAGTCCACAATGGGCTAAAACGCAAGACCACAAACAAGAATTTCTATGCGGGAAGCTCAAGAAGGACCCAGGGAATAAGCAAGAAAGATAACAAAGATGGTGCATAGCGTAAAAGGAGTCTATACATCAATAGGAACTAGTAGGCACCACTCTCTCTTGATGACTGGTCACAGAAGCCAGCTACCACGGTTGGTGCCACAGGGACAAGCTAGGAAATTGCCATTAAAAAATGACACGTAAGCTATAACAAGTGGGTAGTCCACTGATCTAGAATGATGAGGGGATGCGACTATGGGCTTGACATCACAAGAAATTATGATAGGTAACAGATGACCACACATGGCCAAATACTTACAAGCCAAGATCCTTTTTTTGCATGGAAACAGGGTTGTTGAGATCCGAATTGTCCAAACAGGGTGTGGTTGGAAGAGGAAGTCAAGTAGAACAAAGACGTACAAATTTCACCTTCATCTGACTCAAAATCCAGATACCGCACCTATTGCCACCTACTTATATTTGACAGAGGATGGTACCAGTATGTATCCCTCATCAAGGGGATCCTAATGACACCTCATATGCCAAAATTGGACACTCTAAACTCAAGTTATTGACCTAACAAACTAGGAGTGAACTAACAACACAACTGAATGACATCTGATGACTATCTAGCTAAAAATTGGATCTTTATCATTTGTTTGCTACAGGGCCAGACACTTTAAAGAAGATGAGGCATAGAAGCATCTACAAATTGGAAGAGAAAGAGAGTTATCAAGTCGACATGGACCACATTACAAGATCCAAATCCTATTTTGTCGATGAATCCATTCAAGTATAGCATAGCCTTAGAGTATTCAACAATGTATGGAAGGAAAAGCAAGGGAAGAGATGGGAGGCACCCCAAATACCAAAAGAGTTCAATAGCATTGCCTACACACCACAAAATGCTAAATGAGCAATCTCTAGACTGAGAGTAGAAGACTTCCTATCAAGACCAATGGTTTGAGCTGATTATAGGCAAGCTCATGAATTGATAACTACTCTCCAAAAGATAAATGAAGAGAAAATGACGGCAATGCTCACGAAAGCGAACGGGGAAAAGGTGACAATAGAAATCACCCCAGATACGATAGCAAAGATCTCTAAGTTGCCAAGGGGAGAGCTTGTGAAGCCACAAGGCTATGCACATGACAATTTCAGTACAATGAAATTGCCAACTTTTAGCAGTATCAAAGAAAGGAGGATCAAGCAACGAATGAGGGTCTTGCACCAGCATCTTCCCTTTGATAGATAGACCAGGTACACAAGTCCAAAACGGAACCTACCATCAATACTACACAAGCTAGTGCCGCAACACCGACATGTACCTATTGATATGGCCACATGGGGATTTGATCGACTAGTAGTAGCAGTAGAGAAGAAGCAGTGGGCAAAGCAATCCGGCACCCCACACCTAGGGGGAGCAGAGTTTTTGACAAAAATAGCGTCCTGTCTTGTTGAGAAAAGAGACTCACTAGAAGATGCTCCAGATTCTAACAAAGGGGAAGAAAAGATGCATCAACCCAAGGCTAAGAAGGTAGCAAGACATTCTACATCAACAAGAACCACCAGAGCAAATAAAATGACACAACACGAATATGTCAGAGATGAAGGGGCCACTAGCTCTTTGAGTCAATAGGATCAGAGACTAACGAGAAAGAAGTAGAGATCCAACAATTATATCCCACAACATAAGAAAGAAATCCCACAATTGTATACGCCAAGAGAGTGGAACAAAGAGAACAAAAAGCAAAAGAAGAGCAAGAAAGAAAGAAAAATACCAAGGAGGAAAGGAAGCAAAGACAGAGTGAAGCTGCTCAGAAGAGAAGAGACACGGAACAACTTAGAAAAGAAGAGCAACCTCAAAGTTTGTCAGATATGATGAGGGAAAAAATCAAAGAACAGATAGGTCAAACATCAAGGAGACCAGTTGAAGAAGAAGGAGAAGGGGAGGAGGCTAAATCAATCAAGACCGAGATCAAGATCAAAGAGCAACATGAAGAAAGTGCCTCCTCCAGGGAATTGAGGACAAAAAAGAGACTTGACTGCCAACAAACCACCACCACTATGGAAGGAGAATCTTTTGATAAACCCCAAGAAGATAATATTATAGAGATGATGAATCAAATCTATCAGCAAGAGGAGAGGGTAGCAACAAGAAATTCAATGAGAAGAACCAAAAATACCAAGCCCGATGCCTAGAAATCTAATCCAAATGGAGTCCCTTACCACTAAACCAAGCCTCCAATCAGAACAAACCAGTCAAGCCCAAGCAGAAAGTATAAAGGTTGAGGTCTCAAGCACACCACTCACACCTAGGGAACAAGCCAAAAATCTAATCAAGGACTTTAGTCCAAAAGAAGCCCAAGCTATGGCTGACTTATCACTATCTTTCATAAAAGAGCCCAACCTAGAGCCGAAGACATCAAAACAAGCCACATGACAAGATGCTTAGTTAGAGGGCTTGCAAAAAAATCAAGAAAATCCCATGATGATTGATCAAGTACAAGAAACTAAGAATGAGCAGGTACAAAAAGGAGTAGATCGGCCTGAAGGCTTGTTAAAAATACAAGGAAACCTTGAGATGGCTAGTCTACCTATCTCATCAGAAGCTCAAACATGAAAAGTTCTCAACGTAATCACAAAAATACAATAAATGTGGAGAAAGCACCAAAAGGCAGGGCTAATACCCTTGCCCAGGCACTCCCCTAAGGAAGCTCCACATGAAGGAAAATCAGAGCAAGGGATGGAGATATCCACACAACCAACAATCATGCTAATCAAGAAAGACGATATCAAGGAAACCAAGGAACCCATCCAAGAAACCGCCCAAGAAACAAAAAAGAAGCTGCTCAAGGACCACTCTTTCAAGAATCAATGTCTAGTATGGCCAAGGCATCATTGATTTCTAAGTTGGCTGAAGATCTAAACAAATAAATAATTCAAATCACTCTAAAATACGAGAAGGAAGAAGAAAACAATCCCGGTCTCAGTCTAGCAGTGGTCAACATAAAGTAAGAAATGGACAAAACAAGGGTTGAAAAACAAAGAGTTGATCGAGACAAACACAATCTTGGTAGAGAATCTACAAAGGAGAGATGCACAAATAGAACATATCAGTGGAGAGATGGCAAAGTACAAATAATTTTATGAGAAAGAAGTGATGGCCAGGTAAGTACAAGAGAGTGTAGCCCAAAGGAGTAAGCTTGTCCTAGACCAGAAAGAAAATCAATATCAACAGGCCCATCAGAGTGCCAAAGAGTCAATAGTATTAGCTCAACAATATCAATATCAACAGGCCCATCAGAGTGCCAAAGAGTCAATAGTATTAGCTCAACAATATCAATATCAACAGGCCCATCAGAGTGCCAAAAGAAAATCAATATCAACAGGCCCATCAGAGTGCCAAAGAGTCAATAGTATTAGCTCTGGACCAGAAAGAAAAACAATATCAACAGGCCCATCAGAGTTCCAAAGAGTCAGCAAGGGTATTAGCTCAAAAGAAAAGGCTATCAATAGATGTGATCAAAGGCCCAATAGCTGATTAGAACAAACAGCTAGAGGCATTTACAAAGGACCCTTTTCTCATCCCTACAAGTGGCTCTGAGCAAACGGACATTATAAGAATCACATTGCAGAGTCGGAACAAGCACTAGAAATCTCTCAAATGACAAGGATTACACTAGAAGAGGCCCTATACACTAAAAGCAAGGCCATGGTAGATGAGGGAAAAGCAAAAGATGAAAGCATTGAGATGCTTATGAAGGAAGTGGAGGATCTAAGAAAGTAGCTATCAAAGATTAAACAATTCCAAAACCTCCCTCCCAAAGAGAAAGTACCCTTGGAAACATGGCCGGATTTTGAGAACATAGAAAAAGGGACAGAACAAGAGAACAAGCAGTCTGAAGGCTTGATAGGTGTGGGTACTTCAGTTGAACCTCATAAATTACCTCAAGAGTTCTCACATCTGCGGGAGGAACACTGGGAAGTGATAAGGGAAGTTGTGGCCAGGAACCTCCGCTATGAGCATCATTTATTGAAGTCAGATTTATTACAATGCATCACTATAGAGTAGCTACGAGAAGAGGTTCTTGAGACAAAACTTCCCTACACACTACTCAAGTGGCTAGCAATAGAAAAGAAGAAAGAGTTACTACCATCATTTCTACCAGATACTGAGGGGAGTTACAAGGATGTTGACCTCTCAAAATGGACCATTGAGCAAATGAAAGAGGCCGAGCCAGCATGGAAATTTTAGTTCATGGGGGAGAACAAACAGGCAATAACAGTGAACTCATTTGCTCCAGTCCACCCAACATACTGCCCAAATATCAGGAGGAGAAGGTTGGATGACTTTGAGAAATTGCTTGCTTCTCAACCTACATGGCTGAACTACCTAGTCTTCCCCAAAACAAGAGAGGCATCTTCACTGGCTTATATGAGGAAGGGTATCAAGAAAATGATCATCCTAGTTCAAGGAAAGCCAGAATGATGTTAAAGATTTACTACATGCTCTCTGTATGGATCAATACATTCAAAAATATATACGCCACCAAAGTAAAGTGGACTTCATTCTTGGAGGGATACAAAGGACTTCTATTCAACTTGAATAACACCCCCAAGATGAAGATAATATATGGCTTGTTTTCCAAAATTATTTTCCTTCCAATACTACAAGAGGTACTTCACATTTGCGACGCTCGCAGTGCGACGCTCAAAAGTGAAAATCCACCGTGTCGCTATGGGCGTTGCTATTTTCTTGTTATATAGCCATGCCCATAGCGACATCGACAGGGGTAAAAAATAAACTGAGAGCGGCAAAAACTTAGAACTCAGATATGAGTTTTGGCGCTCAAGAGAAAGAGGGTAAGACATGGAGAAGTGTTCGAAATGTGATTCTGAGAGATATTGAGTAGATCTCCACGGAACAAAAATTCCACAAAAGGTTTTGTGACATTTTCCTCTACTCCCTCGCATCAAGCATTTCTTCAAATGTAAGTCCATGGCCGCCCTAGCATCATGGCATAAGGAGAATAGATCTTCGGATGGTGTGTTACGGATTCCTACAGATTGCGTAGCTTGGAAACATATGGACAATACATGGATGGATTTTTCCAGGGAAGCTCAAAATTTACGCATAGTCCTGGCTATGGATGGTGTAAATCCATTTGGTCAGAGACCAACATCTTATAGTGTATGGCCCGTTGGCATCGTCAACTACAACATTCCCCCGTGGTTGACGACCAAGAAGGGGCACCTGTGGCTAAGCTTGATTGTGCCGGGCGGTATAAAGTGAAGAATATGGATGTGTATCTTTGTTCACTATTGGAAGAGCTACAACAATTGTGGATTGGCATAGAAGTGGTGGATATGAGCCGACACACAGGTAAACGGAATGCTTTGATAAGAGGCATTCTAATGTGGACCATGCATGACTATCCCAAACTAACAGAATGCTTAGGTGATTTACACTCAAACTCAAACACTGTAAATCTTGGTTTTTCTTAAGCTTATCTATTGTCATGTGTATACATGCAGGGCTTCAAACAAGCGGATATATAGAGCATGTGTCACATGTGGACCTAGACTTAATCACATCGGGCGCCCTCATTGAAGAAGCAAATCTACGAAGGTCATCAAACATATCTTCTAGAGAATCATGAGTTACGCGACGGATTTTTGGGAAGAGAGCCACCAAGGATGTCTGCACAAGCATGGTTAGAGCAAAAGGAGATGTGTGATGATGGTTTGCCCCCAGGGATGAAGAGACTCTCTCTATGGTACGAATTACCATATTGGCCCAGACTCATGCTCAATCACTCGCTCGATCCAATGCACATATTCAAGAATGTGGGTAATCTGCTATGGGACCATCTGACTGGCAAGAAAGATACTTTGGGAGCCAGGGTTGACCTTAGAAATGTGGATCGTATGGAGCGATATTGGCCGCAGACAGCATCCGATGGATCTATAAAACTCCCTAAAGCGCCATGGATTTTGACAAGAGCCCAAGAATGCAAAGTAAAAGAGACCATTTGATCTGTGCGGACCCCCACTGGCGTAATGCACTAGCTCCAAACGTGTTTCACTGAAGAGGGGAAGCTTACTGGTTTGAAGTCGCACAACTAGCATAAAATGTGCTAGGTATGTTTGAAGTGGAATATATCATAATGGGAATTGTGAAACAAATTTGTGTGTGGACTTTAATATCATTGCTAGATGTGTTTTGCAGTTTATCTTATCGGTGGCCATTAAGGGATGTT
Source organism: Adiantum capillus-veneris (assembly GCF_014529385.1). Lineage (NCBI taxonomy): Eukaryota > Viridiplantae > Streptophyta > Polypodiopsida > Polypodiales > Pteridaceae > Adiantum > Adiantum capillus-veneris. The sequence continues at coordinate 138,438,884 of NC_140947.1, forward strand.
TGTCTCCTGACGTCCGTAACACAATCTACAAACTTGTGAAGTTGGTGCAATGGATCTCACAGAAGGAGATCAATGTAGACTCCATACCATTCGCCAAACTAAACACTGCGGAGGTTGTGTGCATGTTTGAGAAACACTTTCCTACTACCATGCTAACCATTCAGGTGCATCTTCTTGTTCACATAGTTGATGAGGTGGAAATACCTAGCGCAGTACATTCAGATGGATGTTCTTTTTAGAACGTTTCATGAAAAATCTCAAGGGATATGTGCGTCAGAAGGCACGTCGGGTAGCATGGCAGAAGGTTGGCTGGTATTAGAGTCCCTAGTTTACATTGGAGAGTGGCTAGACGGATTTGATAAAGCCCGGGACACGCTATGGAGAACCATAGATGATGAGCGCATATCTGGGATTGTCATGTGCAATCTCGGTGTTGAGAAGAAGATGATGGAAGATCTGGAGGCTAAAATCAATAGATTTTGCACGCGTCACAATCCAGTGATGCAAAAGTGGATTTCACAATACGAGGATGAAAAGCAAGAGCAGCAAAGGGCACAAATCGAGTGGAGATGGGGAAGACGACCGCCGATGCATTATCCAACGGATTTGGAGAGCCTACCAACATTCATGATCTTAAGATGGTTGCACAACCAATTGAAAAGCGCACAACAGTGCGATCAAGAAGTGACTGAGGAGGAGTGGGAGTACTCTCGGGGTTGTGTTGTTAGGTCAAGGCTGTGTGCCTCACTGTGCTTTGCCCGTGTCCACCGGCCAGTGTCCGGCTGCCCACATTTATCTCCTTATTCTTTATACATACAAAGAATAAGGAGCTCTCACTCACATTCTCACATGGTGCTCACACAGTGAGATTTGGGAGCTCCACCCCACATCCTGTGTCGTTCTCTCTCTCTCCTTCTCACTCTCCACACACGCATATCATCCGTGCACTCACATGTGTGACCAAGGTAAGTTTACAATGTATGACTAGCGACTTTCTAAATGTTTGAACGTCCACTCATAATATTTGTTTGTTGTAGTATAAGTCATACAGCAGCATGGTGTAAAGGTCGACATTTTAGGGTGGAACGGATCGACAAAAAGCATTTTACTTAAGATTGTGGAATCATGGCAAAATTTGAATAGTCTAGTCGACGATGGTCCACTGATGCAGATCCTGTGGTGGTGAAACTCACTTACTTCGGCACGCTACAAGAGATTTTGAGGATTGATTATAAATAATTTTTTTTCGACTTGTTCAACATGCAATGGTTCAAGATAAACATGGAGGGGTGCAACGTTACTGTGCGCAGAGGAGAGTCTGGTTTTCTTGAGGTGGATTCAACTAAAAAATGGACCGACCTAAGAGACACTTTCGTACTACCTGAGAGTTGTGAACAAGTAAGTCTGTAAATAGTTAACATCCAATTTTAGAAGTTATGTGCTTGGAAGCTCTCATGTAAGTTATGTGGCTCTGGCAGGTGATATTTCATCCTACAAAGTCTGCATCAAACTGGTGGTACGTCATAGAGGTAGTCCCTCGTAGTGCACGGATGTATGAGGGCTACCATGTGCCTCACAGCGGCATCAATGGAGGAGATCAAAGAAGATGCTCAGTCAGAAGCCGCTGAGGTGGTTCCAGACGAGCATCAAGCTGCTACTCTCTATGGGGTGCATGTAGAGGATCTACAAAATGAAACGGTGGACATTTGCCTAAATGGAGAGCTCTATATAAACATAGGGAGTTATGTTAAGCTATGCAAGGATGAGAGAGAGACCTCTTAAAGCCATAAACATTGTACTTGAACAATTTTGCTCCGTTCTATAATATATATTGTATTCACGTTGTCGAGAAATTTGCGGTCTTGCCAGGAAAGCACCGGGCTTATGGCTGTGAGAGTTTGTGAGAGAACTCAACAAAAACTATATGAAGGAGTTAAACCATAGATGCCATGAAGACTAGGGTTTGGAAAGAAGTGCAATCAAAGAAGACTCACTTTTTCTCTCTTGCACTCACACACACAAAGAAAGAACGCAAAAGAGAATGTCAAAACAATACGAAGATGAAAACATCAAGGCTATGGTCATATCGTATCATGGGTAATATGAAAGGGTTAATGGATGAGTTAATGGCATTCAATCTTGGCTGACCAAATAGGCTATGAATTGTTCTTTGGAATTGTAGTTTTGTGCTTACCATAATATATATATTTTGTCTAGTGATTGGGATTAATTGTGTGTACAAATCCTCTTGGTTCATAGCAAGATAACTACACTTACATCAAAAGAAAAATTATAGTCTATGAGAGGTAGTATGATGGGATCCGGTGATAGAAGTATTTCATTAAGCCTTTCTGGGCCAAAGAGAAACACTATACGTTGTTGAAAGTGTATTTTTCGGCTAATCCATACGTTAATTCTAATAGATCGTACAGAGTGAAAGCGATAGAAATGATCATCATGTGGGTTATTCATCTAAGATAGTATGTGAGAAATGTAGATATGAGAGAAGTGAAGAGATGAGAAGTTTCCCTCCCAAGCCCTATTCTTGCCCGTAGGCAATAAGGATACTGCGGGGAGAGATGTACCTGTAGGAAAGAGAACCTAGAGAGGATGAATTACTAAGAATGAGAGAGATAGGTTTGGTTAAGGAGATGAGATTAGATACATATATATATATATATATATATATATATATATATATTGGATTAGAGGTGAAAATGAAAACAACAAGAAGTCAAGAAAACATCAATGTAGAACACATCTTACTTGAAACCCTTCGGCACCATTATTGATGGGAGAGAGAAGAAGAGTGGATAATTCCACTTTGATTGATACACCAAGTACAACACCTTCTTTGATTAGAGTTGATCCTCCAAGGATGGCGTACAAGAATGGCTAGTTTTCCTCTAGGAGAATGTGTAGGCTTGGGCTTATGTTAATGGGGCTAAGTACAATTAGGCATTACTACTCACTCCCTCAAGAATTCCTCTCATCAATGGCTTGAATGCTTGAGTTCCTTCCAAGGAAGAAGAGGTCCCCTTTTATAGGTGAAGGGAGCCCCCAAGGGTTTACACAAGAAGAGAGGAGCCAGTGTGAACAGGAATTGGGAAAGTTGGAAATGAGCTGTCCCTGCATGATGTGGGCAGACTGGGGTCCAATATTTTGATCATATCTCCTCAACCGTGGCTCCAAATAAAAAAGTAAAAATATGGGCAAAAACATCAGCTCATTAGCTACGATTTTCATTTTAAAATTGTTTTCCAATTCGGATTGGAACCTTGTGTAAAAAATTCATCAAAATAGGGTACAGTTTTGGTAGCAAAAGTCTTCTTGTGGTCCCCTTAGCATAGACTTTTATTTGATTCCAATGGACACCTCATGCCATATGAAAGCATGACATTGCTCCTTGACAAAGTTTTGTAATCATGCTTGCAATAATGCATTAAAATAAGTGTATCTTTGAAATCATGCCACCTAGTGTCCCACTAGGATTTGATTCTCTCCTAGTAGCTATTTAAAAAGAAATATAAGAAAAGTATAAAAAATACATAGAATGTATATATATTAGAGTTTACCCTAGATATAGGATCTAGATAGGGTGTGAGATGATAATGAAATAGTAGAAATAAAGAATCAATGCTTTTTGCCCCAAGTTAAAGAGGCGGAGCTATTGATGCTTTTCCCATAGTATTTTCTGATGGTAAAGTAAGGATATGTTACCCTTGAGAAAAATAATAGGATGAGATAGAAGGCTTATTATTATACTTAAATATGCATATGTACACTATAGGAAATATAACTATGTATCTAAAAAATTACAAGATAGATCTTGTAGCATGTGTTTCCACTATGTACGTGTCACAGCACGACAACGTGGTTTTTTGTCCATTCCTATCTATATGCTATACTTGAGAAATTTAAATTGTGTTTAATCATCAGTGATACCACTCCAGGTATGCTCCAGGTATGTTCTCACAAGCAGGGACACTCCTTGGTGTGTCGCCAAAGTCTGATACGTCGATGCAGCACTGTGGTCTGAGTGCGATGGAGACTGAGGTTGCAATCGCGAAGGAGGTGAGATCTAGTGGAGGGACGAGCAACATCTATGAGCAGGGACGGATCACCTCCTTCGCGATTGCAACCTCAGTCTCCATCGCAAGATCTAGTGGAGGGACGAGCAACATCTATGAGCAGAGACGGATCACCTCCTTCGCGATTGCAACCTCAGTCTCCATTGCAATACGAGTTTCATCCTTTTATAAGATATGTAGAATGCACACGGGAGACAAATTCACAAGAACTTCACAAGAATCTCTCTACACATGAATCCCTCCCCCTTTATGAGTCCTCTCTCTCTCTCTCTCTCTCTCTCTCTCTCTCTCTCTCTCTCTCTCTCTCTCTCTCTCTCTCTCTCTCTCTCTTTCTCTCTTTCTCTCTACACAAGAATCCCTCTCCCTATTATCTATAGTATAGATTATAATTTGTCCATGTGTTCTTATTCATTCAATATTAAGATTAAATGTTCGTGTGTTTAATGTAGGTATGGATGATGATGAGTTTCTTTCTTCTTTGTTTCCCCAGCACAGGAGGTGATATGAGGACCGTCATTGCTTTGGAGCACCATCACGTCGTTCCACTCCTTCAGCGTCTCCCTATATTTTGAAGCATTCAACATGCTCCGAAGCTTCGGTGTCAACGACACAATCTTCACACTCGTCTAGGCACCGACACTCCAGTGGTGGCGGCGAGGGTTGCTGTCGGGATGCCGCCGCTGATGCCTCAACACCACCTCATGTTTGACGAGGCTCTTTACCTTCTCCTTCTTTGCCCGCCCCCACGCCAGCCACGGCATTTCCATCTACGCCAGGTTTTGCGTGGCTATAAGCCGTTCCTGGCTACACACCACTAGCTACTTCTTCGGGAGTCACCCTAGTCGACACTCCTCGCTTCAAGGACCAGACTCTAGTGAAGACACTTGATGTCCGTACCCCCATTGAGACACCACTAGAGACCCCTGCCAAGACACCCAGGTTCACACGTCACAGGCAAGAGGGCTTGCCGTACTCGATCGACATCAGTGGGGTGGAATCATCTTGGATGACGAAGGCAAGACGGTGATCTAGTGCATGCGTGGTCTTTGCTCTTAGGTGTTTTAGACACTACATACTAAACACCTGGAGTGAAGTGCCAAGTTAATTAAAAGACAGATCCATTAGCATGCTACATGACGAGTTTCCTGCGTCAAGTCGGAATGAGTGCTTCAATGAAGACCTAATGAAGGTTTGAATGCGCGAATACTTCAAGCACAAGCATTCTGAAGTACAAAAAGCAATAAAGCATGGGTGGAACAGACCAGATTGGTTGGCCAAAGAAGATTGGAAGAATGCAAAGCGAGCAGTGTGCGAGAATCTTGACAAGTGGAAGCAACAAAAGGAGGCAGGCAAAGCACGAGTAGAGGCAGGGAGCTCGCACCACTTGGGGAGCGACAGGTGGACATCATTTGAGGCCGATTTTGTAAGTGTTTTTGCATTGCTCTTTAGGTTTGATAGTTACGTCTATTTGTACTTTTAAACTCTAACATAATGGATTCTTTGTATGTTTTGAACAGTGGTCGATGATAGGATATGACCCCACATCGTATGAGCGCAAGTACGCAGGCAAAAAGGGCTTAAACGCCCTGATGGACATTCTGAGTTCTCGCGACGGCATGGTTAGTATTTCACTTTACTCTTTTACATTTGTTGTATTTTAATGATAAGCTAAGAAAATGAATTGTTTTGTAATTATATGTTTATACTTACAGAAAAAATGTCTTATTGTTTTTTTCTGCAGAATCCGGCAGATATGCTGCTTGGACATGATGAGACGTTTGATTAGACGACGTCAGTCTAGCCGTAGCCGTAGCCGTAGCCAGATAGCATTAGTCTCCTTTTGTCATAGATTGTATATTGAGATGACGTGTATACGTCTTTTTGTAACTATTGAAAAACCATGTATTTTCTCAATAATGACAATTGTGTTGTAACTATTACATTTGCAAAGCTTAACAATCAAATAATTTTGCGTATGATGTGTATAATTGTCATTGATTTACTTTTGTCAATTTACTTTCGTCCAATCACTTTTGTCAGTTTTGTATCTTTATTATGCAAAAAATACTATGCATGATGGAGTTAATGGTTATATTGTCTTGTGGGTGACTACTTTGGGTCTATACCTTGCACTTTCTTTCAAAGCTGAATCTGGGCTTATCTTGGATTCATTTAGGTTTACTCTATTATTGAAACATTCATTATGGTTGATGGGTTGTAGGCCATTCAATGCCCAGAATTTTTACTCTCGGGTGTCGTATAAGCATCGCTATATAAGGCTTTGCAACGTCGCTATGAGCTTCGCTATAGGAAGCCTGCAACCGTCGCTACTTGCATCGCTATCAGCATCACTATATAGCGATGCATATAACGATGTTCCCATACCGATGCTATTAGTGACGATCTTAGCGACATCGAGGAGTATAAAAACCCAATGTATTTCTGTCGCTAAAAGCATCACAAGTGTACATAACCTCTTGTAGTGCAAGCCACTACATGCAAACCTTCAAGCATGCTTTCTATACGGGATATTTTGAAATGGATTCCACTATCTTTATGCCAATCTGCCGTAGGATCTTCGGCTTAGATTTGTGGCCCCTGGCCAAAGAGGAAGTCTTGTCAGGGACGACAAGAAGCTGTGAGGGGGGAGTGTTGGAACAAGGAACTCAATCACGTCAATTGGGACGGGTCTCAAAAATTCATCCACTTAATAATTTATTTTTTGCCTAAGCCAGCATTGTAATTCCTAAACCCAAAAGAATCTGATTGTCTCCAAATAGTTTTGTACTTAACGAGAGACTGAAATACCCTAGTCCACCCCAATTTTGAGGCAATTATCCCTTTCTAGACAATTAGCCAATATTTAACATGGGATATATAAGCCAAAAATCATAATTATTAGGGAGGCTGATAACCTTTTGAGCTCACATAGTGAAGAGTATACCTACACTTGCATACTTACTATTCTTTGTACGGGTAAGCATTGCTAATGAAATCTCTCGTGCTGCTTCCTCATACTCTTGGCATCTTGTACATGCTCAATTTACTATATTTGAGTGTGTGTGTGTGTGTGTGTGTGTGTGTGTGTGTGTGTGTGTGTGTGTGTGTGCGTGCGTGATGCAATGCACGGTTTTAGCTCTAGGTTGCCTATTGTGTTTATTTGCTTGTTTTGAGTTGTTAACAATGTTTTAAGTGAAACTAAGCATGGATAGAGGTAAGTAGGCCTTAGATGGAGCCAAATGACCCCTCATTCATCATTTTTTGTGAAGGTAAGAGGTGGCAACAATTGCAGTTTCTCACCTACTCAATGGTGACTTTTGCAGGTTTTGTTGTTAGAACTTTCCTATAGCCTAGAGACCCCTAATATCTAGTTTCATGTCATTTTAACACCTCTACGATCATTAGAGCAAAAGATAGACCGCATGGGAGACTTGGGCATTTTCACCTTTAGTTTCTTCTTGGCTTGAGAGTGACACCATTCTCCTCAGTGCATTGATGTTGGGGCATTCCATTTGATGTTTCCATGCACTCATGGCATTCCGCCAACACTCTTACAATAGGATCCATCAAGAAACATATGGCCCTTACAAGATGTGAGTAGACCGTGATTAGAGATGCTTGATCCAATAAGCTATGTGTATCAATTTTTTCTTTGACTTGGCCATAGTAGAAGCCTTCAACAACCTTCCTTCCTCTAACAATTTTGTTATGCCACTTGTCCTTTTGTACTCTCACTGTCTAGTACAACACTTTTGTGCATTTGATAAGGTAGAAGTCCTCTTTCGCCTCGGTTGCTTGGACTGCAAAGAGACAACATTCCACATAACATTTCAGGGCATCCTTCATATAGTGGCAGGTTAGAAACTTGGATCATTGGCATATAATCTGAATATCCATCATCCTCTTTGTCATACATAGCCCAGTCATACATGGATCACAAAAGCATGAAAGTGTTCAAAAGCGTATGGTGCATGAGTTGCCCTTTGGATACCCATCAGCATAATGAAATGAACGAGAGCCCATGATGTGCTCACAGTCCCACCCAAGATTGCATTGCACATTGTCTGCACCAATAAGCTAGAAGACTCTCCGTGTAATACACTTGTGTGGCTGTTCTCTTGGCTAAAAAGTTGCATTCAAAAAGTTGACCACATCAATCACACACTTCATTGGCCAAGCATCTATTTTCAGTTCCTCATGCATCAAGGCTCTCTTGATGACCACCCTTACCCCATCATGCTCTCCTTTTCCATCTCCAGATGATGAGAAGTTATGCATCATGTGAAAACCTATCAACTGATAGTAGGTCCTGGCCACAAAATAGTATAGTGTACAGGCTTTGAATTGTAAAGCAGCACCATCTAACCAAATGGTGCTGCAAACAATGTCCATGTTGTTTCAACCATTTGTCATGAAGCATGAAATAATGTTGTACAAACAATGTATCATGATGCTTGTCATCTGATATGTAAAAGTGTAGCGTTTTTTGAACATCACCTGTCGCATTTCTTACATAAGTGATGTGCACAAGTATTTTGACTTGAGTAGATTACCAATGCATTGAATGAATCTCATTCTAAATTTTAAAAGAATAATTTTTTGCAAAGTCAATAATTGATACAACAAAATTGCTAGGAAACTTGAGCAAACAATCCTTGAATTGTTGGGCTTGCCAGTGGAAGACAAAGTTGTGCTTGATGAAGATTGTGAGGTGGACTAAAAATAGGCTCAGAAAAACCACACTTTTCACTCATCACACAATCAAGTCCTTTCACTTCTTCTCACTGCCACCTACATCAACATGTCCCGTTCTAACATCCATGAAAACCTTCACAGACACCTCCTTTCTATCCTCTGCTATCTCATTGGGACAAAATTTCAACTTTTGTACACCACATTGGGAGCAATTCCCCATCAAGAATTTCTTGGCATGGTATTCACTATTTGGAGGCTTTGGACACATGATGGATTCCCACATACTAGTGATGTGCTGACATACTGCTTGGTTTGCAAAACATTCTCCTATATCATCACTTCTAAAACATATGGAACAAGTGCAAAGGTGACCTTTCTTGTGATGCCCAAACGTTTTTTGTCACATCTAATTAAAAGCCTCTTTGAAATAGAGAATTTGCACATGAGATACATAGCAGCAAGTATACCGCTCTTTCAACTTCTGAACAAAATATGGCTTTAATGCCTCAAAGAATCTAAAAGACACTCCCACTGTAGGGTGAGCCTTCTTGAATATTTTGTATAGCTCAACCTATGGCACCAAAACAAATCCAACTTCGTGCATATGGTAAAATGCCACTCGTGTAGTAGTGCTAAAATTGGTTGTAGACAGTACCAAATATAGAAATGTAGAACTATTTTTGGTAGTCTACCAAACTCTAAAAATCCAGAGTACCAAAATGTCTTGTTTGGTAACCAAAATTATTCATTTCTATCTTCTTTGGTACAATATAGAACCAATACACATCAATATACAACAAAGTGGGTTCTTTCATATTCGGTATTTTCTTTATGTTTTTGGTACTATTTACAACCATTTGCATGTAGGAGAGCACCAAATTGGGTAGCTTAGAGATGCTTGGGTACTATTCATGAAGCCTTTGGTACTATAATAGACTATTTTCATATTTGGTATTGTCTTTAGGCTTCTAGTACTATGTAGTACCAAATTGGATAGTTTTTGGTACTGTCTTTTAGGATTTTGGTACTATGTACAACCATTGATATGCATGAGAGTACCAAATTGAGTAGTTCAAAGATGCTTGTGTACTATTCATGAAACCTTTGGTACTATAATAGACTATTTCCATATTTGGTACTATCTTTAGGCTTTTGGTACTATGTACAACCATTGGCATGAAAGAGAGTAACAAATTAAATAGTTTTTGGTATTGTCTTTAAGATCTTGGTACTATGTACAACCATTGGCATGCAGGAGAGTACCAGATTTGGTGGTTTATAATGGCTTGGGTAATATACAAAGACCTTTGGTACTCTAAAGGACCAGTGCCATATAACAAAAATTTAGATTTGGTATTTTTCGTCTGCTTTTGACTCATAGTAGAAGTCCATGTAGAAGAGTACCCATATGGGTACTTTGCATTAGCTTTGGTGATAAACAAGAATGCTTTGGTACTGCACAAAGACTTTAGTACTACAAAATTAATCTTTGGTAAAATAGAGTGAGTCTTTGGTACTCTATAGATTGGCTTTGGTACCTCTAGGGAAGGAAAAGATACTATACATAGGCTTTGGTACTGTATAGATAGGCTTTGGAATTACTATTATACAATTGAACACCAAATCTAGTACTGCACAGGGGCTTTGCTTCTATGTAGGATAGCTTTGGAACTACACAAAAATGCATCGGTATTGTATATAACCTTTTTAAGCAACTATACACACCCACTCCCATATAGAAGACAACCAAATTTAGTATTGTCTTCACCAAATCAGCCTTAAGGATTACTAAACAAATTACAATTGCTAAGAGCTGTTGGTACTTGAGAGTCATCGAGTAGTTGCACAAGATGTTTGATGAAACTTTTCCTTCCAATTCTCTTTTTGCACATGTCCTTCTTGTTAAGTGAAACTCTGTCTCTGATGTCCAAAAGGCATACACCAAATCTCTTGTTTCATTGGTGATAACGATTTTTCAAGGCGATTGTCTCTCACATGCACTCAATGGCAACACTTCATCCTCATCTTTATTCTCCATCCTTGAACTTGCAGCATCTATATTTCTTGGATGGATACCAAAGACACTAGCAATTTTAGATTGGTTTACTGAGGTCACACTTGCACTATTGTTCAAGATCATTGTCAAAGAGGCTCTCTTTAAAAAAATCTCACTTGTTGAGTGCGACACCTTAATTTGAGTCAAATTGTTGTAAACATCCGATAGAACGGTCTCTTCAACATTGTTAAAATGTGACTTTTGCAGCTCATAAAATGTTTGGTGGTCCAGAGTCACTGGAATATTTCCTTCTATTCATTCCTTGTTAGTCCTAGTATTTTCTTGCATGAGTCCTACCGTGCGGCAAGCGAGTTTTTTTGAGCAAATTAAGATCGAAGCAAATGAAGATGGAAGATTGTATGCACGAACGGCAAGGGTGTTATGGAAACAAAGTGAGCAGTTAGACTAATGTGAGTCTATTGTGAGATCCCCAAGGTTTAGGCATGATACTCATAGTTCGATATACATAAATAAATTTAATGCTATTGTGTGAGCGTATTACTCAACTTATCACATATCACTTGCTAGATTATTAGCTAGAAAAAACATGAATAAATACTATTCTCTTAAGAGAAAAATCTCTTTTGCAAAATGTCCAAAGCAACACATGTGATAGATTGTTTCGACGTAAATATTTTGAAGACAAGCACTCAACAAACAAAGAATCTTGACGTGACACCATAGAGCCCATGACTATGAGGAATCAAACTCATTTTTGATAAAAACATTGTGCTTGCAATGCTTCTCTTGAACACCATAATTGTATCTTGTGTTAGCAGATATGGTTATGGTCGTCTCTTCTGCATACATTGGCAAAACACTTGCATAAAAAAGAGAACATATCAATACCAATCCTCTATAAATGTCAAACACAGAATATTTCACAATGCAAACCCCAAAAAAAAGAATATCCTGTCAATATCAACCGTCTACAAAGATTAGACACAAAATATTCACAATGAAAACCACATCTTAAAAAAAAAATGATACAAATATGTGAATACAAAATAAAAAATGAATCATGTGATGCTAACTCTAGTCAAATAAAATTGCTCACTAGTCATCAAATGGGTAGACACTGGATGGAATGTCAACTTCATCCTCCAAATCAAACAAAAACCATGTGATGCTAACTCTAGTGTAGAAGTGCTCACTAGTCATCAAATGGGTAGACACTAGATGGAATTTCTTCTTCATCCTCCAAATCAATGGTGGTAGATATCTCCTCTTGACTCTACTTTTTAGAGTGAAGTAAAGGTTGTACATATCTTGTTATGATGGCATCATCACTATCCACTGAAGCACAAACACGACCTGTGGCCAAACAAGCTGCCAAAATGAGAGTAGTGTCACAACTAGGATCTATACATAAAGCTCCAAGTCGACACAAAAGCTCTACAAAGCAAGCAATGAATGCATGACTCCGTTGCATGGAGCCATGCCAAGTCTCCCCTGATGAAGATCTAGCCTACAATGTCTCAAGGAGATAGTGCAACATGTAGGAGTCAAGAGGCTGCAATCCCAAACGACGGAAAAATGGAGTACTCTCTGGAACATAGCATGGTGGTCTGGAACCAGCTCAATGAATCATGAACAATATTGAGGAATGACACCACAACAAGAAAGATAAAAACAAACATAATCACAACTATGTCAAATGAAAAATCATTCTTTCAAAGAACTAAAAGCCCAAAAATACCTCAAAGCGACCTCAAACACTTTCAACAAATCCATAAACAAAGCGATGTAGTACTACAATGTAGTGATCCACTATCAACTGAGGAGCCCGACACACTCTCTTGAGCCATCCAATACTACCTCCTACATTTAATTTGAAAAATTAAAAAAATTCTAAGAACTTGTAGTGTTATGCAAAGCAACCAACCCGAGTCATCCATAATAGAATGTGAACACCCGATCAAACATGCTCCTCAATGCAAATATCCCAAAGCGGCACAGCGCTTGAGGTGATGTGTGATCCACCGAATGGCAAGTCAAGGAAGATGAAGTATCCAACCCATGAGACAAGCCTCCCACCACGAGCATATCAATCCCCCTCGGAGCAAGCTCGTGTAAGGTCCTCATGGACATGTATCCAAGCCGGTGGGTGAATGCCTGCTCTAAAACCTGCTGCCACAACTTTGTAGTCAAGAGTTGCAATATAGCTTCGATCCTCTGCACCAATGCTAGGGTGAGCCATCAAAGCCTTTGATGCATATGTAAAGCAAAATGATCTCCTAAGAGTCTGATCACCCAATCCTACAAAAGTTAAACTCAAAGAATTCTAAGCTCATCCTTAGAGCAATGACTTGGAAATAGCAACCTAAACGAAATAAATAATATGCATAGATTGCATACCAAAGGTAGGAGCAACATCATCCATAATTTTTGCAAAGCTAGAGTGATGTCTAGAAATGTCTATCGAGCCATCTACAAAAAGATAGATGCAATTACAAAAGGTAAAAAAAATATAACACATTGCAATCACCACTCTTAATCTCACCATGTGAAGCCAACGGATTAACCGCTATATAGCTCGCTCCACTTGGTAAAGTAGATGTACCAACATTAATGACGTCGCTTCTCTACAACAATACAATGTCGCTCTACCACAATATTATTGAATTCAAAACATGGTAAGTATAATCCACATAAATGTTTTAAATTCCATGTTCAATGCCAAAAAATACTTACTTTGCATCAAAGCCTCTTGGTGAACATTTCCATATGATGGTGGAGGTGGAGGATCAACCTTGGCTCCATGCATTGCTTTGTGCAACTCTTTCTCATGGTCCAACACATGGCCAGGTGACATCTCTATCCACCATGGACAATACTCACACTCCCAACTAGTAATATGTTGCATATTGTCAGTGTACATACAACCATCTCCTCTAGAATCATTAACCCACTGCTTTGGTAGAGCTCGAATGAAAGCAATGTGGTGGGTGGACAAAAGAAAGTACTTGTAGAACATAATGAATATATACAAGAAGCAAAGCTAAAATAAAATACAACCTTATTTTGCAATAATTATATTATACCTATATAGAATTCTCTCTCTTGACCGCAATAATAAATCGTGCTTCTTTAAATCTTACATGTCTACATCCTTTGTTCTAGACTCTAATGTAGTCTCTACGAAAAAGAGATAGATATGAGCTTCAATGTTGACTTCTTTATAGTAGTGCGATAATTTGTAGTCCTCTGGCTCAACAATTCCATCTAGAGCATTAACAAAATTTGATAAAAGTAGAAGCTTTGTCTAACAACTTGACCAAAATATTCTCCCTACATAACCATCTGCTGATAGAACACCATCCATACTATTCACATCACCAATTTCTAAAAAAAACAAAGCACTATAAGTCAAAGTAAGAGATAGAGATATACGGTCTAAATGTGTGATCTCCTTTTGCCAATCCATAAGCAGCCCTAGTCAGCTTGTTTGCTTCAAGCAATGAAACCCAAAACATCTTCATATCCACACTACCTCATTCTGAGCTATCATCTTTAGCTTCTTAATGGATGCATAAGAATTTGGACCCCATTTCAAGGGTAACACTCGTCCCATCCATGCACCCCAAGGTTAGAATCAACAATGTTCAAAATATAAAAACAAAATAAGCTAAATTCAACATAGCCTAAACACAAATATGCTATTTAAAAAGGGTAGAGCATACATTAGACCTTGCCAACTCTATCAACATGTTAGAGAGGTCATTCATGACCTTCTCCTCTTCCTTTTTGAGCTCTTTGTTAGAGAGTGATAGCTTAATTGGATGCATCCATGAACGGAACTCTTTTGTAATTTGCACTTGGTTCATGGCAAAGCCCCAAGAATATCTTGCAAATTAAAAAATGTGTATGAAACCATAGCACATTAGCAAGCAACATACATCATAAAGCAACTTGCCCAAATATCATCTAGTCAATGGCCACCATGGCTCAGTTCCTTTAGCTGACTTTTTTCTAATCATGGCAATAATTCTTTGGTCTTTATCTGCTAGCAACCCCTCTAAGTATGTTTTGTGGTCATCTTTACAAATATTAGAGCAATTCACCAACTTGTCACAAAAAAGTATTGTAACAAGTGCATGAGTATTCATACTACAAAGAAATTGAGAAAAAAAGTATTATCAACACTCATCTCATGGTCCAAGCATACAAAATTAAAACCAGGCCAAACTTACAAATTCATCCATTGCAATCCCAAAAGAAGTGCAATCTTTGAAACCTTTGAAGCATCAACAATTGTGCATAGAACTCTACAATTCTTCTCCTTGATTTGTTGAGAAGCACATTCTAATGGCATTGATTTGTTGAGAAGCACATTCTAATGGCATCAATCCAAACAACAGTTCAATGGTTGCCTTTCCATACATATAGCATCTTATTTGACATGGATTTCAAATTTGGTGTCTCAGCTATCTAATTCCTTTTCAAACTCCTCATTGATTTCTTTCCAATGATCATCCAATCCTTTTTTTATATCATCTATATATATTAAAAACAAGACTCATGCATATAGAAATCAAGAAAAAAAAACAATCAAGAAAATCAGCACGAAGCATACTTGTGACATTAGTCTCCTCTTTCTAACATGTCCATATGAAGACAATAGGGCCCCTTTCTCTTTCATGTAGCCCTCTCGAGCAAAATGCAGATTTCAAGCCAGTGACATCATCTCAAATACCCCTAGCACGAGCATATGGAATGAGCCTACAAAGATGTATCAAAGGACAAGAAAAATAGCTATGTATTCTAGTATTTTGAAGAATATCTTGTCATGTTTGCATATAAAGTATTTTTTTTGCACCAACATCAATTGCCTGCTCGACCTCGGGTCTTGCAACATATGGAACCACCTCCATGGAAATACTAGCTTCGTTTGGAACTAGATCACCCTCATGCAAGGACTCAAATGTCACATCTTCTTGGCTCTCTCCATTTCATCTTCTTCAAGGTAACATCTTGCTCTATGCTGGAAATATTGGATGCAGAGACAGAAGTCAGAATATCACTAGACTCCCTCCATGGATGTCTAGCTTTGCTTTACCTCTATTTCCAATTGATCGTCCTCTAATAGAACAAAACTCTTAAATTCTTAGATTTATACATTTGACTAACAGAATTGAAAAAAATTAGTTCAATAATTTTTCAAAACTAACTACTTGAAAATGTCAACACGGACAGTTTTGAGCTGCTAGGAACAGGATGTTGCCCGCGATAACACGGTGTGCTTCACTTTATGATTTCTTGATCTCTATAAACTTTCTATGTAGCAGCCTGCTACTAATTTGAAGTTTTAATAGCCTGGTTTGAGCATTAATTGTTGTGTTGCAAGCCCTTGTTTGCTTATACGATAATCTTAAGGCAAAAAAGTTTTAGGTGATTTATTCTCTATAATAGACTGCATCGATGTGGCTTTGGTTTGCAAATGAGGCATTAAATTAATTTGCAGGTCAATATTTAATTCTTTTAAGCGGGCTGGTTAGCAAGTCTTAAAGTCATATCACAAAAATGTATAAGAAACAGATCGCGTCGATGGGGCTTGCTCAACAAATATAGCAAGCTTAGCAGAGTAATTAGATCACATAAATTTATGTCTATGATTGCTCGCATCACACGGGAAGCTATGAGCAAGAAATGGACCTGTTGGACGCTGGCCTGCTGGCTCATGCTCGTTGGGCAGCAAGAAATGGAGGCGCTAGACGATGGCATCTTTTTTTGTCCTTCCAAATCAGTGAGCAGTTAAACACCAAAACACTAAAACACTCTTGTTTGCGCAGATCGAATGGCTCTTGTACTCTTAAAAGCAAAAAAAATATTACGGTGAATATGTCTTTGAAAGTGATCGCGTCGACGTGGGTCTCTACATGAGGCCAATCTATTAGTGCCCAAGGAGCATAGGATGCTAATCTCCCAAGCTTCTGCAGAGACATTGAATCACAAAAAAATTCTATCATGTCAACACGGGGTGCTACAAGCAAGGAACTGAGTACTTGGACGGAGCCCTGGTTCGTCCTCGTCGCATGGTTGAGCTGATTGACAAGCAATTTGGAGGCCTCGTTTGCAATTTTTTAGCTACAATGAAGTAGTTCTTTGGAATAAGTGAGCATATTAATTAGAGCTCTTCAACACTCTTGTTAGCATAGATTGAGTGGCTCTAAACTCTCTAGCTTAGCAATGAAAGAGTAGAAACCTCTCTGAAGCTTTAACAATGTAGGAGAGAGAGAGAGAGAGAGAGAGAGAGAGAGAGAGAGAGGGAGGCGGGGAGTGTGTGTGGGTTTGCGCTTCGCCAGCTAGAAATTGCGAGCATGTAGTGCACACTCTCTGTGGTGCACATGGAAAAACGGCATCCCCTAACATGAGCATTGATTTCTCTTTTGCAGTCTTCAGTAGGTGGGTGAAAAGGGTTGGGTGGTTCACACCTGCCTAGTGTTCGAGAGAAATCAAATTCCCAAACATATAAAATTCCTTTTGTAGGGTGATAAAAAGGGGTATTTTTTTAAAATAACGATATTTTGGCATTTTGACTCTTCTTTTTAACATCTTCGGAGGGGATTTTCTCCAGATTCTCAATCATTGCATCAACTAGAGCATCATTACAAAGGCTTCCGTGTAAAAATACTAAATGTCGTACTAAATTCAAGGCTTCTAGAACTTTCATAAAGGATGATGTGTAAAAAGATTTTATGCCACACTAGGCTCAAGCTTGTATGTGAACAAACTTTAAATCAACATAGATCTCACATCACATTTGAAAAGCATGTTTTCCTGAAAAGCTGCAACAATCATTCTCGTACAAAGTACCATAAAAAAAATAGAGTACATATGAGTTGGCATGTAGCCATTTTTGGGCCTTGCCATGATCAAAAGACTGTTCCCCTCTTTGATAACTCCCGCCAAGAGATAAAAGTATAGACAGTTCGAGAACACTTTGAGCTGGCTAACAAGGAATTTTCCATTTTGCCAGTTACATTGTGTGGTGTCTAGACAAAGCTTGAACCATTGTAAAGTGCAGAAGGCGAATATGTTTATGTGTTTCACCATGTTGTCAGTGAGTTCTATAAGGTTTTGTTTGGGTGAATCCATTGAGCAATTTGAAAAACTGGGCTCTCAATCAACACGATAGATCTTGATGTGGGGCATATAGCTAAAAGTAGAAAGTCATCAAAAAGTATTCTAGACTTGATTAGGGAACTACCTCTACAAAGAAACCTGCAAGCTGCCCTTTCTCAAGTGGAGGAAATTGCTTTTGTCCAAGAACTTCCTAAGTATTATGATGGGTTTATTGCATATGAGTTGTCACCTTCAACAAATAAATCTTCCATGATTGGTATGGAGAAAAAATACGATAGTCATCCATGGATAGAGTATGTGACAAGCAACAATGACAACTTTTCTAGAACATTGAGGTTTAGTAGATGTTCTGGTCATCTTCATTGTGCCAATATTGATTGTCCTTACTATCATAGTACATCCATGTTTAATGAATCTCAGTGGCATGGAAGGCTATCAAGATTGGTTATGAAGGGTTTGATAACCAAAGAGTCAGGATCACTCATATGTGTTCACGACAAGAAAATGCCAAAGTGTATTGAAACATGCCTTGCTGTCATCTATTATTGCATTCCTCAAGACAAATTTGGAGTGACACGATGTGTTCTTCACCTGGGGCATCACAAGCATCTAGTTGTAGAAGGACAAAGTAGAGTTTCTCTGAGCACGTTCAAAAGATTTTACATACCCGTGCATCAATGGATCTTCTTACCATAGCAAAACAATTAGAAAGAAAAGCTATTGAGAATATGATCATGGATAATCTTGTCTCTAGTGATATAGATCATGCTAGTGTTATGGGTGATAAAGAGTTAGAAAAATTTCTTGATACACTTACTCCATTGTCCAACAAGCGATGGATTGAGCATTCCTTGCAAGATGCTAAGAGAACAAAAGGGATCACTGCTAAAGGTCTAGAGGCTATACTTGACCTGAAGGCAATAAATCATTATGTATTTATTCATATTGTTTTATACCCAGGACAATTAGAAAGAGATAGCCAACCACACATCTTTAAAATGTCCATTCAAGACCGTGGCAATGGTGTTGATCTTGTCAATAGAATGCAGCCTAACAGAAACTTGCAGCGAATGTGGGTTCATTTTGATCATGTCCACCATGTGCCTGGATGCCCTACCATGTCAGTTCATGCGTACGACCCATAAGTGCATGAGCTTCTCACACTTGCCACATGTGACTTCACAATTGAGAATAAGAATGCACAAATTGAATTTTGGGGAACATGCTAAACAATGTTGTTATAAAAGAAGACTATTAGATTTAGGGGTTTCATGGTTGATGAAGCCAATGCAAATTGGATTGTAGTGCATAATGTGTACTTTGATGGGTCAGAGAATCAAGTGCCTAAAAAAGAAAGGTCATGTGGTTTTCATTGGGAACAGAGCATGGTGCACCATACCACTAAGTGCATATTGCCCCCGTTTCAAGAAGAGCAAAATATTTTTGAGAGATTCTCCTTCTAAACATGCTACAAGTGCTTGTAAAGCGAACTGAGAAATTTATGGAAAGCAGGCCACACTATTGATAGTGAGCTCCCATCCTTGGAAACATGGTTGTCGTGGTGGGATGTCCGGGTGGTGCATTGGGGAGGCAAGTTTTCTTCTCAAGATGCTTCTAGTTTGTTTGTCCCAACAATAAATCTTTCTGATACTAAGCATGCAAGCATGCGTGCATCTGTGGGGTACAAGGGAAGCCTTGGTTTATATGAGGCAACATGTGCAAACATGGCTCTTGTAGTCCTTCAGAGTGTGAAATACAATGCATACTTGAAAGGTATCTATAGCTCCACATGGACAAGAATGCAGGACCTTGCCAATCGATTCATCATGCAATCATCAAGAATTGGTCCAAAAAAGAATCTAGTTGACATGGCACACTCATCAATGTACGAAATGGGTATAAGTAGTCCTAAAATTAATCGATCCACCGTAAGGGAACAAAGTGTGCAAAAGAAAAGTTCTATCTTTGTAGATGCTAATGATATCTATGACGATGATAACCATCATCCAGAGTATGTTATAGTAAAAAAATCCACCAGTGCAAGAGGAAAGTGCATAGGATCATCATCTAGCAATAGCCTTTGGGACGAGCAAGAAGTGGCAAAGACTATGTGGGCAATTTGACGAACAGAACCATGCAAGAAAGTAACATGCTTTGGGAGGTACATGAAAAAATGAAAGATGTGCTCGCTTTATTAATGGTTCATCAACACATATGCAAACTAGTGTTCTTGCACCCTGTTTTTTAGGACGTCACAAATATCCCTCAGTTGGCAATAAGCAAGCTGGTGTTGTCGAAGGATTTATTTGGTTTTCCAATACAAGCAACACACACACATTGCAGGTTGATGAAATGATAGTAGGACCACCAGGACCAGCAACACTACAATCCAATGGCTTTGTTTTGAGTAGACAAGGCATCAATCCACATGTACACGAGGGTGTGACAAACAGTAGAGTAGCAAGTGGATTTTTCCTCATTATCGAGATTGTAGGATAGTAAAGTGGAGGAATAAACTCACAAAGGACTTCTAGAAAAAGAATTCAAACGGGCAGAACAATGAATGCTAAACTAGTCAAGGAAGCAATTGTAGTTTTGAATGAGAGCATGTTTTTTATATCAGCGCAGATGGGTTTGTTGCAAAGGGTGTGACTTACTATGTTAGCCTTGTTGACTTCCTATTAAGTATGGAGCTTGATGTACCCCTTGTAATTTTATGTGTTAAAAACACACATTTGTAAGGCCCCCATTATGAGAAGAAGCCATCGTGTGAAAAGAAAATTAACTCGCCGGAAAATAAAATCACTCGATGGAAACCAAAATAGCGGCTTCACCGGAATATTCCTTTTCATCAGAATATTATGGCCGGATGGCGGCCGGAAAGCGGTCAAAAATTGACCGGTCGGTTGGTCGGTTGGCCGGTGGCCGGTAGTCAATGGCCGGTGGTTGGTGGTCGGAAATCAATGGCCGGTGGCTGGTGGCCAAATTCAAAAGGGGACTTGTCTTCTCAAGGGAGGCTACACATGGGTGGATTGGAGGGTCCAATTTGGACTTATCTACATAAGGGCGGTTACACATGGCTGTCTCTCATGAGAGAGGGTAGCCCTTTTAGCCTATAAAAGGAGGCCATTTCTACACACATTTCATAGTGTGAAGTTGATGCTGGGTGTGAGGTGGTGAGATTGAAGCAAGGGGGAGCTCTATTAAGGGTATAATCCCTTTGTAAACTACTTCTTGTTTTGAAGTACTAAAGCCATTGAGTGGATGCTTTCCCATGGACGTAGCCCACATTGGGTGAATCATGTATATCGTGTGTACTCTCTCTCTCTCTCTCTCTCTCTCTTTCTACTCTATAATCTCTTGTGTGTGAAATCTATCTCTCTCCATTAATTAATCTACTCAAATATCTATTTAGCTACGTCATATTTCCTAACACTTCCCACAATGCACATGTGAATATTTCCAATGGTGTGAGAGCCAGAGGCTGACACACATGCCATGCAAGCATATGTACTTTGTTTTTTTGCAGATCCTCGGTATGGATCCTATGGCAGGTGAGTTTATGCATCAAGCCACTCTCACCAAGGTTGAGTTGTTCCAGGCCTTAGGGGGTGTCAGAGCATCCACACTACCATAGGACTCAGCACTTGGCTAGTACTCTTTTGCGAAGGACATTTACTTGACACATATATTATTGTTTTGGTGTGCGTTTAGTTTGATTGAATATGTTTTGGTGGTCAAGTGTGACATGCCATCACATCTATATATACTATGCGATTACTACATATTTTTAAAGGACCAACTTGTAATTGTCTCTTTGGCTAATAGATGAATGGGTCCAAGAACTTTATCTCCACTTTTTTTATCCAACTAAATTATGTTCTCTTGCAGCATTTGGTGTGCATTTAGTTAGATTGACTATGATTTTGTCATCATGTGCACATGCCATGTCATTACATCTATAGAAACTTGGAGAAGTGTTTAAATCTTGTGTAAATGCTGATGGGAGCAAAGCGAACCCCGAACCCCCGACGGCCTCTAAAACACCGGGGACCGAATGGCGCGCCTCGAGCCTGTCATGGTACAGCAAACAGGGGGCACCACCTAGCTTCAGCGGCTAGGACGCAAACAACACACCACCATAACAAATTTTTCATCCAAGAGAGATGGATGCTTGGGAGTAATGATGAAGAGGAAAGGGAATGAGATCAAGTGAGAGAGAGAGAGAGAGAGAGAGAGAGAGAGAGAGTGAGGGAGGGGGTATAGCGGCTTAGTACTTAGGCACCACAAAAGGATGGCGAATCCGCACACCCTTCACACATACACAAGCTCACTCCAAAACACAAGACTAGGTGGCGATTCCGCACACCTCACATGGGCAAAACATTGCAAGAAAACATACTCACAAAACCTCAAGCTTTATTTAGAGAATTAGGTGATGAAATGGGGAGCATAGGGTAGGGGAATGAGAAGGGAGAGAGTGGTAGAGCACATGGCGGATAGGTGGGAGTTGATGGCGAAGACTCGCACGAGGATTATGGCCATCATCCTTCATTTAGTTGCCCTTCATCTTCCATAGCCAAGGGTGTAGAGGTCATGCTCAAGACAAGCATGGTGATTGCGGTGATGGTGATGGTGATGGTGTGGGTGTGTGTGTGTGCACTAGGCACACACAGTGCATAGTGTGTTCTTTGGTGATGTTGTGTGTGTCTTTAGTGTGATGGTGACCCCTCTTTATATAGGGGAGGAGGGGGGAGAAATTCTAGAATTTAGAAATGAAGAAATCATTATCTACATAGGCCATGTGACTGTGGGCCCCACTTGTATGGCTGTGTATATGTGCCAGAGTAGCAGTCTCATGAGAGAGAGACTAAGAGAGAGAGATGGGTTGATGAAGAAAAAGTGAGAGGTGACATGGAGAATAAAGTAATTACAAGAGGGGAGAGAGGGGAGTGTGTTCAGAGGTGAATCTGTGTGCAGATGTGTGTGAACACAAGAAAAATCAGGTAACCACCGGGTGGGGATGGGTCTGTGGGCACCTTTTTCAATGAAACTGAGTGTGTGTAAGTGTGGGGGAGGTTATTTAGCTACAAGACAAGAGACATGGCGCCCTTTAGAGAGAGAGGGGGGGTATTTGGGTCATGGGATATGATAGGAGAGAGAAAGGGGGGGTGGGGTATACTATTTTGGAAGATAGGGTAAGTTGCATGTGAGTTAGGGTGCATTATTGGTGAGTTATAATGCATTATTGGTGAGAGGTGGGGTAGCTTGAGGGGAGAGAGAAAGGAGAAAGGACAAGGGGAAGAGAGAGGGGGTTGACCTTTTGAGTGGAGGAGAGGAAAAGGGACACACGGCGGGGCAACAGTGAAGAAAAAGGAGGCAAGGTGGGGATGGGCTACTCCGCAGGCATGAGGTGGCCTATTTTACCTTTCTTATATATTTACATAATCATACTTTATTTTTTCTTACTTTTTCCAATGCCTTTTATCACTCCCTCCCTAAGAGGGGGTTTTCATGGGGTGGGGACGAGAGAAGAGGGGTATGGGAGCTTGGCTTGTGAAAAGCCCCCATCAATGCCTCCTATTTTGATATCGACAATATGCGATCACTAAATTTTTTGAAAGGACTGATTTTTAACTATCTTTGATAGATAAATGGATTCAAGAACTTAATGCCTATTTTTTTCTTTGAGTAAATTCTCTTCACTTGCAAGGTTTATTTGTAAAAGCTCGCTCGGTTTTGTGTTCGCTCAAAATTTTTTGCTCAAAGGACGTGATTCCTTGTCTCTTGCGCCGACATCGTGCCACCACTCTGCAAATATTTTTCCTTGTCTTGCAAGAGCAGAAGAAGGATGTATTTCTTTGCTTCTCTATTCACGTTTCTTTGTAGCCCAATAGTTACAAAGAAAAGCCTGATTAGTGAGACAAGTTTGACTGGAAGTGCTAATGGGATGGCTTTGTATCTGCTTATCCGTGCTCGGACGACATTACAACCATCAAAAGAGAGAAGTTGTGGATCACATGAGCAGTAATCTCTTGCAGTACTATCCATTGGCAAGGAGCAAGCGTGAGAGATAGATAGATAGATAGATAGTTCTATTATCATCCTGGGAGGTCAAATATGACCTATGGGACCAAATGAACATGTCACGTGGTGTGAGTGGAGTTCATAAGTGACTCTCGATGCTCAAAAATGGCTGAAATGAGCGTCGCAATAGAGAGTCCACATCGTGGTTGGGAGACGAAGGTATGTAGGGAGAGCTCATGGCTGAATATATGGGGAAAAGAGGACCTAATGTGGTCAAAAGCTGAGCACTCAAGTAGTGTGTGGTACTCACTCTCTCGCACTTGACGAGGGCATAAGGTGCAAAGTCGATGACACTCCTCGCCAGTGCCCCAACGTCCTGTCTCGCAGCGTAGAGAATGGGAGCTAAGACGAATGGAGGCAATGGTGCAGATCGCACTCAACGGGATGGGCTCAAGGATGTAGGAAGGGGTTCGGTTACCTCGTTCCGAGAAGAAGAGAGATTTGTTGTTTGGGGCAACGTGTGTGGTGTAATGGCTGAAGCGAGAACCTCCAGATTTCTCCCAAGCCATGATACATTGGCATTGTAAGAAGGCCTCATTAACTTGGGAGTCGATCGACGCATCCTTGACCAAGTGACATGCATCCCATCTTCCAAACCATTTCTTGATATCAAGCATCCACCCCGAACTTAGTATTTTGCTCTTGCATGTCTTTTGAACCTTTTGACTTGCTTCATATGCGATTCTAGGAAGTCGATGCAAAGGGCTACGTTGTGTCTTACGCATGTACTCCACAACCCTTTCCAAGCGTGAGAGAGAGAGAGAGAGAGAGAGAGAGAGAGAGAGAGAGAGAGAGAGAGAGAGAGACCAAAACAACTTTTGTGGCTATGGAGTAGGCAAAATTCAAGATGCAAAAATGTGTGTGTGTGAGTGTGTGTGTGTGTGTGTGTGTGTGAGAGAGAGAGAGAGAGAGAGAGAGAGAGAGGTTGGAACCATAACCCCCCTCGTCCTACCATCACCCTCCACCTCTTCTTAGGAGTGGCATGTTTCAAAAGTTAGAAGCTTCTTTAAAACAATTAAATATATGGCCCCTCCCCAATTCCAATTAAAAGGTCCTCTATTTTACACGCATGAACCACCAAGCCTATGTTGTGTCAAGGACAATCCTTTTTGTACCACCAAACCATGCTTTCAGCCTACAATATACTTAGAGCTACAATGCAACTTCACACGAGGGAGACAGGAAGGATTGAAATAGGAGAGAGTTCATTGAACTGTACTACAACATACACTCACTTTCATTATCCAAATAACTTAGGTCAAAAGATACAAATTTGGCTTTTATACCTTAGCCAATGTTTGAAAAATTAAATTCTAACTAAATGTCTTAGTAATAAGGCTAGGAACTGCAAATAATTACAAATCTAGAAGCCCTACCCCTTTACACTCTTTGGCAACTAAATGTGAGACAACAAGTTTGGACTTTACGAGATTTCAAATTAATAAATGGAGTCTTGTTACAATAAGTGGGGATAAAAAATGATAGTGATGTTCTTGTTAGTTAGTTGAGTAGCTAACAAGAACGTCCTTTGATAAAACAATGCTGATGAGGAGTGATGACTCTATTCAAAATTGGAGCTAACCTTACAGCTATAACTTTGGCTATAAGCTTGTACGTTGTGAGCGGGATGGAAACACACAGAACGCCTATATAATGACCCAACACACACTCTTGGGATGATACACACACACTATGGGGCACCACTCGGCTTACACAACCCACCTGGCCGAGACAGGAAACACACCTATGGAGTGAGAGGAGAGAGACTACCCATTTACCCACTCCACACAGAGAGATACACACACACACACACACACACTCAAAAAATCAGCTCAAAAGAGGAGAATTTCTGATGTTTAGATATAATTGAGCTTGGGCCAACACCAATGGGTCAAATAGCTCACACAATATGGGTAAAATAAGCCAGATACAATCACAAACTGGAGTAGAAGCTTCGCTCATAGGAGAAACTTACACAGCCAAAATAGCAAAAAAACAGTGAGGAATTTGGAAAAATGGACAGCGCCACCACATCCGAAACGGCCCAAAACCCTAGTCTACAACGTCAAAGTGCTCAAATCCGACCTCGGATGAGCAGTTTACGGCCAAAACATGCTCCAAAATGAGCAAAAACACAGTTGCGGCTGTTCCTCCTCTCCTCTCCACGTTTTTTCTGGTCTTCTCTCTATTTTTTCAGTTCCCACACTTAGGTTTTTTACTTGGGCACCCTTGGCCTTTTAGATGACCTCAAATGGATCCCGAACAGGCCAAGAACTGACCTCGCAGTGCATAGTTGTCACCTTTTTGCATCATCCGCACACCTGGCACTCAACTTTTTTCCATAATGCATCCCGCCACCACGTGAAGCGGCCCCCAAAAGATGGTTCTCATGATGACCTTTCTGCATAATTATCACAATAAAACACCCACGTTGTGTCCGTACTTCTCCACGTGCAAGTATTGACCCCATTCGAGCGCCTGACGTCACTAGATGCCATCTGACGCACCTGCTTACCTCATGTCGTCAGCCCGCGGATAGCTTCCTCGAGAAGTTTTACGCGCTACCAACTCCTCATTATTATAGAGAAAAAACAATGGTACTGGTAATAGTGAAAATCGATGCACTATGTACACCCTGTCCTACCTGTACACATGTGGGCCCCACGTAACCACTTGGCTTTGGAAAATGGGCAATCCTTTATTCGATGCACCATGCATGGGTATGTACATATGCGCAATCACTTCTTCCAAAAAACTCCTGACATAATTTGCCCATCCCCTAGCCTGCTAGAGCATTCATGCTCAGCAGCAACAACAGTAGTAGATGCTCATTCCACCTGGATCCCACACAAAAACACTTGGCATTCCTTGCATCAAAAGCTTCATCAAGCTTCCCCCTGGTTCCCAAGGAAAACCTGTAGAGATTCCATATATCAACATTACATCAAGAAAACCATCAATTACTTTGGCATAGACCTGCATGTGCAAATATATCTCCTTCTCCATAGCTGAGAGGTCTCCACTGATCATTTGTGTCATCAATTCTTGCTTCTTCGACAATTCAACCTTGGTTTGCATCAGCCCTTCAATCACTTCATAAGGCCCTTCACTTTCATCCTCAAATTCATTTGCAAATACGACTAAACCAGACTCCTGGATTTCTTTGTCCATCAAAAGAAATGCAACATCAGCATTCTCATCACTGTTGGTAGTGCTATCACTGTCCTCATCAGTCATTGTGGAATAGTCTTCATCACTAGACTCATCCTCATCTTCATAAAGCTCCTCCAACCGTTTCCTTGTGTCCATATTATAAAGCTTCTTGGCACCTGTCTTTCCATAGAGGCTAATCGTACCACGTCTCCAATCTTGAACAGCTCCCACTGCACGTAACCATGGTCTACCCAGTATAATAGGATATGCTCCCAACCCTGCTGGCATCACATGAAAATCAACCACTGCCTTTGCATCATACGCCTCCACTTCTAAGTCTTTACAACAGCCAAACATTTTACTTTTTGATGGTTTGCCAATCTGATCCGGAAGCCTGACACCCCAGTCACTGTAAGACCCATCTTCTCAACGCATGAGTGTGTTATGACACATATTTGGGCTCCACCATCAACATAACCTTGTCCCAGATTTTTTCTTTTGTGCCACACATCTACTATTGGACAAATGTCTGGTAGCTCATCCATTGCCAACACCTTTACTGAACCTCTCTCTTGCTCTTTCTCCATTGGGTTAACCATTCTCTTCCACTGTCGCTTTAGCTTAGGCACCATCTCTATAAGCTGCCCAAAAGTAACATCTGCCTTTCTGCTTGTCAGATCCTCCTTCAAGTCATAGCTTGATTGCCCATCCCCTAGTGGAAAATCTGAAATATGAAACTTGCGCCAAGCCCTCCTTTTCCTCTTGGCCTTGACATCCTCGCCTTCATGGCTCTTTCCTTTTTTCTTACTAGGACTTGGGGCACTTCTTCCTTCCTTTCCCTCTGTGGTTCTCTTCCCAATAGGCATCACTAATGTATCCTCTAGCTTTCATGCCTTCTCCAAGGTGACTACACTTAGCACTTTTGTCTTTACCTTTTCCTCTTGGGTTAATCCATTGGTTCCTTCATCTCCCTCAATTTTGATGCCATAATCATTTGACCTAGTAAGCACCTGTCTTGGAAATGGATACATGTCTCCCCCCATCCTTGGTGGCTTATCACATTGCAGGCTGATGTGTCCCAACTCTCCACAATTATAACATGTGGGCATCTGCCTCCAGAAGCTACCATTGCTTTGTCCAACACCATTCCTAGGTCTTTCTTCACCTCCTGGCTGATTTGCAAACCTCTCTCAACCTCGATTATTTCCCACTTGACCTAGCATGTTTAGGTTGAGATTCTTCATTAAATCTACCACTTGCCTCATGTCTTGCCTTAGCCCATCATCTTGAACTGTTGTAGCGTCCACTGCTGGCATAACCTGAGGAGTAACAGGAACCACTGGTTCATGATCAACCCCTGGCATGCGACCTTGCAAAGACTCCATAGGCTGAAATTCAGACCTCATGGGCAAAGATTCCACCCCTAACTGGCTCATTTTCCTCAGCTTCCACTCTTTGTTCCTTGCCACCTCCAATGCATCTTCATATGTCCTAGGCTTCTTTAGCTCCACTCTCCAACGTATATTCTCCCAAAGACCAGCCAAGAACCTGTCCTTCTTCATCATGTCAGGTGAGGGTACTTGTGGTGCTAAGGCCTTGCACATCCGCTCCCATGCCAATGAGAACTTACGTATGTACGCATCTACTGGCTCACCTTCCTTTTGCACCAAACCCTGTACTTCTTGCCACACTTTGTCAGGATCTTCTATCTTCACAAACTCCACTTCCAATCCATGCCTTAGATTGTCCCAACTCAATCTTACAGGTGGATCAGCCACACGCAACTCCTCTTCAAATGCTTTGGACCAAACTCGTGCATCACTCTTCAAACAAATTTGGAGAAGACGTAACATCTACGGAGGGTCATGAATCTGGTTGCTAATGCAGGCAACCTCCATCTTTTCCAAAAAGTCTTCCATATCTTTATCACTTCTTCCATGAAACTCCGGATAAGAGAAAGCCATGGCTACCCAAGCTATAATGCTTTGAGAACCCCTTCGAACACACGTGCAAGAACCCAACACTTTTGACTGACTCAATCCCCAGAAACCTCAATGGAGCTCAACTTTAGATAAGGACAAACACATGCACATTAAATGAGTTTTCATAGTTAATCATCGGAATTACAATAGGCAAAGGACATTCCAGGATCTCTCTTAATCTTCTTGGCCCGAACATAAAGACTATGCGCTGCTGGAAAAAAATCTTCCTGGACACATGAACATTTATCTGGATTCTCTGAGTTAAATAAAAAGGAGTGAATTGAGGGCCATTTTGATCATCCATTAAAGTCAACCATGAAGCTCCCAAGAAACCACACCTGTCTTATCCTCTGGTTTTGCCCAAATTTTAGCAGCATAACAACATAAATGGCTTAAAAGGCCAAAAAACCAGCCATCATAACTTGGAAAAATTTTGGCTGAGTTTCCCCAGAAGTAGAGCAGTAAGAACCCAAAATATAGACTGTATATATATGCATAAACTGCCAACAATAGAACCCGAGCAACAATTAGGAATCACTAGTACATAGCCTATGGTGAGGTCACGAAAAGGGTGCTACAGCTACTTGTATCACCGAAAGGATCTCCACATTTGAGAATCCCCCAGCTCAATAAAACCTCACGCTATCGACCCTCTCATGAATGCTAATGCAAATCGTGTATCGTCAAGTCTCAGAAATGACTATCTTCCAGACCAAGTCTCAGAAATGGCTGGGACTGCCAAATAAAACCAAGTATGGCTCCACAAAGGCGTACAATGGCAGTTTCCACAAGTAACGTACAATACCAACAAACAATGTGCTCAAACAGGCGCCAAGTGATGCATATCCACAAGAACTGCAAGTGACACCACTGCTAGTATATCATTGTGCTTCAGCTACCTGTACCTGTGTGAATCACCTGTACCTGTACCTGTCCCTGTAACCTGTAACCTGTAGTCTGCAATCCCGAATCTCGAAGCTCGAAGCTCGAAGCAGAAGGTACTTGAAGAAGATCCTGTGGGGGCACCAAAAGAATGTGAGCGGGATGGAAACGCACAGAACGCCTCTATAATGACCCGACACACACTCTTGGGATAATACACACACACTATGGGGCACCACTCGGCTTACACAACCCACCTGGCCGAGACAGGAAACGCACCTATGGAGTGAGAGGAGAGAGACTACCCATTTACCCACTCCACACAGAGAGATACACACACACACACACTCAAAAAATCAGCTCAAAAGAGGAGAATTTCTGATGTTGAGATATAATTGAGCTTGGGCCAACACCAATGGGGCAAATAGCTCACACAATATGGGTAAAATAAGCCAGATACAATCACAAACTGGAGCAGAAGCTTCGGTCATAGGAGAAACTTACACAGCCAAAATAGCAAAAAAAAAGTGAGGAATTTGGCAAAATGGACAGCGCCATCACATCCGAAATGGCCCAAAACCTCAGTCTACAATGTCAAAGTGCTCAAATCCGACCTCGGATGAGCAGTTTATGACCAAAATAGGCTCCAAAATGAGCAAAAACACAGTTGCGGCTGTTCCTCCTCTCCTCTCCACGTTTTTTCTGGTCTTCTCTCTGTTTTTTCAGTTCCCACACTTAGCTATTTTACTTGGGCACCCTTGGCCTTTTAGATGACCTCAAATGGATCCCGAACAAGCCAAGAACTGACCTCGCAGTGCATAGTTGTCACCTTTTTGCATCATCCGCACACCTGGCACTCAACTTTTTTCCATAATGCATCCCGCCACCACGTGAAGTGGCCCCCAAAAGATGGTTCTCATGATGACCTTTCTGCATAATTATCACAAGAAAACACCCACGTTGTGTCCGTACTTCTCCACGTGCAAGTATTGACCCCATTCGAGCGCTTGACGTCACTAGATGCCATCTGACACACCTGCTTACCTCATGTCGTCAGCCCGCGGATAGCTTCCTCGAGAAGTTTTACGCGCTACCAACTCCTCATTATTATAGAGAAAACACACTGGTACTGGTAATAGTGAAAATCGATGCACTATGTACACCCTGTCCTACCTGTACACATGTGGGCCCCCCACGTAACCACCTGGCTTTGGAAAATGGGCAATCCTTTATTCAATGCACTATGCATGGGTATGTACATATTCGCAATCACTTCTTCCAAAAAACTCCTGACTACGTCACACTTTTGATAGTCTTAAAAGTGTATGCAAAGGGATATGAAAAGTTAGTGCCTATAGGTTTTATGTAAATCCATGGTGAAGTTATAGTAAGTCGTGACAAAGGTACATGAAAAATTAGAGCAAGGATCGAGGATTATAAGTGCATGAGAATTAGAATCATCACTCTCCACATACTTTCAAAACCAAAACTCGAATTTGACTCTCTCTCCTCATAACTAAAAAGCCTTTTCTCTCTCTTGCCTTTGTCACACCAAAAAATAGTCATAGAAACAATTACCGTGACCTCCACTTCACTCTCAAGGGTCAAAAAGTCGAATTATGTAAATAGGAAAAAAATTCTTTGAGTGCAAAAAACAATTTGACAGGCAGAAAACGGTATGAGACTCATTCTAGGGCAAAACTTGGTCAAAATACATTTAGCAAGGGTAGTGAAGAAGTTGGAGATAAGATTTGGTTGCCTAATGCTTATGCTTTAGTCTGCCACTCTCTACATGGAGCATCATGATGTGATTATTTCCAATCATGAGATGTATTGACTTTGGCTATGATGGTTTTTTGTCTTTGGCCACAATGGTTATTTGGGTGCTTGTGCTCTTGAGGATTGATTCAGAGTGGCTTAGAGAGAGTGATCATGCCCTCCATGTACTTTACTACATCTAGTTTTTCTACCAAAACTCTAGTGAATTTTTTCAAAATACTATGGATTCATGTCAACCTATTCACAATGACACATGCTAAAGATGGTGAGCATACAAAGAGAAACAAGTAGTAGACCATCCCACAAAGGAGGAAGAAGACAACCTACCAAATGTAGCTCCCCACAATGAATCCAAGGGAGAATATCCAACTTTTAAAAGTTGGTGAACCAGAGTCTAACGTAGAGCTTTACAACAAGCTTTACCCTACCAAGAGCTAGATAGGCAAAGATGAATTAGCACGCCATAGTTCCAAGATCGTTTTTTTTACCAAACTGATAATTGTGATTGAGTGTATGTATTCAAATCTTAAGGAACTGTACAAAGTAACCTGGCACTCATACCAAGCCTTGAGAACAATTCCAAATATTACAAAGGACCTGCCCTAGGCTAGCCAACATCTAGGGTCACCTACCCATCGAGGTGGAGAGAATAGTTTGATTCCACTCATCCAAGTTCCTCCTTTTTCCAAGGGAAAAAATCATTTCCCTAATTTCTTAGGCGATCTCCATGAAGCTAGCTATTGAACAGTGATTTTTGAACACTTGACAGTTTCTGGCTTCCAAACATGCTGCAAGTAGCAAAACCTAATAGTTTGTGTGAAAATTAGCGTGCAACGTTTGAATTTTCATCACCATTCCTCAAAATAATAGATCGTTCTTGTAGAACTCTATCTTCTAGTCCTTTGAACCCATTTGAATAGCTTTCTTGATGGGACACTAATCACAGGGCACCCCTTGAACAAGTGGAGGAGGTCCTCACTTAACTTTTTGCACCCCAAACATTGGTCTGAGCCAATACCTCTAGCCAAAATCTTGACGCCTTTCATCAAATCCCCCCACAACACCTTCCACAAGAACATCCTCATTGAAAATGGCCACTATGGATTCTAGATATTATTTGTTGCCATCACCCATTTTGGTTGCGGTCATTGCAAGACTCACTATTTGTTAAGGGGGAAGAAATAATCATTCTTGAGCATTATAGTGAGGTATATATTCTTGGTTTGTGGATTATAGATACACTTAGTCCACCGCCAAGCTTTCCATTCGAGGTTCAACTCGCAGGATAGGCATCAAATTCTTTCCTAGCCCTTCAACATTCTTGCTCACCTATAGTCTTTTAGTGCCATTCACGTGAAACTGGATAGCTAGTTGGTATGGTTCTTTCTAGCTCTTACTATTGACATCCCAAAGAAGGGCCAACTATGAGAGAACTTTGTTATTCACCTTTGTGGCTATTACTCTCCAAAATGAGTTCAAGAGTACATCTCCAGCTTTGGAAAGCCAAGAGGACCAGCGTGCCATGGAGTTTTGGAGATATCTAATTAACTCTTCCCACTCTAGGGCCTCTAGTGCCTTAGTACACTTGCACACCAACTCACCTATTGTGCCACCTAGTTGCAAGTTGGACCATCTAGGGGCTAGTAGTTTGTCATGTGCTTCTATCTCTTTCCAGTTCCCACCTAGGAGATGAGCTTAGCCTTGTCCATCATATCCTTTGTCATAATTTCTCGTGTCTGGTCTTTCTTTGCAATTGATACCACAAATTTGGCACATTGGGCATCTGCATCAATAGTAGGGTTAAGAATCTTGATACCTCATTGCTCCAATAGCCTAGAAATTGACTCCCATTTGGCCCATTTCAAGGCCAACGAGTCTTTGGTGTTCTTTTTCCACACAAATCTTTTAAGTGGTTTCAAGAATTCTTTCGAGTTGCACTTGGCTATCTTGAGGATTGGGCCATTGAAGGCTATATACGGGAGCATGAAAAAATTGATCACTTTGCTCGGGAAGGGGATCAGCACATGCTCCCAACTTTGCATCTTGCACCTTACTCTATCTAAAACTCACTGAATCTTTGCTTGTGTGTTATGCCAACCCCTAGTGGGGCTCCCAAGTGTCAAAAAATCTTTCCATTTGTCACAACTTCTCCCTTCCACATAGAAGGGTCAAATGAGTCATTTTTTGAGAATGAGCTCATTCTTGACTTATCAATATTGCACTTTGAGCTTGAGGCAGAAAAGTTTGCACAATTTCCAAGGCCTTCCTAATCACCTAAGGAAAGGCTTTCAAAAATAACAAAGAATCGTTCATGAGGAGCTTCACCAAGATTTGGTCATTATTAAGTATGGACAACCCTTGAATTTTTCCTCTCATAGCATTGGTTTCAAGAATTATAACCATAGGGTGAGGGATAATGGTGAATAGAAATGGGGCTGGCAGGCATCCCTGCTTGATTGACCTTTTAATTGCAAAATTGCCCACATTTCTATTGTTAAATAGAAGCTCAAAATGGATGCCAACGCTAAGGGTGAGTATCAACTGACATATCCATTGGCCAAATCCCAGTGAATTCATGACATCTAGTTCTATAAAGGATCATGTGATCCAATCATAGGATTTCTTGAGATCAAGCTGGAGGAGGATACACTTTTGCTTGGTGAAGGCTATCTATTCAATTTTGACCATTTCTACAAGAATTTTGTCGTAGATTAACCTTCCTTTTATAAATCCATGTTGATGAGTGGCAATGGATTTGTCCAATAGGGGAGAGAGTCTGAGGGCCATAGATTTGGAAATAGTATTATACGCCACTGACATCATAGTAATGGTCTCCAATGCCTCAATTGAGAGCATCATATTTTCTTAGGAATCGGTTAGGTGAGGCCCCTTTTAACAATTCCATCTAGACCACCTTTAAGTAAGGCTTTATTAGCCATGCGTGTGATTGGGGATTTAAAATCCTCCCAATTTTTTTGGAAAAATCCATAGCCATCTTGTCCCAACTAGGGGACTTTTCCTTGCATAATGCGTGCAATGTCATAGAGCATTCATCTTTAGAAAAAATGTTCTCTAGTTGGTTGGCGTCCATTTGATATATCATCTTCTTGGCACTCCCGAGAAGGGTTTCTTTGTCTTTATCCACCTCTTGGGAGTGGACCTTTGTCTGGCCTATGATTTGACCTAAGTAACCCAGCATCAGCTTAGCCATTTTGACTTGATCATGCATTGCATGTCCTTTCTCATCTATGATTGATTGAATAAGGCCCCAAATCCTCTTCACTTTCAGGGTCCTGAAGAAGTGTTCTTGATTGGTAGTCTCTGGCTTAAGATAAGTCTCTAGATAAAAGGCGTGCCTTCCTAACCTCCTTGAGTTGTTGATCAGCCAAATCAGCTTTAACTTCCTGCCATCTGTTGTGTTGTGCTTTGGAGGCCATCCCTTCCCTTTTCTTAGTGGTTAGCAAATCCAATTCATCTTCAAGATGCTTTAGGAACTCGTTGCGGGCCTTTTTCATTCTAGGACCTACACTTTTCATTACTGTTTGCATACCCTTGGCAAAGATATCCCAAGCTTTAGGGTTTGCCTCATTGACATCTCTAATAAGCTTTCTCAAAGATTTTTTGGTCAGACTTCTGAAGAGAGGACCTTTGAAGAGGTGTCACCCATGATAAAAAGCTTCTTTGACCCTTTAGTGTGTTGCCCTTCTCCTTTGACTTTTTTGAGCTTCATGTAAAGCGGTAGGTAATTTGACAAGCAATGAGAGGTCACCACCTTCATCTCAAGAAGAAACAAAATCTAGTTGGCTTGATGAGAAACATCTATCAAGTCGAGATGCCAAGGCTGGTGTATGTATATCCAATCATGCTATTCCACGGCCCACCCTCCCACATGTCCACTAGAGCCCATTTCTCACAAAGACTCGTCCATTTTGTTTTTTTGGACCTTTCTAGCCAACTTGAGGATCCTATCCTATCCTTTCTCTTCTCGACCATATTAAAGTATCCTAAGAGGAGCCATTCCCCTTCAATCGGAGAATCTTTGAGGTACACCCATAGCTTGCCTCTTTCCTTGGTAGTGCAAGGGTCGTAAATATTAATAATGGTAATTGGTTAATCGGCCCACTTAACCCTCACTCCTAGAGGGGTAATTTAAGGCTAGCCTAGGATTATCCACCTCATACACAAACCTAATAAGCCATGCATTACATTTGCATTTGGGAAGCAAAACTCTAACTCATTGAGCCCATGACCTAAGATTCTAGGAATTTCTTTGCCAATGCAACTCCATCACCAACATTTCCATATGACCTATACAAGACCTCAAGTCTAGCTAGCCAATGAGTATACTACCCAGAAGAGAAAATATTTGATACTTGACATGGGGAAAACTCTCTATCATGACATCCAGATGGCAACACACAGGGTAGTCACAATTGGAAAAAGTAAAGAAAAACAAAATAAGAAGTCCATCCTTGGTTACCCTCTATAACTCACCAAAAATGCGTACACTACTATGCATGAAGAAAAGAGTTGTCAACTCCCATTGTATTTCCATTGTAGTATATGAGAAGAAATAGAAGAGGGGGGGGGGGGGGGGGGGGGGGGGGGGGGGACTTTCTCAAGTCAATCCTCTAGAAGATATGGACCTCTAAAGAAGGTGTTTTGGTGAACATTTCTCAGAATAAAGATCCCACCCAAAGTGAGGTTTTACTCTCTATTGGAAGTGCCCATGCTTACTCACCATAGTCAAATGATGACAAAGAGTAATCTTTAGTAAGCTCACATCCAAAGTGTTATTATGTCCAAGAATAGTTACCCTCACCACTTAACACCACCCCCCATTTGGTGTATAAACTATTAGAATTGAATCTGGGAAAGGAAGATATGAGGATATTGAAGACAAGGCCACCAATGGTATAGAGTGAAGAATGAAATAGAGCAAGCAAGGAAAAAGTAAGCAAGAAGAAAGCAATGAACCTGAAGCAACCACCACAGAACCATGAAAAGAATTAAGGGAAGAAGAAGTCACTTCATCAAAAAGATGAGGGAAAGGCTAAACTAGCTTATGATTGAGAGAAAAAGGAAGATTCAAAGACACAAGAGATAAGGAGCTACAAAAGCTGCAAAACAAATCTATTCAAATGCATCAATGGGTACAAGAAAATCAAGTTGAAGATTTTAATGGGGAATTTGTGTCTTGAGTAGAAGAATCCATGAATGGGCTGGATGTGTTTAGATAGCTATTCCAAGTTGGTACTACTTAGAACTAAAGATGTTAGACTTAGATAGCACTTCAGACTAAGACTTCAAAATACTGAAACTAAAAAGACAAAACATTGGAACTGGATACACAAGATACTGTAAATGAGACTGGAACTAGGATTGCATTCAAAATTTTAGATTACAATTGGTAAGTCTCCAATATGCCAGTAGTTTGCTTTTGAATTACCAAAAGAGAGAGAGTGCAACAAATGATTACAAAGTGATAAAAAGAGCAGAAGTGGCTCAGAATCTATGCATTTTAGAAGCTTCATACGTCCACCAATCCTGCTAGAGGTAGCGTTTCGCCTTGTACATTCCTCCTCTCCTTTCTTGAATTTTGGTATATACCAAAATTTCAGATGATGATTCCTAGATTGTTTCCTAATTTCCCAATAATGGTTCCAATAATGATTCCCAATTTCTTGTTGTTTCTCTTGTATTTGGGAACCCATCTCTCCTATGTCAACATAGGACTCCAAAGGTGTCTGCTGTTGCCTCCGTTAGATCTACTTCATCTTGCAAAAGGCCAATGGTCGAACACCAATTAACTCGCCCAATAAACCCTCTTCTTGTCAGGTGCCTTGTTCCTCTTGGATGGTGCTTGGGATTCCTCGTAGGTAGTGAGTCCAACATTTCCTTTCTGAATCAGTCTGACAATGCCTCTTACTCTAGCTGGTTCTTTCTCTCAATTGTCATTTTGTTTTCATAATGTTTCAAAGCATCCAAGGTTTTGGTGTTAGCATTATACAAAGCGTGTTTGCCTCTTGTCAGGCAAGTTCTAGCTAGTTTGTGACAATAGGAAGCAATATGAATCCATCCTTGAGGCAATGGCTAGTTGCACTTGATGCGAGCTTCAAACGAAATCTCAACCATTTCTTTGAATTGAGGTTCAGAGCATGTTTTCAAGCCTCAATTGTCAGTTGCAATAGTTAGTTGGTGATCCGAACAAGCCTTTTAATTTGAATTTTCCATTGACCCATTAACAACTAAAATGTGTGGAGTTCATCCAATAGCTCACTGGCCACATTCTTCTGCAGTGCATCTTGAAATACTCTATTCCATGCCATTCATTCCATGGTCGCCTCCTCATACCATGTTTGGAGCCCATCTTCTACATCAAGATATTTTTGTTGGTCAGCTGGCTCAGTGTGAGCTGGATATAGAGCTAGAAAGAAGAGAGTTAACTCATCTATTTTGGTTGGGATGGCATACATTATTACTGGAGAATCAAGGAAAAACTCTAGAAAATTCAGCAGCATCTGATTCTCCTGCTGCATCATTTTCCTTGTAAGTCTCACTAGGTGAAATAGACTCTTCAGGTGTGTTTTCTTCTCTCTTAGAGTCATTCTGGTCTTGGGTCCTCTACTGCTAGCTTCATTACGCTCTAACAAGTCCTTGACCTTGAGATCCAGAACACCTTTGGCACTTTGCATTTGTACTAGCATCTCCTTTAGTTGCTGCCTAATTTCAGTCATGCACTTGAACATAAGTTTGTTACCCATCAAAATTTCTACATGAAGCCCAAGTGACTTGAGGTTTGTTGTGGTCAAGTCTATAGCCCTTGGATGTACTACCCTCTCATTCATGGTAAGGTCCCATTCTAAAATTCTTTCTAGCACTTGGACACACACAGGATGTGTAGGTAACTAACAAACCACATGGTCGTGATAGCTGATTGACTTCCAATTGCAACCATCCATCTTGCTCCCACACAGAGCATCCAAAATATTCCTATATCCAAGTACACTAAATTGTCGTCCAAAATTTATTGATCTGAAGATTTTTGGCTCTCCAAAGACTCTTGTTTAGTGCTAGCAACTCAGTAGAATGATTGTGTCATATTCAAAGTCAATGAGCAATAAAACTGCTTTCTCTTTATTCTAACTTGAACATGCATGACCTTCCTATCCTTCAGTCTACTGAGGTGGAATTTTATTATTTCCACAACTGGTGGTTTGTGGTGTTTAGTTGGCTGACTTGAAGTTGGATCTAGAGGTGTACTCCTAGTTGTTGAACCCTAGTAACTAAACCAATATTATGTCCACCTATACCATCCTCATCATCATTTATCATCAAGTTTCTTCTGGTTTTGATGATCATGATCTTGATATTTATCCTCATCATCATCTTCTTCATAATCCTCATCCTTATATTGCTGATTGTTGATGTACTCAATGATGGCTTCATTAACTAGCATTGTGGTGTACTGTCTTGCTTTGTCTTTGAGCTCTATCTAGACTATCTCAATGAAGGTCTCAAGATCAGATACATTAAGGGTGAGGTCCCCATTCTTATCCACAGTCTATACTAAGTTGTGGTAGATGTATTTTTGGATATAGAATCCTTTGTCGCTTGATGTGCTTTGAATAAGTCCCTATAATCTGATCTCTGGTAGCGATCAACATCTCTTAGAGCATCTTTTTTTGACTCTTGCAGTATTTGATTTTCTTGGAGAAGTTTTTGAATCTTCTTTTCTAGTCCTTCCTTCTCCCACTTGTGCTACAGTTTCTGTATCTATATGGCTAGATTTTTGGATGACCAATCGATCTTTTCCTCCCTTAGCTTCTTTAGTTCCTCCTGGGCCTGCTAAAGTTCCACTTGAAGTTGTGATGTACTAGCACTGGAGGTAGAGGTTTGAGCCTCCATCATTTGAACAATGGCATTCACTATTGTGTTGCAACTAGATTGGATAGCTGATGCACACCCTTGAGTGATTATGTATGGATTAGTCTTATCTGTTTAATAGGCTGTCACATTGGAAATGGATATGGTAAGGCAGATTTATCTGATTTCTTTATCACCAACCTTCCCTTAAGAGGTGTTGTTTGCAACCTCTACAGTCGTTCCAACTTCAACATTGCTAGATTACTGGTTTCTAATACAGAACCGCTGCCAGATGGTTGGTTGCTTTAGTTTTGTCAAGACACGGGTCCTATACCCTAAGAACTAGGCTAGGCAAGGAATACGGCCAAGGGCCGGGCTAGGCAGTGTGGACAGGGGATCCGTCTAGGGAAAGGGGCTAGGAGCCCACCTATAAAGGGGGGTTGGGAGGAGGATCCATGAGAGCCTAGTTGCCTAGTTTCTTACACTGGTATCAGAGCTCAGGGTCGAAGGCAGCCATGGAGGAGGGGGGAAGGGAAGAGGCAAGCCTTGCAGGACTTGCATGATCTCTCTCTCTCTCTCTCTCTCTCTCTCTCTCTCTCTCTCTCTCTCTCTCTCTCTCTCTCTCTCTCTCTCTCTCTCTCTCTCTCTCTCTCTCTCTCTCTCTCTCTCTCTCTCTCTCTCTCTCTCTTTGTCTCTCTCTCGCAAGCTCCATGAGGATGTCCTCTCCTTGATTTGCAGGGCGCGCATGGCCCCTTGAGTACAAGCAGGGAATCTCGTTACTCCGTGTGAGGGACCGCTAACACGAGGAGGGTCACCGGCTGACTTGCACCGAAACGGGCGGAGACCAAATCCAAAAGTCTACTTAAGGTTTGGTATGTCTAGTACTTTGTCTACTAGGCAAGCTTACCTACATTAGTTGTTACTATTCAAACAATTTGGGATAGAGTATCTGCTTTAAGAATAAAAAGAATCAATTTAGATTCATCCGATGAAGAAACGAAGGATAAAACTAGTTCAGTTAGGGCTGGTTCAAAAGGCAAAAGAAAGTCTAGCCAAGTCATCAGAGGACAAAGGCAAGTGCAAGGAGCTAGTTGGGGAGAAACGCCTTGCTACTAACACAAACACTAGCTCTACTGCTAAGAAGCCCAAAACTCTGGAGCTGATCAAGGGGTTCAAATCTAGAACTTAGAAATCAACTAACATTGAAACATCTACTGGGTAGAGTATGCAAGAAAAGAAAGACCCTGCAGACCAACTTGTCCATATGATAGAGCAACAAATAACTGCCCAAACTTGTAAGAAACTAGGCAACTAGGCTCTCATGGATCCTCCTCCCAACCTCCCTTTATAGGTGGGCTCCTAGCCCCTTGCCCTAGACGGATCCCCTGTCCACACTGCCTAGCCCGGGCCTTGGCCGTAGTCCTTGCCTAGCCTAGTTCTTAGGGTACAGGACCCGTGTCCTGACATTACTTCCCCCTTAAGGAAGAGTTTTCGTCCTCAACAGTGAAGTAGTATCATCTTCTTAAGAATACTGGTGTTCTCTTTATTGATGTCCCATAAGTGAGCCAGTTGTCTGTATGATTGATAATTGGTGCAGTGAGGAGGTTCAATGAAACCAAGATGAATATCTTGATTTTCAACATTGTTGTCCGTTTGCAACCACTTGGGTCTAAATGGTAACTCCATTTATAATTCACTTGAGTATTGTAAAGGAGTAACCACAACTAAGAGTCACTTGGGTTTAAATGGTAACTCCATTTATAACTCACTTGAGTACTGTAAAGGAGGAACCACAACTAAGAGTTGTCCAAAGGCATAACCAGTTTTCAGATCTTCTGAAGGTACTGGAATAATGCAAGGAAACCTTGGCGTAACTTTCCATGCAGTTGTGAGCCAGATTTCCTACTCGCCTGAGTATCTTGAACAATCAGTTACATGTTCATCCATAATGAAGGTTACTTGCCAACATGCTCTGTCAGCACACCTGGTAAGTCCTTGACGTATGAAAGTATTGACACAATCTCCAACCCCACCACAAGAGGTGTTCAAAGTCGAAAATCGTATTTAAGCAAATTCTAGAATAGGGAGAAACTCATCTATTTAGAAATGCGTTGTGTTAACGTATGCTCTTAGCAGATCCTTTAGCACAAGATTACTCTTTGTAATCTTTGTAATCTGCCTATCCCCTTGGATAACTGACAGTACTGAGGTGTGTTTTCCTCACGGTTTACAGACAGTCGTCCCAGATGACTGGTAAACGTGAAATCACAGTAGAGTTTAACATTGGTGAAGGATCAACAATGTCCAAAATAACCATCGTGGTTAACTTGAAAAAATCCACAAACACCCAAACCGAGCCATGACCTCTATTGGTGATTAGTAGACTCAAAGGTAATCTCATAGAGATAGTGCACATCGAGTGCCAAATGCTTCATAAGCAACAACCTGTGGAATATGCATGCCGTTCCAAATTAGCCTTTGCTAAACACTAGGGCCCATAACACCTAGTGTGCATGCATTTAGCAAAAACTGATCCGAACCTGTATATCCATGGTGATCCTTGCCTTTAACTTGTGGCAAATGTGATGCACCTAGCACACATTAAAGAGGATTGTAAATAGTTCTGAAAAGAAAGTAAACACTTTCAGTTGCAATCTTTTGCAAGCCTTGCTGAAATGTCTGAACGATAATAGAAGGTGAAACAGTGATCATGTCTAGGTACAAACAATGAAACTTTTTCATTTGCTGTATGTGTAAACAACCATTTGTAATGTTGTTTAGCAATACTTGTACCTTAACAAGTCATTCTAAGTATCCGACAATTTCTGGCCACGAAATTGCTCCTGATACGTCGTGCTAAAAATGGTCTAGAAAACATATGTGACTAGCACTTAGGGACTTTGTCGTGACACATATTTGAAATAGGGGCGCCAATGTCAGTCCCAGAGACTCATATTCGCCACATGTGGAATATGTCTCAACTAAGGATGTTTGAAAAAGAACATCCTACAAGTACAAGATGTACTTGTGTGTGGAGGTAGCTCTAAACACTTTACGACAGGAGTGAGAGGGACCCTCATTCATTGCTCCACACTGGCTAAACCGAACTCCTTGAGTTCCTAGACCATGTTGTATCCCATGTGACAACATGTGCCAAATTGAACCCTACAAGTAGGTTTGTAACAGCATAAGGCAGAAAGATAGATTGGCTACTTGGCCCAAAATACTTTGTGACGACATGCCCTTGGCATGACTCTGTAACATTCAAGAGTACTTATACGTCTTGAAAAACCAAGAAAAGCATACTAACAATGGAATAACACCAAATAAATAGATGCATACATGGAGTTTCAAATGTAATGTTCACTTACCCGTATTCAAATGGGGAGGAGCACGTCCCCTACCTGAAAAAAGAAACAGCATTGCACTGGGAAGCCTGGTTGTTGCCTTTGCAATCCAAGCTCTTGGATTAGAATAGGTTGAGTGGAATCAACTTGAAAAGTGTGTTCATCTGCTACCGCATGGTAGATTCTGAATTCTTTCCGTGAAAGTTTAACTGGGAGAGCAAGTGTGATCCTCAATGCATATCAAACCGTGATCCTTAATGCCTATGGGGTGATGTAGCAATCACCTGTCGGGTCTTACCCCAAAACAGTATGTCCATAGACACTCCGTAGTGCTATAGAGAGAGCAGGAGACCCACACAAGTGAACTACCGATCTCTTATGGACAGCCATGCTGTCACAAATGATTGCTGTGTCTATACTCCGTGGTAGAGAGCAGCTGGTGTGAGTTTAAGATTATCAAAAACTCAACTTGAGTGTCGCACTGAAAACATGTAGTGCAAAAATGACACCCTAAACATCCGTAATGACAAGACTCTTGCTTGTCCATTAACGTCGATGTGTACTTCTGTGGGTATATCTTGAAAACAATCACCCAAAGAATGCCAATAGTTGGGTCTTACCCTTATCCTAACATCGGCTCTTAGCCCTTATGCAAAATAGTGTTCAATCAACGAACCGATGAAGACTAATTTGAGTAGCATCTTAGCCACGTGCTAATTGTGAGTTAGAGCACCTTGGCTCAAGCTGACTCATGAGCAGAATATGTAGCAAAAGCTTCTTAGAAGAGTGTTGTTATTCGTGAAAGAAATAAGAAAAAGAGAGAAAAGAAGAGCATGATGGGCTGAGGAACTTTCCTTAAATTTGTAGAGTGCGTGCCCAGAATGTGTGCTCTTAAGACATCTTATGCCTGAATTGCAGCTTATCCTGTAAGCATTCCACAATCTGTCTGTATGACGCTCTCATCGAGAGAGGCAACAGAAAACACAAGTTAAATCTTGACCGTCTACCGTGTAGGGTCGTGACTGTATGAGGATGACTTGAAAGGGGCTCCTTGCCAGTGAAGCTAGACGAAATTGTAGGCTCTTTTTAGTATTTTTGAGTGTTGATAGCAACCATGCAACAATCCATCCATACTCTGTTCTTGACAAAGTTGCTGGGTTAGAGAAAAAACATATTTTATACCCCTTGGGTAACATGCCTTGCATACAAAAGTGGAAGCCCTTTGGCTACCGCGAAGGCCTTAAACATAAAAACCAACACATAAGTGTCCTGCGGGAGAGAAACTGGGAGGGGTTCGATGAGATGACAACAACTGAAGCAGCTCTAGTGTGGCAGCTTACAACTCCCCACATGCCTTGTATGTGGTGCATACATAGCATGCAAACTCTGCTTGATGAGAGGTTATCTTATAGACAAAAGAGTTGAACACAGCTCTTTCTTCCCACACAAAAGAGAGACCGTGTCTCACCAAAGTATAAAAAAGGCTCAATTGGACAACCATTGGGATTATGCCTTGCATATTCCCTATTGAAATCTCTAACACACGCTCGTAGCAGTGTGTCATGTAGCTCTGGAGCAAGTA
Source organism: Adiantum capillus-veneris (assembly GCF_014529385.1). Classification (NCBI taxonomy): domain Eukaryota; kingdom Viridiplantae; phylum Streptophyta; class Polypodiopsida; order Polypodiales; family Pteridaceae; genus Adiantum; species Adiantum capillus-veneris. Next base: position 138,483,490 of record NC_140947.1, read on the forward strand.
AACCATAGTACGTGCAATCATAAGGGAGCGAGCATCTCCATGAATCAAAAAGGTGTACCCTCACTCAACATACTAGGTCATGCTCAACTCGCAAAGTATGCCTTGTCATGCGAGTAGGGTGGATACCAATTCGGGCAAGCAAGAGAGTCCCAAGCAACATGTAATGAGTCTCAACCATATCATGCGAGTGACATGATGGTTAACTTCGGACCCTCATGCATGCCTTGCATGCCATGCATGCTAAGCTTTGCCAAGCCTTCATGCTTTGACAAGCCACTTTACCTGCATGTGATATCACGACCGGCCTTGCCATCATGGTAGTAGGATTTGCGTTACCTTGGGATATCACTCAAATCTTCATGGATTCAGAAACCGGCCTTGCTTTACCCGTACAACCTTGTAAGGGAATACCATCAAGAGATTGTATATGCCTTGCATATATGGCTCATTGGCACACATGAAAAATTCATAAAGAGTATGAGCGAGCAGACCATGGCTCATGCAATAACTAGGGACATGCCCGTATCATGAATCCAAATGAATAATTGCCTCAAGGATACAAGATTATGCCCAATCCGTGAGGGCATGTCCTCGCCATGCATGCAGAGTAGGTTGAAGTAACCTTCCACATACAATAGTTTACTCTGACTCAAACAAATAGTGCACCTGGTGCCACAAGGATAACATACGGACACTCACGACCATGCCGTAGACACTTATTGATGAGGTCCAAATCCCTTGGAAGCAGAAAAACATGCCTTGTATGCATGGATCACACCTTGTGAAAGCTTGCTTAATCAACTGAATGAACATACGAACATGCCGTGCATGCCATAAGTTGCCTATAATCCTCCTAGGAATGGACTTCTTCCTTATAGGCGGGTTGCCATAGAGGAATTGTAGGTACACATGTACACCAAGGCGTGTCGTACATGTTGTCTAGACATGTCTTACATGCCTGACACACAGAGTCCTACTCTAAGGTATGCATATAGAACTCGTAAAGAAAACGATTCCTGCATGAAATTAAGGAATCCGCTCGCATGTCGACATACTTATGTGACATCTCGTCGTCATGCGCCTTTGTGCTGTAGTCTTTGCCGGAATGCTGGGTGCTCCCTTGATCTGGAAAACCGTATAGACAAGGTGCAAGGCCAATAGCATGGTCTTGCTTCACATGAAGGGTCTATGATGCAAACATGCCATGCACATATAGAAAACAAGGATTTCTCATCTTGCATGCAGTAAAAACCTTCCTCTTGGTGTCTTGTCAAAGCACGTGAGCGATGGCTTTCGGAGGTCGGAGACTTGGCACTGCTTTTATGTTGTGAAGCAGGTGGGAAGGCACCCTTGCAAACCTTCTAGGGTTTTTTTTTTAATAAAAAATAAATAACGAAACCTGCAGCGATGGCGGAACTGCGCCTTGACAGAGTGGACGACAACGTGCCTTGCGTGCAGAATTGGGAGATGATCAGGTGTCAAAAAAGATGCAGCTCCGCCTTGAGATCCTACAGAGTAATGGCAAAAGAGCAACCTGCATGGAAGTGGTGATGATCAATGGTGGAGAGCATTACTCTTCCTTACATCCCCTTGCAATGAAAGTACTGGCACAATGTGCAGCAAACTCAAGTTTAGAGAGAAACTTAAGTATGTATAAGTTTTCTTTGATCGCATCATGGTTGCATTTTGAAACCTTCCACCTTCCTTTCTTGACCTTTGCGTCCTCACATGGCTATATTGTCTTGATTATGTCCTTCGTCACTTCTTTTTTGATCTCTTTCCATTGCATATGGTTTAAACTTGTCCATTTTGAGAGTCGTCGAGCAGTGTATGTCACTTGTTGTGCCGACGTACCATGTGCTAGAGACTTCATGCCCTAAAATGCATTAACAGTCGCTTGTTGTTGATGTATATCATAAAAATGTTTAGATCGGATAAACTAATGGTGCAAGTTCAACAAGGGGACATTGGACAGGGTTAGGGTCTGTCTTTAAATGTTCTTTGAAAAATACCAGCATGTCAAATGCATTTCTTCAAACATCTTTTTTGATAGATATGTGGGGTTATTTTTTAGGCTAATGGTCTCACTGATGAATCTGTACATTGCAGTGCGTTCTAGTGCTGCTACTGGAATACCTTGAACACCATCTTTTTTCTTCTTCCTGGCCTGATCATCTTCTTTTAGATATTGGCTGACTTCCTCACGGTGTTGCTGGTGTGGCTTTTTGAACATTGGGGACTTTGAAAATATGTGCCGGCTCTCCACTTGTCAACTCAAGCTTGCGGCCATGGATGTCTACAATACTCTTTTGTGTGATTTTCCCGTCAAAGGGAAGTGCTACGGCTTCCACAATGACTTCTAAGCTCCATAGTTTGAGCAGATCCTCCTCACTTTCTTGAAAGACATATTTTTCTATCTTACTGTGTGGGACCAAACCTACAGACTCCTTAAGACTCTCGATCTTTGTAGTCATCTTGTCCAAGGATTCTTGCATGCACTCTGACTTGGACTTTCTTCCCATGCACAACTCAGACCAAAAAGTGTTGGTTGAATATGAATTACTTTTTGTCGTTGTTGTAAACAAGTCATTGAAGGAGTAGTGCGGTATGTCGGGGATGGTAATTGTTGAAGGAGTTTGGCTACGTGGCAAAGAGGTAGGTATTTGTGGGCTTGAAGTGTTCTCTGTAGGTTTAGAGGCAAGTGGCACTAAGTGTTGCAAGTAAACTATAGATTGGCAAACCCGTCGCATAGTTATACATATTCTTCCATGAGATGCTCACCCTTGATCTTTGTGATCTACTTGTGATGTGTCAAAACATGCATAGCTTGTCCGATTAATCATTTTTACTAGAGAGATTTGTTCAGGGAGTTGGTTCATTTCCCACTTGCAACTGGCCAGTGCTATAAATGGTTTAGTTGTCTCTAATTGAACTGATCGGATGACTAAACTTATAGGGTCAAAATTGGTACTGGTGCTGACTCATCTACTAGTTTCAACTGAACTAACATAGAACAAGTCTAGTAGTTCCCCTTATGGTTCCCCTTTTGGTTCTCGTTCTGAACTTGGTTCAAATGGAACCCCTTTTGTTCTGGAATAATATAGCTTAATCTTGGCCCCATTTTATACTCCAAGAAACATTAGACCTGACAAATCTATGAGTCTCACTGTCCATTTGATAATACCCAATCAACCTCATAGGACCCTAACCACAATATTTTTAACTTTTGGTTTCTTTGGTCCCAGTTTGGACTGGTGGAGCAGAACTATGTCACCTCTATGGAACTCTTTGACCTTGATCCTATTTTCATTCCAATTCTTTCTTCTCTATTCCACCACTTCTTGTTCCAATATAGCCCTCTGTCGTATCTCATCTAGCTCTAGTAGATCATCCAATTGTTGCTTTAGGTTCTTATTAAAATCCATCCCATATTCAACTCTCAATCGTAAACTTGAAATTACAAATTCCATGGACACTACTACTTCTGTTCCATAAACCGGTTTAAAGGGAGTCATTCTCATAGTGAATTTGTAAGAAGTTCGGTAGGCCCATAGTGTTTTCTGAAGTCTGGCGTCCTATAGGTGTGGTTCCTTCTGAACAATCATTGTAAAAGGATGGTTTTGATGGTTTTATTACTGCTTTCAGCCTGGCCATTACATATGGGATAATTTCTTGTGTTTGATTGAAAAAATCTCCATGAGAATTTCCATCGTATCATTAATGAAATGAGTGCCCTGGTATGACAATATTTTAATAGGATAGCCATATTTACACATGATATTCTCATAGATAAATGAAGCAGTACACCTAGCAGTATTATCGAGGAGAGATTTGCCTCCACCCATTTGTTGATATAGCATATTGTAGCCATAATGATGTACTTGTTCTTTTTGGGAGTTACCTTCTTGAACGGTCCCATGAAGTCAAGTCCCCATTTCATAAAAACTCCCAGTGGCAGAACTAGAGTCAGGGGTGTCATGTCAAGTGTTGTAGGTCTACCCATCCTTTGGCATATATCATAGGTTTTGCAAAAAGTTCTGACATCAGCCATCATTGATTGCCACCATATTAATCCAACTTGAATTATTATCCTATATGTGATGTCAATTGAAAAATGACTGCTCGATCTATAAAGCACTCCAGAAATAACAGTGAACTTCAGATTTTGAATAAGTAGTGTCTTTTTCTTGTTTTGAGACCGATCATTTGGGATTTTGCCTGGTTGAAGGAAATCATACACTTCTTTCCTTTCTGGATCTGGCTCTTCCTCAACTGTGCTTTGAAATGATTCAACATCTACTAGTTCATCTCTCAAAGATGTTTTTGAATAGCCTTCAGTGCTTCTAGAAAAAAAAATGAGCCTCGAAATGTGACTTGCCTGGATTCTTAAATTCAAATTCCATAAGGAACATCACTCACCTGATTAACTTCCCTTGTATTTTGACTTTATTGATGAGAAACAATAAGGCATGATGATCAACATAGAAATGGAATAAATTTCCTAGTCTAAATTTGGTTGCATTGAACACCATTCCCAGTGCCTCCCTCTCTAATGTTGAATATCCTTATTTTGCTGAATAGAATCTTTGATTGGCAAAGTAGACTCGGTAGTCTATCTTCCCATCATTTCGAGCTAGTATAGCCCCCATCACCATTATTGAAGCGTCAAAATGTACATGAAATATAGTGTCCCAATTGGGCACGCGAAGGAATGGCTTCCTGCTGATCAAATCTTTCAAGCATTGGAAACTTTGTTCCCATTCTTTAGTCCAAATGTATTTATTTTCTTTCTTTGTGAGCTCATATAGGGGTAATGCTTTGATTGCAAACATATGAACTAATCTTCAATAAAAATTAATGTACCCCAAGAATGAACTCAATTCTAAAACCGCGGTTGGTGCACTGGCTTGCTGAATACTCTTAATCTTATCTTCAGCCATCTTAATGCCATTCCTTGAAACAATATGTCCCAGTAGCTGATCTATCTAGACCATAGAAAGAAACTTGAATGGATTTAAACACGTCCTCTTATCCCTGCACCTCTCGAAGACCATTTCTAGAAAAAATATGTGCATTTCTTCAATGAAAAAGACTGTATAGTTGTCCACGAAGATGGCCAAAAATTTCTGTAGAAACTCATTAAAGATTTCCATCATACACCACTGAAAGGTTGCTGGAGCATTACAAAGTCCAAATGGCATTACCAAATACATAAATGCTCCCCATTCACTAGTGAATGTCATTTTAGCTCTCTCTTTTGGTGCAATCTTCAATTGATTGTAGCCACTATAGCCATGCATGAAGCTATACATCTCATGTCCTACAATCTATCCTAACATCATATCTATGAATGGTAATGGGAAGGGATCCCTAATGGTCTGGGAATTTAGTCTCATATAATCCACGCACACTCTGAGCTTGCCATTCTTCTTTGGGACAACCACCATAGGAAATAGCCAGTCTCTGCTTGCCACATTTGTGATGAGCCCAGCTTTAAGCAAATTATTGATTTCCTCCTTGATCTTTTTGCATAATTATGATTCATTTTGTATCGCTACAGTCATATTGGTTTGGCATCAAGTTTTAGTGGTATGCAATGCTAGCACACTTTTGGATCTACTCCCTTCAGATCCGTATGTTCCCCAGAAAATATGTCTTTGTATTTTTGGAACAGTGCCTTTGCTTTTTCCTTGATCTCTAGCTTTAGATGTTTGTTGATATTAATCATTCTAGGATTCTTCTCTGAGCCGAGATTCAATTCTTCTAATTCTTGATCATTTCGAAGCAACCAATCACTACAACATAACATCAAGATATCAACGCAGTATATATCGACGGCCGTACCTTTCCACGCGGTTATCGACGTACTTGCATCTCGTGGATATATGTGTCGGAATACCCATAGATATGCGCGTCGATATATATCTATATATATATATATATATATATATATATATATATATATATATATATATATATATATATATATATATATATATATATAGAGAGAGAGAGAGAGAGAGAGAGAGAGAGAGAGAGAGAGAGAGATAGGGAAATAGGGAAATAGAGAGAGAAAGAGAGATAGAGAGAGCGAGATCGAGAGAGAGAGAAAGAGAGATAGCGAGAGTGAGATCGAGAGAGAAAGAATGAGAGATAGGGTACGTAGAGAGAGAGAAATAGAGAGATAGAGAGTGCTATATATATATATATATATATATATATATAGAGAGAGAGAGAGAGAGAGAGAGAGAAAGAGAGAGAGAATTAACTAGAGATAGCTACAGAGGTAGAGAGAGAGAGAGAGAGAGAGATAGTAGATAGAGAAATTCGGCGTGAAAGAGTTAGGTTGGCTGACCAATTGTGTGAAAAGGACAAAAACTCTCTCTATCTCTCTCTCTCTCTCTCCCTCTAGAAGAAACTATGGAACTAAAAGAGGCAAAGGGGTTTTGCCCGCTACGTGCATTGCCATGTACCCCTGGGAGTGCACGTATGTGTCTACCCATATAGGATTTGACCAATAAGGACGAGATTTTGACCCGGTGGTCCTGATCTCCGTACACCTTTGGACCGAGGTGTACGGAGATCGAGCAAGACTAGAGAATGCGAGGTAGTTTACATTGTGAGGAGTATATATATTAAAACAACATTCATAATCATTGTAGATGGCAACGTCATCAACTAACATGGAGGAAAAGATTACATGCTCGTGCACGCTCTTCAAGTATCCAATCCTGTGCAAGCGTAGGATATGTAATGAGCATGTGCACAAGTACGAAGAGTTTGCTAGAGAAACCGTACAGAATCTACGATACGACTCCTACGGAACGGGCATTGGTTTTTGTGACATAGCACCTACATCTGAGAGAGAGAGAGAGAGAAAAAGGATTATGCATGAAGGTCCGACCAATATAGAGCCAAGGATGGAAGCAGAAAAGGGCTTACAGACAGAAGACGACGGCATGGAGGAGATGCTGGATGCCTTCTTCCAGACAAGCGAGGAGAACGCTAACGAAGCAGCACCAAAAGCCGTGCGCCTATCCCTGAAGACATGTTGAGGAAGTTGGCACGTCAACCAATCTATGAAGGCACCAAAATATCTGTGCTTCGTCCTTGTCTGGCGTTTTTGAATCTTCAGTCAGTGTACGGGTGGTCAGATGCAAGCGTCACTGCTTTGTTTAGATACGTAATTTACAAAAGAGATTTTCCGATTGCAACGGTGACGTGCTTGGGGAGCTTTTTAATTTAATGTGGCTTAAACAGGTTGTTGAGGGAGTAACTTCTTCTGGCTGGCAATGAAATGCCCCCCTCCAGGCCAGACGCAAAGCAACTATTGACCTCAGTTGGCTTGGACTACAACAAGATTCATGCATGTCCAAATGATTGCATTCTTTTTCGCAATGAAATCGCAAATTGTCTGTCGTGTCCTAAGTGCAGAGCAATGCACTACAAACAAGATGCGGTTGGCAAGACAGTGCCAGCTAAAGTGTTGCGGCATTTTCCTATTATTCCTAGGATAAAAATCATGTTTCGTTGTGGTTCCATTACAAAGTTGATGCGGTGGAATTCTACGAATAGATCCACTGACGCAACATTTAGGGTGCTCACTGATTCAAAGGCTTGGAGGCACATTGAAGATACCTGGCCACATTTTAAGAGTGAACCACGCAATTTGCGTTTGGGCATGGCAATGGATGGAGTCAATCCATTTGGCTTGAGAAGCTCGTGATGGAGCACTTGGCCTGTGTGCCTTATCAATTACAACCTCCCGCCGTGGCTTGCCATCAAGAAGGGTCATTTGATATTAAGCTTGATTGTACCTGGTAAGTTCAAGGCAAAAAACATGGATGTTTATCTAGCTCCACTAGTTGATGAGCTCCAGGAGTTATGGCATGGGATCGACATAGCAGATGCGGTTGAACCAATAGGACAACGGAAACGTGGTTCAGACAGCAGCGCCAGGCCGCGCAGATACGACAGATGACCAGGGGGACATCTTATCTTGGCAACGGAGGCTTCGACACCTTTCGCTATGAGTTTGTGAGTTTCCAATCCAATCCTAGCTATGGAATTTTTTTAAACGTGATGAATCATGTAGTCTTATTACTTTGATTTTTGTATAACACAGAATCTTGCAATGCATCAAGCCCCGACACTCCAGGAGGAGACAAATGGATATCGCAGAGGTATCTATGAAGTATTGAATGATCTTGATGCTTCAGGAGAGCCTGTAGACTGAGAGGCCTCAGAGTCTTGCTGATCGATTAAGGCGAGACGTTAATATGTGTGAGTTGATTTAATTAAGTAATTATATGTGAAGTAATATCAATACTAATTTTGTGACTTGTCCTATGTGCAAGTTGTGACGCCTAGTCATCAGTGGACTGGATTTCATATATATGCTTTGTGAGACACAGACACGCTTCTGTGTCTCTTTTTTGTATAGACATATATGGTTATGGTTATTGTTCAGACAGTTATTGTTTTCCTTATGGTTATGGTTATTGTCATTGTCATTGTATAGACATGGTTATTTCTCCTATTCTTGTATAGACATGGTTATGGTTCTTGGTTTGTTTATGGTTATGTTTAACTTTTGGTTATCCTTATGGTTATTGTTTTGTTTATGGTTATGGTTATCTGCATTATGGTTTTGATCAATATGGTTATGGCCGGTTATGGTTTTAATTTGTTTATGTGAAGTAATATCAATACTAATTTTGTGACTTGTCCTATGTGCAGGTTGTGATGCCTAATCATCAATGAAATTCATATATATGTTTTGTGAGACACAGACACGCTTCTGTGTCTCTTTTTTGTATAGCCATATATGGTTATGGTTATTGTTCAGACATGGTTATGGTTATTGTTTTCCTTATGGTTATGGTTATTGTCATTGTATAGATATGGTTATGGTTATTGGTCTTGTATAGACATGGTTATGGTTATTGTTTTTTTATGGTTATGTTTAACTTCCTGGTTATGCTTATGGTTATTGTTTTGTTTATGGTTATGGTTATCTGCATTATGGTTTTGATCAATATGGTTATGGCCGGTTATGGTTTTAATTTGGTTATGGTTTTGCACAAAGTTCGTTATGGTTATGGTTTTAAGTTGGTTATGGTTTTGCACAAAGTTCATTTCATTTCTTTCATTGGCCTTAAATCTCATGTGAGATCCTACATGGATAGCATGTAGGAGGCGTATACATATGGTTTTTTTTTTTTGAAAAGTTTATGATAAAACGAAGGAAACTCTGCCGAAATTTCTGCGGGAGCACGGTTGATTTTGGTGCTGCTCGCTTTCTTGGGCAGAGGACAGGCAGTCTGGCTGTGGCTGTGTCCATCTTTTCACTGGGCATAGGCCAGGCTGCCTGCCCTCTGTCTAAGAATTTTTTTTTTCTATTATGGTTGTCGCAATATGCATCGCTAGGCCCGTTGAAATATGCGTCGATAACAATACCTTTCGACGCGTATATCGACGCATATTGCGACGTTTTCGTAGGGACGCGTATTTCGACGGTTTTTTCGACGGGGTGCGTCAAAACTTGCGTCGAAGGCCCCCTTTTTTGTTGTAGTGAATTTGGCCCACCTCCCTTTCTTGTGGCCAATGACTCTGCTTCTTTGTCTGTCCAAATACCAGTAGCATAGTCACTAAATGGATTACTGACTTCCAATAGATCATTCTAAAAATTTGTTTGCAGTACTATTGGAACTTCTTCATCAGCAGCTGAATCATTCACTAAAGTGGGGTTTGGTATGAAGTTAAGTTATCTTGTGTAGACTGATCTGGTACATGACCTATCAATCAAGGCTAATCTTTCCCCGGTGCTCAATTCAATAAATTGTTTTGGGTATTGCTGCTTTTGTTGTTTAGTTTGTTCCTTGTCCATTAGTATTGCACTGAGGTCAATTTTTGTTAAGGAAAAGATATTCATGGAGGCTAGCATCCTCTCAATCTTCTTCATACCATACTTCTTACACAACTCTTATGGTCTCAATGCTTTTTGTCATGGATAAGGGATATGTACATTTATTATTCAAGTGCTCATTACGAGCTATGGCCATCTATGCCCGGCTGGCCAATATGTAATCATTTTTTAGCATTGAAGAATCTATTATTCAAGTGCTCATTACGAGCTATGGCCATCTATGCCCGGCTGGCCAATATGTAATCATTTTTTAGCATTGAAGAATCTATAAATAAATACGTGCAAGAGAGCAATGCTCACTCTTGCACGAGAGGAGATTGCACCCAGCGTCTGTGTCATTCTTGTCTCCTCTCCTCTCTTCTCTCTTGCCGTGCCGGTGTAGCACTTTGCTCTAGGAGGTGCATCTGCACGTACTCTCTCTCTCTCTCTCTTCCACACCCAGCGTCTGTGTCTCCTCTCCTCTCTTCTCTCTTGCCGTGCCGGTGTAGCACTTTGCTCTAGGAGGTGCATCTGCACATACTCTCTCTCTCTCTCTCTCTCTCTCTCTCTCTCTCTCTCTCTCTCTCTCTCTCTCTCTCTCTCTCTCTCTCTGTTCCGCTCTCTTTCCCTCTCAGCTCGTATTTAGCTTGATTGTGGATTTGCGCGATTCGTCAGGTATGCAAATTTGTTTGTTTATTGGGATTGAATTATGATTAATTTTCTTTGGATTGGTTTATGATGTGGTATTGATGGATTTTGATAGATGTGTAAGAGTAGAGACCCTGTACAGTTTGACTACTATTTTGATTGGACTCATATGTTATGTTTCTTGTGACAGCATTGCTACAAGATTAGGATAACCTATATTGCTTAGCCTTAGATGAAACGATTGATGGATTGGGGCTTTGTTGGATCGGGGGTGTTGCCTAGATCTTCTTCTTTTTGCTAGGTTCATCTACACAGTTAGTGCATCGAGGATTGAATGACCTACATGGCTAACACATTGGGGATCTTGCCTTGGCTTTGCCTAAACACCCGACGTGGCACCAAAGAGGCATGGTGCCTAAACTCTATGGGTGGTGTTGATTTCCTACCACCTACTACTATTTGGAATCCGTTCAGAGCTCCCGTTCAGAGATCGGACTCATGGACGGAGGAAAAGCGACTTCGGCTTATGCCTAGCTCAGGTAAGTTGGAGGTGCTTTAGCTCGCTCCCTATGAAGTGAAATTCTCTCTGTCCATAGTAGGACGGGTTGATCCCAGCTCAGGGTCTCGTGCTTCTATCTAATCATTTGTATTTTGAAGTTATGGTATACCCAGATTTTTTGATTGCATTATTGCAAGGTATGAGCTTTTTCCTAGAGTACTACAGTGTGAGTGAATGAGAGAAGAGTGGGATTATCCCACATGTAATGGTGCAAGGTTTTAGAGCTACTTAAAGCTCCTTTTGTAAGGCAAGGGGAATTAGAACCTAGGAGTCCACCTCCCAACCACCCACTATATAGCATGGCTCCTAGCCCTTTGCCCTAGTTGGACTCCCTTTCCACACTGCCTAGCCTCGTTTCCCTTGTCTAGTCCAGCCTTGCCGTTGTCCTGACATTACTCCCCCCTCAAAGAAGAGTTTTCGTCCTCGAAACCAAAAGTGGGGAACTTCTTCTTAAGAACACTAATGTTTTCCCAAGTGGCATCCTTCATGGATCCAGCTGTTTGGTTGACCAGAGCACGGTTCAGCAGGAGGTTCAATGAAACCAAGAGTGACATCTTGATTTTTCACATTGTTGTCCATTTGCAACCATCTTGTGTTACCGATTCCTATCCAATCATAGTGTGTAGATTCCATTTAGAGCACACATGAGTATGCAAAACGAGTTATCACACAAAGATGGACCCTAAAGAGTACCTCTTTTCACTTTCCATGAAAGTAACTTGCTAACATGACTCATCAGCCAAGTTTAAGTCCTTGACTTGTTTTCCAAGTTCAGCAGTAAACAACCCCATCGTAACTGGTGTTCAAGGTTGAGAACTTGATTTATATATGAAGAGACTACACCTGGTTGCAAACATGCTTTAACTTATGGTAAGCAAACTCCAAGTAGAGCAATAAATGCTTATTGATTGGATCGTTTGGTGCTAACATACGCACTTTGCATATCCTTCAGCACAAGATTACACTTTATAATCTGCCTATTCCCTTGGATAACTAACAGTACTGAGGTGTGTTTTCCCTCACGGTTTATATACAGTCTTCCCAGATGACTGGTAAATGGGAATCACAATATCGTGTAACATTGTTGAGGAATCAACAATGTACAGAATGACCATCGTGGTTAACTTGAAAAATCCACAAACACCCAAACCGAGCCATGACCTCTATTGGTGATTAGTAGACCCAAAAGTAATCTCATAGAGATACTGCACATAGAGTGCAAAATGCTTCATAAGCAACAACTTGAGTAATGTGCATGTTGTTCCAAATCAGCCTTTGCTAAACACTAGGGCCCATAACACCTAGTGTGCATGCATTTAGCAAAAAACAGATCCGAACCTGTATATCCATGATCATCCTTGCCAATACTTATGGCAAATGTGATGCGCCTCGCACACATTAACAAGGAATGTAAATAGTTCTGAAAAGAAACTAAATACTTTCAGTTGCAATCTTTTGCAAGCATTGATGAAACGTTTGAACCATAATAGAAGGTGAAACATTGATCCTTCTAGACACAAATAATAAAACTTTTTCATTGACAACTTAGAGCCTTGCTATATGTATAAACAACCATCTGTAATGTTGTTTAGCAGTACTTGTACCTAAACAAGTCATTCTAAGTATCCGAAAATTTTTGGCCATGAAATTGCTCCTGATACGCCGTGGTAAAAATGGTCTAGAAAACAGATGTGACCAGCACCTAGGGACTTTGTCGTGACACATATTTGAAATAGTGGGCGCCAGTGCAGTCATATTTGCCACATGTGGAATATGTCTCAACTAAGGATGTCTAAAAAAAGAACATCCTACAAGTACAAGATGCACTTGTGTGTGGAGGTAGCTGCTAACACTCTGCGACGTGAGTGAGAGGGACCCTCATTATCATTGCTCCACACTGGCTAAACTGAACTCCTTGAGTTCCTAGACCATGTTGTATCCCATGCGACAACATGTGCCAAACAGAACCATACTTTGTAGGTCTGTAATTGTTTCAACAAGAACCAAAACCATCACGGTATCTTGAGGAACAAGGAAGAGAGAAAATAACACTATTTTCTCAAAATGTTGTGTTCTTACTGACCGTGTCATGCGGCTAAAGAGCAAGCTGGATGAAAGCCTTCTAGCTCAAACATCCCTTGTACAGAACTTAATCAAACATAATTGGAAAGAAAAAGAAACCAAAAACCTATACTTACACTGAGGTAAATAATACCTTATACTTACCCGAATGGCCAGTGCGGCTTTCCACCTGGAAAGGTACATGAATAAAATTTCTTGGACCTATGAAACACTAAAATAGAAATTAGTGAAGCTAAAGAAATTTAAACTGGTAACCCTGGGTGTTGCCTTTGCAATCCAAACCCGTTGGTTATAATCTACGTAGTCAAACCCCTTGGTAAGACCTTTTATAGAATCTGCTCAACTTGCAAGTAACGGTAACCATCATAGGCGACCGTGTATAAAAATGATTGGAATCAACTTGAAAGTTGAATTTGTCCACTACCCCTTGGTAGATTTCGGATTTCTTTCCTTGAAAGTACAACGGGAATAGATCAAATTGTGATCCTCAATGCCTATGGGGTGACTTAGTAAGCATCCGTGGGGTTGTATCCCAAAACAGTATGTCCATAAACACTACGTAATGCTATAGCAGGAGTAGGAAAACAATAAAAGTGAAATGTCTAGCTCTTATGGACAACCATGCTGTCTCAATTGATTGCTGCATCGATACTTCCTTGTAGAGATCAGCTGCTGTGAGTTGAAGATTATCAAAAACACAACTTGCGTGTCGCACTGAAAAAATGTAGTACAAAAATGACACCCTAGACATCCGTACTGACAAGACTCTTGCTTGTCCAGTAACATTGATGTGTACTTACCTGGGTAGAGTTGTTCGATCTTGAAAACAATCACCCAAAGAATGCCAATAGTTAGGTCTTACCCTTGGCCTCACAATGGATCTTAGCCAATGTGGCTCATAGCCATTATGCAAATTAGTGTTCAATGGACAAACCGATGAAGACTAATTTGAGTAGCATCTTAGTCACGTGTTAGCTGAGAGGTAGAGCACCTTGGCTCAGGCTGACTCACGACCAAAACATGTATCAAAAGTTTCTTAGAAGATTTTCATTATTCCCTTAAAGAGAGAGAGAAAGAGAACAAGAGCATGCTGGGCTGAGAAACTTTCCTTAAGTTTTTAGAGTGTGTACCCAAGCTGTGTGCTCTTACGCATCTTATGCCTAAATTGCAGATCACCGTATAAGCATTCCACAGTTTTTTGGTATGACTCTCTCATCGAGAGAGGTAACCAAAAAAACACAAAACTCATTGCGACCCACCTACCATGCAGGGGTCATGATTTAGGACGACTTAGCATTGGCACTTTGCCCGTAAAATAAGTCCTTGATTTAGGTTTCTTTTAGTGTTGTTGTGTGTTGATAGCAACTAACAATCATATTAAACGATCCATCCTTAGTCTGTCCTTGACAGAGTTGCAAGTGTGATAGCGGAAGCGTAATGCATGAAGCGGTAGAATTGAATCCACCACACTGGCATGCCTTGCATGCAGAATTGTAAGCCCTTGCGGAGAGTGATGGCCTCAACCGTGAGAACCAAAACCATAAGTTCCTTGCACAGTTTAGACTAGTAGGGATTTTGTGAGCTGATATTCCCTATTTTGCCAGTTACCCAAAGCCTTGCTTCCTATAAAATTGCCAAAGCACTTTTGCTTTGCATAATGACAGTAATTGCCAAGTAAAGTGTAAACAGGAAAAAACAAGAAAAACTTAAACTTGGCTAACCTGGTCGTTGTTGTAACCAGTTGGCCCAATATTCCATGGAAGAAAACTCGCTTAAAAATGGTGCATAGCCATATCTGTTGCACGAGTGCGGTCTATCGTATGTACAAATACGTCCTTTTCACAAGCCAAGCTCCCATACCCCTCTTCTCTCATCCCCACCCCATGAAAACCCCCTCTTATGGAAGGAGTGATAAAAGGCATTGGAAAAAGTAAGAAAAAAATAAAGTATGATTATGCAAATATATACAAAAGGTAAAATAGGCCACCTCATGCCTGCGGGGTAGCCCATCCCCACCTTGCCTCCTTTTTCTTCACTGTTGCCCCGCCGGGTGTCCCTTTTCCTCTCCTCCACTCAAAAGGTCAACCCCCTTTCTCTTCCCTTTGTCCTTTCTCCTTTCTCTCTCCCCTCAAGCTACCCCACCTCTCACCAATAATGCATTATAACTCACCAATAATGCACCCTAACTCACATGCAACTTACCCTATCTTCCAAAATAGTATACCCCACCCCCTCTTTCTCTCTCCTATCATATCCCATGACCCAAATACCCCCCTCTCTCTCTAAAGGGCGCCATGTCTCTTGTCTTGTAGCTAAATAACCTCCCCCACACTCACACACACTCAATTTCACTGAAAAAGGTGCCCACAGACCCATCCCCACCCGGTGGTTACCTGATTTTTCTTGTGTTCACACACATCTGCACACAGATTCACCTCTGAGCACACTCCCCTCTCTCCCCTCTTGTAATTACTTTATTCTCCATGTCACCTCTCACTTTTTTTTTCATCAACCCATCTCTCTCTCTTAGTCTCTCTCATGAGACTGCTGTTCTGGCACATATACACACAGCCAAACAAGTGGGGCCCACAGTCACATGGCCTATGTAGATAATGATTTCTTCATTTCTAAATTCTAGAATTTCTCCCCCACTCCTCCCCTATATAAAGAGGGGTCACCATCATACAAAAACACACAACATCACCAAAGAACACACTATGCACTGTGTGTGCCTAGTGCACACACACACACACCATCACCATCACCGCAATCACCATGCTTGTCTTGAGCATGACCTCTACACCCTTGGCTATGGAAGATGAAGGGCAACTAAATGAAGGATGATGGCCATAATCCTCGTGCGAGTCTTCGCCATCAACTCCCACCTATCTGCCATGTGCTCTACCACTCTCTCCCTTCTCATTCCCCTACCCTATGCTCCCCATTTCATCGCCTTATTCTCTAAATAAAGCTTGAGGTTTTGTGAGTATGTTTTCTTGCAATGTTTTGCCCATGTGAGGTGTGCTGAATCGCCACCTAGTCTTGTGTTTTGGAGTGAGCTTGTGTATGTGTGAAGGGTGTGCGGATTCGCCATCCTTTTGTGGTGCCTAAGTACTAAGCCACTATACCCCCTCCCTCACTCTCTCTCTCTCTCTCTCTCTCTCTCTCTCTCTCTCTCTCTCTCTCTCACTTGATCTCATTCCCTTTCCTCTTCATCATTACTCCCAAGCATCCATCTCTCTTGGATGAAAACTTTGTTATGGTGGTGTGTTGTTTGCGTCCTAGCCGCTGAAGCTAGGTGGTGCCCCCTGTTTGCTTTACCATGACAGGCTCGAGGCGCGCCATTCGGTCCCCGGTGTTTTAGAGGCCGTCGGGGTTCGGGGTTCGCTTTGCTCCCGTCAACATATTGTCAAGTTTGTCCCAAGTTTATATGCTCATAGCAGAGGCCAAACATGGAAGTCTTGTCTTTGCATGATACTTTTCAGTAGACCCACTTTGGATGCTACCATGCCTCAGAGCTACAGATATTGTTGCTCATAGACAAATGTCCTAGTAAAAGAAAGTCGACCTTGTCGAGCAGTCACAAATAATCGACCTTGTCGAATTGTACAATATATTGAAAAGCAAAACATTAAAAAAAAATTCCTTGCAAAGTATGTACCTCGTACCGGATTGGCTTGATGACGGAGACGAATCCGTGCTCCAGTGATGTCTAGAAAACAAGCCCTAACAATTTGCTTGACAGCTTCTTGAAATGGTCGTTAATGGTTGGTCCTATCGAGCACCTGCTGCCTCCTTCATCAAGATTAGTATAGACCGTGCCGGTCTCCATGAGATTCTCCAACACCACCATGCCCTAACCTTTGGTAGGCATGAACAGAAGCCTTACTGTGAAACGAGAGCATTTCTTACTCAAGCCTTGCTTGATTTTGGTCGTTCATCAAACAGTCATTGGTCTGCGGACAACCAAAGTTTGCTAAACACAACCCTCGACATGATCCAACCGTGCGGGGCTTTTATGCCTTGGATAAGCCATGCGTGCAAGCAAATTTGATAACATCACGGTTTGCACGAGCCTTGCTCGTGTCTTGATGCAACATGTCTTGAGGAAAACAAAGCGGTATTGAAAGCTTTTATTTACCTCCTATTGTTTACCTGCTAAATGCCTTTGATAATTTGTTGTATCGGCCGCAGTGCCTGCATTTTCGAGCCTCCTTGAACCTTGAACCATGTCCAATCTTGAGCCAAAGCCTTGCTCTAATACTGAAGATCATTTCCCTACAAGCCAGAGTCGACCCGATTGTTGCGATCCTCATTGTATGCCAACTTCAATTATTGAGAGTCGATCCAAGCCACTGTAATTGTCTGCAATGCATTCTAGTTTTGCAATCGCCAAATCTGTCGACTCTCGTTTGCGTCAACTTGAGGCGCCTTGCTAACTGTCCTATGATGCCGACTCTGCCCATGGGCAATTTCCTTAGTTGGGATTGCCCAAAATTAGGGCACCCACTTTACAATGTAAAAGTTGCAGAAAAATAACAATGGCGGGGTGCTGGAATTTGCACCGAGAGACAGAACGACACCGTGACCAACAGGTTGCGCCATCAGCCGTGTTGCAGAGTCGAGTATTGGTGTGCTTGGTTTTGCGATCCCAACAAGCGGAAGCTCATGCTGTTCCGTAGTGGTTGATCTTTGACCCTTCCCGCTCCAAAAACGCTTCCACACGGTCGTTCCTCTCCTCGGTTCTCTGTACAAGGGCGCTTACCCGCGGCAATGCTTCGTTGCATGCATGCACCTTGCATGAGTTTCACCGATTGCTCCTCCATCACTTGCAAGAGCACTTCATGGCAGCACATACCCTGAATTCCCATGAACAGAAAGGGAGAGAGAGATCAAGAGAGAAAACGAGAGAGGGAGACCACGCGTCATGCTTCCATACCCTCTCTTGCTTCACCGTGCTCTCCTCCTCTTTCCCGAGCCCTGATACCAGTGTAAGGCAAGGGGAACTAGAACCTAAGAGTCCACCTCCCAACCACCCACTATACAGCGTGCCTCCTAGCCCCTTGCCCTAGTTGGACTCCCTTTCCACACTGCCTACCCTGGTCTTGCCCTTGTCTAGTTCGGCCTTGTTGTTGTCCTGACACCTTTCATGAATAAACTAATAGATTCCAAGTTTGCATTACATGTCCCTTGTTTGAGCTTGTTATGGGTTAGTAAACTACTCAAGATCGTGTTTATGAGTCCAAGTTAATCTATCTTTGAACCTAATTTGCTTAACAATCTAGCCTACACACACTCACTATTGTGCACAATGTTTGTGTATCATCCACCCTAGCTAGCACGATCCCATTCTCATCAAGTGGTATCAGAGCCATGGTGTGCTAGTTAGGTTTGTCGTTATGCATTTGTATGTTAGTGATTAGCATTTCCATTATAGTGATTAGTATTTCTTAATCCTTCTAATAGTTGCTTGATTACCAAGCATTGGGCACATTCTTGGATTAAGTTCTTGGGCCACTACCCTTCTTGATAATCGATCATGATTAGTGCATTTATGTACATATGTAATTGCATTATTTAATTTTCATTTTAAGTGATTGCATTAAGCCTATTCACATTCATCTTGCATCAATAGTTGCTCCTCACTTGAGCAAAATTTTATTGATTCATCGATGTGTGTCCATAGACCGTTTTGAGAGCTTTGTTTTGAGCCTATGTATGCCAAATTTGAGTTAAATCTCAAGGATTAATGCCCCAATTGAGTTTTCCTTAATCAAGCTTACTCTCTGGAATTTCTACTACAAAAACCTCAGTTTGTGTGTGTGTGTGTGTGTGTGTGTGTGTGTGTGTGTGTCTGTGTGTGTGTGTGTGTGTGTGTAGCTATTTTAATTTATATAATAAGACATAATCAAACTTCTACATTCAAAAGACAGCTGGCTTCAGAGAAAAGGCAAAAATTAGTACAAAAACAACTCAGTCTCTTAGAATTACCTTTGTACATGGCATATGGGGATGAAGCCTCATTTTAGTATACAATGATAGTGATCCAATAAAGAATTACTTCCCAAGTGGTAGGAGCAGGTGTAATATTTGATGGACGATAGCCTTAAGCCAAAGAAAAAAAAACAAGAAAGGATAGAGTCCTCACCTGCATTCATCCAAACAAGACAACAAATTCATTAGCCTTGGATGTGTATTACATGTGTCAATGGACTATATCAGTTATTATCCATGTCTAACTTACAACCCTTTTTAACTTAAAACCACTGTCCAAAATGTTCATGTCTTTTAGTTCTTTTTAATGAAAAAACTATTTATTTATCTCATTTAATGTCAGTAATTGTATGGTTTCTTTATAGCCCAATGTTTTGAAAGACCTTTGAATAGATATTTAACATATATATCATTTTGATCAAAAGACCATTACCCCTTTTGATCCAAGTGTTCTATTTTAACCCATAGGTTAGTTTTTCAAATATTGTTTTGCCAATTTGTCAGGCCCAAATTCCTAAGTACCATAAAGCATAAAGTAACCTAATTATCAGCTTGAGATATGTATTAATACCAGAACAACTTAGCCAATTTTGTCACACTCCAATTTCACTAGCTTTACTAAGTACCATGAAGCATTAAGTGTCCAACTATAGATAACTTCCATTTCTTTTGAAAAAAAACTCTCTCGGCTTTTGTCAAGCCAAATTAACATCCCCATTTCATTTTGTCTTGTGAATATCAACCTACCAAAGTTTGGAAGTATAATGAGAAAAAACACAAAAAGAGTCTAAGTTAAAAAGACCAGTAAAAAGAAAAAATCCATATATGTTACTAGTTCTGTCAACGTTATGCAATATAACCTAATATGCAAGACCCTTTGTAAATGTAACAATCCCATAAGGGAGGAAAAATCCCCTTTACACTACGCAGTAGTATGCAGATATTTCCATGCATCTAATATAGAGTCCCAACAACCCCGACTCTAGGCGAAAAAAACGACAGTATCAAGTATAAGGTTCCCCATTTTTCATTGTTCGAGTATTGCCATATTTAAGCACCACTATACTAGTTGTGCATTGGTTACAAAAACATCCAAAATGAGTTACAGGTGTTGTACAAGCTTTAGAAAAATCAACCTTTTGTTTACAAGAAATTAAACCCCTTTACACTACGCAATAGTATGCAGATAATTCCATGCATTTGATATAGTGTAAAAGAGTTACCTTTATCAAAAATGATTAATAGGCATTGTACAAGCTAAAAAAGCTAAAAACTAATTACCCTAAAATAGCCAAATAAACCAACAGTAATCAGTATGATCATCAAACAATTATGGACTACAGGCTATCCTTAATTGCCTAGTTATGCAGTTGCAAAAAAATATCAAAGGAAAAAACCAGGTTCGTTAGTTGGTAACTGCACGTTTTAGCAGAAAAACCATTAATGTATGCCATCAAGGTATCAAGGTGAGTACCTACCTGAGATGGTAGCTCAACAACTTCCATAGTTGCTTAGTAAAAAAGCCCTCACACCTCTCCTTGAAATACGCACGCAGAAGAAAATAAACCCATAGACTAAGTGAGGGGCCATAGCACCCTCACCTTATATAGTGCCTTCTGGCATTTTCAAGATAAAGACGCCCACGATCAAGTATAGCTATTGCCTCCAAGCCGCCTCTATGGCCACTTCTGCTTACATACGGGGAGTTGAGAGGGAGACCCCTTGTAGGGGGTATGATACGCATTGCAGTGTAGTTAAGTGAGACAGACAGAGCCAGTGGGCATGAGCTTTAAGGTAATGAAAGCAACTACCTCAAAAAATCCCCCAAGGGGTGGGTTCCCATGGGGTGTTTGGGAGGAGGAGGGTTACCCCCATTTTTTTATTAAGAAAAACCACACCAACTAATTCCTTTTTCATAATGAAAAAATATTTCCACAAGGGACCTGCGTAGGAAAAAACTATATGTTTTTTTGTTTTATATATATAATCAAACTGTTGTATAGGTATACATGTGTGTGTGTGTGTGTGTGTGTGTGTGTGTGTGTGTGTGTGTGTGTGTGTGTGTGTGTGTGTGTGTGTGTGTGTGTGTGTGTACCCACCCTGTCCTAAGCACCATACACAATGGGTCGGTAGTAGGCCCATTGTGAATGGGCCTACTACCTAATCAGAGAAATGAGGTTAAGGTGGTTGAAATGTAATCCAGGCCAATCATTATGAGAAAGGGATTATATGATTTCGTTAATTATGTCCTTTCTTTTGAAACCATTTAGGAAAAATGTATGTATAAGAATTTTAATATCTTCCCAAGCAAAAAAGCAGTTGGAAGAGGAGTAAACTATAAGGTATATGAGGCTTATACACGTACTAAGAGCAGCTTTATGTGGATGGTTACTGTTCTTTTTTAAGATTAATTCAATAGGTGGGATATCTAACAAGTCTCTTTTCCAAAAGAACTTTTGGTCATAGTCTCCTACACAATGGTTATGTAGTTTAATAGAAAAGTCAAGGAATTGGACACTAGTGGCAAAAAAGCCAGATGGTGAAGTAAACCCATGTTCAAAGGTTGGTTCAATCTCTAAGCAGTTGGGATATACAAGATTAATCTCATCCGAGAATAATCTGTTGTTGAGGCTTAATGAGTCATCCATATATCTGTAAGTATGATTAAAGAGTGAAAGTATATGATATTTGCTTTTATCACTCATAGTTTTGAGAAACCATTTGTATTCAAAGAAGGCTAAGTATAGATTACACATTACAGGTGAGCAAGAAAAATCCATAGGAATTCCCTGGCTTTGATTAAAACATTGTGATCCGAAGAGAATGGTACAGTTATCAAGTAGCCAAGATACGTTATTGAATAGTTTTACATCATCAAAGTGAAGGGGATGAGAAGATTGTGTCTTTTTAATCCACTAGATTGTCTGGAGAAGAGTGATATGTAAGAGTAACCATTCACTCTAGCATTCTTGAAGGCTGGGTTAATCATATGAAATAGAACATCTCTCAATCCTAATTCCCCTTCCAGAGGTATATTCTCATAGCATTGAGTAATATCAGTTGTGAAGAGATGAAAGATTTGTTTCGGTAGGTTAAGAGTAACCTCAGTGGCATTTTTAACTAACCAAAAAGGGTTGTAGTGAATTTGAAGAAAATTAGAGCAGATTTTCTCTTTAGAGGCACATATATTTTCAAATTCGGAAAGAATAAGGTCAAGGCAAAGGGTAATATCTTTGGTAATATTAAAAAAAAAACTATTGGAGGCATCAGATATCCATCTAAAATTATGTTTGTGTAACTTATAGGTGGAAAAAAGTACATGAAGTTTGGTATTTTGATCAAAATACCCTATATTTTCAAAGCAATAACACAAGTGACTTCATATGGGGAGGCTTTAAGTGGTGTGAATTCCTTCCCAAAAATCCTAGAGTGTGCGACATTTCAGGCCAAGTTTTTGCATATAAAAGTGGGACAATTGGAGCTTTTATCAAGTCCAACAATAAACTAGTTATGTGAGCCCTCCATAGGGGAAGTGTCACACCTGAAAGAGCAGCAAGGCATGAAAGGTTTATAAAGGATTTGAAAGCCTTCTAACGAGCTTCGACAAGGCAAGGGTCTTACAAGATTTCAAAGAAGAGCTTCAAGTGGGCTCCTTACGAGCATCCAAAGAAGCTTCACATTGATCCATTCAAAGGCCTTCTTCTTCAAAGCAAAGAAAGGGCTACTTCCATTTGTGAATAAGGGCTTCACTAACTATGAAGAGGAGCTTCGCAAAAGGAAAATCTCTCTCTCTCTCTCTCTCTCTCTCTCTCTCTCTCTCTCTCTCTCTCTCTCTCTCTCTCTCTCTCTCTCCCCTTTTGCAACCAAGCACAATACTTGTAATGAATCTTGTAATATTTGTCTATGGTGATAACTTCATAATTGTGCTCATGTAAAGAGGTAGACACTGACCTTCGCAAGTCTTGGCAAGCGTTTAAACCCCTCTATTAGTACAATGGGGGAGAAGGGAATAAAGAAATTTAATGGGGAAGGGTTCCATACATGGCAGACAAAGTTAAGGGGATACCTCATGAAGAAATATTTGTAGTCTGTTATCAGCACAACCTTAGAGCAACAAGCCAAAGTCGATGGAGTGCACACTAGGGCATCTACCTCATAGCAAGTGCACATAATTTAGCCAAAGATGAATAAGCCTTAGGAATTATCATTACTTCCTTGCACGACAATTACGTGCATTTTATAGATATATGTAAGCATGCATATGAAGCTTGGCGAGTTCTAGGAGCAATTTTGGAGCTAGGGCTAAAAGAAGTAAAGTCAGTCTCAAAAGACAACTTTACAAGCTCACTATGATTGAAGGGGAGGATATTTCTAGCCAAGTTAATAGGCTTAAGAGCATTGTCATGCAGCTTACTTACATCCAGTGCGAGGTACCAAAAGATGACAAAGTGGTCGTGCTTTTAAGTGCACTTCCACCCTCTTATGACCACTTACAAGCTCACTATTATTGAAGGGCAGGATATTTGTTAACCCTCACGGCTCACGGACACCCTATTACCTACGACGAACGTTGTAACCTACGGCGGACATTGTATTATTTATTTGGTAGAGTCAAGTATCGGGCTTGTCGGTCCAATAGGAAAAGGGTAAGAGTGATCGCCGATGAGAGGCGCACTCTAACTGGAACATTCAAGGGATTAGTTGGCTAAGCATGGGCGCCCAAGTGTGAATGGGGTGACCTCATATAAAAGTCAACTAAACCTAAAATTCACTCATTCTCTCATTTGTGCAATAGAAGAGTGCTCTTGCTCCATCTCCATCTCCATCTTCTTCTTCTTCACCTCCTTGTGTATGTGTGTATGTGTGTGTGTGTGAGAGAGAGAGAGAGAGTGTGTGAGATCGAGCATTGCGACAACGGCACGGCGGTGGCAAAGCGGTTGAGCGCGGCGAAGCAGTGGCTCCTTCTTCTTCGCGGCAAGGAATCCTCCACGAAGCAAGCGTAGAGCGGTGAGTGACACACCATCGCCATCTTTGAGCGTACTAGTTTAGGCTTGTTGTGTGCTTGGAGCCATTTGTGGCTTGCACAATATTTCTAGCCAAGTTAATAGGCTTAAGAGCATTGTCATGCAGCTTACTTACATCCAGTGCGAGGTACCAAAAGATGACAAAGTGGTTGTGCTTTTAAGTGCACTTCCACCCTCTTATGACCACTTAGTCACCATCCTTGAAGAGAAAGAGCCGGCTCCAGCATTGTAAGATGTCATCAGTCCTCTTCAAGAAGAAGAGAAGAAGCAGAGGGCTCATCGACATCATCGGGAGAAGATTTTGTCATATCATCACCAAGGGGAGGATATTTAACATCATCATCAAGTGTAAAGAAGTGTTATGATTTTTGGAGAATGGGACATGTAGCAAAGGATTTCTACACCAACAAATTTTGCAACAAATGTGGTAAGAAGGGGCATGCTCCTTCTCAATGCTACTCAAGTGGAGACAACAACAATGGAAAAAGCAGCAATGGCAGCAACAACAATAGAAACTACAAAGGCAAGAAACTTGTAAGATGATCAGCTCATGTGGTGGAGGACGAAGAAGAAGAATACAAAGGCAAGAAACTTGTAAGATGATCAGCTCATGTGGTGTAGGACGAAGAAGAAGAAGAATACAAAGGCAAGAACAATCTTGTCTACTACGACGACATACTGTGAAGATTATCGCCTCTCAACATCAAGGGGACGATTTTTTCATCCTTTGTGAATCTGTCATCCTTTATGGATATGTATTGACATCATGTGTGGATACTGTGTCATCCTTAGTGCAATAAGAATATTCAGTGTATTATCCTAGTCCAAACCTCAAGGGGAAGCTTGTAAGGTATGAGCTTTGTCCTAGACTCACTAGAGTGTGAGTGAATGAGAGAAGAGTCGAATTATCCCACATGTAATGGTGCAAGGATGTAGAGCTACTTAAAGCTCCTTTCATGAATAAACAAATCCATTCCAAGTTTGCATTGCATGTCCCTTGTTTATGGTGAGCGTGTGATTGTGTTATGAGTCCAAGCTAATCCATCTTGGAACCTAATTCGCTTGAGTAACAATCTATCCTACACACACTCACTTGTGTGCACAATGTTTGTGTATCATCCACACTAGCTACTAGCACGATGCCATTCTCATCATTAATTCATGGTTTGTCTGTTTCATTTAGATGGGGCATTTAAAGATTCTCTTTTGTCATTCTCTTGTGTCTATATGCACTCTACTTCACCCTTCACACCTCTCTCTCCCCCCCCCCCCCCCCCCCCCCCCCCCTCTCTCTCTCTCTCTCTCTCTCTCTCTCTCTCTCTCTCTCTCTCTCTCTCTCTCTCTCTATTCTTGTCACCAAATTTCATTTTGGTCTACTTAAATGAATTTTCTCTTGCTATAATTGGCCATTCTAGTGAGAGAAAATAAAAACAGTAGAAGTACCAATTATGTACAACGGGAAAAGGAATGTGTTTGTGAACTAGAGAGTTTCAAAATTTGAATGCATTTCTCACAAGTTCAACAGAATTCGATAAGGATTCAATCGGGATCTTATGGGGCGAAGACATGATATTAATGAATCCAAAAGAGTCCAAAACGGATCTCGAAAGCATCCGAAAGTAAAAAGGATAACCAAAAGGTGGGAATGGGAGCCAAGGTGTTATTATCCATACTTGCTAATCTAAAGCTATGTGGCGAAATGTGGTCCACAAGTCTCCCATGCAAAAGATAAGGTGAGAGGAGTGGCTCTTACAAATAGAAAACTGCTTTTCCAAAACCTAGGGTGAGTTTTTTTGGAATAACTCAAAAAAGAAAGATTTTTTGTTAAAAGGACTCGCTAGACTTGTTGAAAACGGCAAGATGAACATATTTGTAGTTCATAGTTGTTTCATTTGTGGACCGCAAGAGGGAATTTTTTGCGTTTTCCACAAGGCTGCACTGGAGAGAGTAGGGCAACTTCTGTCTTCCTGTCCCATGAAGCTCCATGCAATCCTCAGCCAAAAGAAGCTCTCCATGCTCTCCTCAAGGCTCATCATCTTCTCTCTCGCTCTCTCTCTCTCTCTCTCTCTCTCTCTCTCTCTCTCTCTCTAGCTATGGTTGCTCAAGTTTATACTATTTAACCATGTAGATTACTACTTCTTAATGCTTACAGATCTTCTTTCCAACTTGATTCTTGCTTAATCCCCCAGATTCTATCACCCATGAGGTGTTTAGGGCCTTGGGATTGAGTTCAACGAGGTGTTTTAGGTGAATATTGTTATCACAGACTCTGCCAACTTTTAGAGCTTTCATCTCTTCAATTTTTTCAGACAAAAGTGCAATTAGTCAGTTGTATTGATTAGAAGCTCTTTTGAAGAAGAAGAGTTTATTAATACAAAGTCCTTTCGGAGGGGGGGTCGGCTCCAAAAAGTCCATCTCTCAACTCTCAACTGGTGTCGAATTCTTCTCTCTCTCTTTCTTACAATTTCTGTACATGTGTGTCATGTGTGATTGAATCTAAGTTGATGCATGCTCTGCAATTGTCATGCTCGAATATGCTCAATGTTACACAATTGATTGATTACTCTAGTTAATCTATAATTTTCGTTGCACCTTAGTCCCAATTCTCTAGCATTGGTATTAGAGCATATCTAGGTTATCTCTTTCTTTTTGAAGAAAGGGGATTTCTAGGATTGAGCAAAGTGGAATAGCTGTGATTGTTCACACAAAATAGTTATATTTCACAAGGAACTTCTGATTCACAAAGCACCATCACTATGTTTGAACATAATCAAGAAGAGGAGAGAGTAATTGACTTCGCCAATTTGGATTTGCACAATAATGTTGTAACTACTGATGGAATTTGGGCACTTGAATTTCTTGCTCACAGGTTACAAAAAGCTATGGAAAATCTTGCTTTGCAGGCTGTAGTCCAAACACATCTGCAAACAAGAAATCTTATTGTCCCTACTCCCAAAGAGGATTCTCCTATGTAGTCTCGTAAAGAGACTTCAAAAAGAGGAAATTTTATCGAGCAGAAGAAGCACTCATCACTACAAGAAGATGAAGAAGCCCTCAATGTGAGGCAAAGGGAAAGAAGAAATACAAAGACACGAGAGACAAATCTCCTGTGAATGAAGAAGATAGTCATGTGTTATCTGATACAGATGTACATCCTAGGAGACATTGAAGAATTCCCTCACCATCACCTCCCTTTGGGGAGAGAAGTTCTTCAAGATCTCATTCTTCTCGTTGTTCTAGGGAGAGTGAAAACAAGCCTGAGTACAAATGGAGAAAAAAGAAACCATCAAACTCTCCGTCATCATCAAGCTCATCTAGTTCTGAGAGTATCTCCTACTTAGACAACAATTCTTCCAAAGCACACAAGAGGATAGGCCATCGACTCTCTCATGCTGCGTGAAAGAGAGCATCTCGCCTAAGAAAGCTCAAGGAAGGAGGTAAAAGCATAACCTTCCTCTCCTTCGATAGAACTTTTGGCAATGTGGACAAAGTTTTAAGCTTTATCCAGCAATTTGATGTGGCCTTTGGGGATGAAAATTTATCGGAGTCATCCAAACTCCGACATGTTGCTATGCATCTTCAAAAATCAGCCCATCAGTGGTGGGCAAGCTTACACTCCAACGAAGATACTCCGAAGACTTGAAAAACATGTAGAGTTGCTATCATGAAGCAATTCTTATCCAATGGGGCTTCTAACCAAGTGCTTACGACATGGCAAAGCCTAAAGCTCTATGATGGAGAAAACATGCAAAAATATGTGGAAAAGTTTTTCGATTTGCATCTTAAAGCTACAGTATACAAGCGCATCAGCTTCTCGAAGCAAACACAACAATTTTGTGTTGGGCTTCCTGAAGATTGGAGAAACTATATCAATACACAAAGACCTTGGACCATCTCGGAGGTTATCCATCACGCAATGGTAGCCTCCAACATCTTCACGGCTCCTTTGACAAACCAATAAAAAGTTCTATTTTGGCTTACATGATATTTGTCAAGGATGTTTCTAAAAATAATGTTGACTCTTCTAATGGTTCATGAAAGAAAGTGATTTCCATTCATTTCTAAATGAATGTGTTGATCTTTTTATCAATGACATCTTGGGAGAGTTACCTCCTAAAAGGGGGGATGAAGACCATAGGATTGAGTTTATACCAGGAAGCTCTCCTCCTAACAAGCCTCCGTATCGAGTCTCATGAGCTCAACAAGAGGAGATTATGTCACAAGATAATAACTTGTGCAAAAAGGAATGGTAAGACCTAGCTCTTCACCATTTTGTTCTCCTGTCTTATTAGTGCACAAAAAGGATGATACATATAGAATGTGTGTAGACTATCGTGTATTAAATAAGATGACAGTGAAGAACATATTTCAAGTCCCAAGGATTGAGGATTTGTTTGATAAGCTACAAGGATCTACTTACTTTAGTAGAATAGACCTTAAAAGTAGCTATCATCAAATAGAAATTGTACTAGAAGATATTCACAAGACAGCCTTCAGGACCACCTTTGGCTTGATGAATATATTGTCATGCCTTTTGGGTTGACAAATGCTCTAGCCACATTCAATCAAATAATGGAAAGAATTTTTTGCGTACATAGGGCTTACACTGCTCGATGATATCATAATCTACTCTAAGTCCTTAGAAGAATACAAAGAGCATCTCAAAGCAGTGTTACAAGCATTGCAAGAGAATAATTTTTTTGTTAATTGCAAAAAGAGTGAATTCTTCTTAGAAGAGATTCAATATTTAGGTCATATTATCTCAAAGGATGGTATTCATATGGGTCCACAAAACCTTAAGTTGATAAATGGATGACCTGAACCAAGGAATCTACATAAGCTATGAAGTTTTATTGGAATGTGCTCATACTCGACCAAGGAAGACCATTACACAAGAAGAACATCAAGTATGTATGGACTAAAAAGGAGAGAAAATCCTTCACTGAGCTTGAAGAGAGACTCACAACTCAACCCATCTTAGTGCTAGTGACGGGAGCAAAGCGACACCCGAACCCCGATGGCCTCTAAAACGCCGGGGGCCGATGGCACGCCTCGAGCGTCTCACGGTAAAGCGAACAGAGGGCACCACCTAGCTTTGAGCAGCTAGGACGCAGACCATGGTGATGTGAACACCGCAAACTTACACACACACACACACACACAAAGATTGACAAATGGTGAAAACCCTCGGGGGTGTGAGGGAGAATTATTTCTGCAATATTTACAATGACCTTCCTTCCGGCGAGGCGGCACACCGTGGTGATAGAGAGGTAGGGAGAAGAGATGGTGAGACTACTTGGTGCGTTCTCTAAAAACGACTCGATGATTGTGAAACTTGCTACCAAGAACGTGCATGTGTGTGTGCATCGACCATTGGAGTTGAGAGGTGGACGTAGCTCCCTTCACATGGTGCAATTCTCAAAGCAAACCATCACACAAGTTCCCTCCCCGTGATGCCAATAGTGTCAATTCTTCCCACTAAAACTCTACCAAGTGCTGACCTCTCATGAACTGCCCCCCCCCCCCCCCCCCCCCCCCCCCCCCCCCCCGATAGTGACCTCTTAGTGCCCTTTTATAGGTGTTGGCTGCTTGGATTAGGGTAATCTCGGTTTGATTAGGGTAAGCTAATTGGGGAGACAAAGCAAGGCGGTGGGCCGGTGTGGTTGACCCTTGTTTTGTCTTGGGAGTTATTTAAAAATGCAAACCTCTAGGTGGGCCTTTGTGACCATCACCTAGAGAGAGGGAATTTACAAATTGGGAATTTTACAAGGCTTGGGTGAAAACTGAAAAAATGATGATGTTAACCTACGGTTTATTGAAAATGGTGTCGTGGTTACGTGATGCCGGCGATGGGGCGTTGCCGGTGCGTCAGTGTAGCACGTACATCTTTTTGGGGTCGGCCGAGGCATGCCTTCGGTGCCTTTGCTCTTTTTGTTGTCGGTGTCGCGCGATTCGGCTTTCCTTCTTCTTTGTCGATGTCGTTCGGCTTTTCTTCTTCTTTTATGTTGTGAGTGTGCGTATATGCGTGTGTGTGTGTGTGTGTGTGTATGCAAAAATGTATGTGCATAGGCGTGTATAAGTGTGCGTGTGTGTTTGTGAGTATGTGTATATGTATAGGTGTGTGCGCGAGCGTGCGTGGGAACGGGGGGGTGTATGTGTATAAATATATATTTGATTTTCTTTTTTCGGTTGGCGACGCAGAGGCGGGGGTGAAGATGGAGTTAGAGAGGGGGTGGGTGCGCAACATGTGTGTGTGGTGTGTATGTGTGTGTGTGTGTGTGTGTATGTGTGTTGCTTCACAGCGGCGCCTACGGGCTGTGTGTGAGCACGAGCGGGGGGGTGAAAACGCGGCCGCCTACGGGCTGTGTACAGAGCGCGAGAGAGAGAGAATGAGGGTAGGGTGAGGTGGTGAGGGAGGGGAGAGGGGATGGGGGGGGGGGGGGGGGGGGGGGGTGGCTGTGTATGGCCGAGAGCGCGCGGGCGGGGTGTGGGCGAGCGTGAGGCCCGGATGGGGTAGTCGACAGAGGGTGAGACAAAGGGGGGGGGGGGGGGTTTATGTAGTCAACGAGAGAGAGAGAGAGAGAGAGAGAGAGAGAGAGAGAGAGAGAGAGAGAGAGAGAGAGAGAGAGGAGAGAGAGAGAGAGAGAGAGGTGGTTCCCACCAAGGAAAGAGAGGGGATAGGGGTTGGGGGGGGGGGGGTGAGAGGGTAGGGTGGAGGTTTAGAGGATAGAGGGAGAGAGAGGAGAGAGAGAGAGAGAGAGAGAGAGAGAGAGAGAGAGAGAGAGAGAGAGAGAGAGAGAGAGCTTTCCCTAAGGTCCGCGGGGCCTTCCTAAAGGAGAGAGTGAGAGAGAGCTAGAGTTAGGGCTAGGTGAAGGGGGGGGGGGGGAATATTAGAAGGTGGTCCGCCAGGAAGAAAACGGGGGGGGGGGGGATATTAGAAGGTGGTCCTCCAGGAAGAAAA
This sequence comes from Adiantum capillus-veneris, assembly GCF_014529385.1. NCBI lineage: Eukaryota > Viridiplantae > Streptophyta > Polypodiopsida > Polypodiales > Pteridaceae > Adiantum > Adiantum capillus-veneris. The sequence continues at coordinate 138,514,665 of NC_140947.1, forward strand.
CGGGGGGGGAGGGGGGAGGTATGTAGTAAAGCCGAAAGGAGTGTGGACGAGGGGGGGGGGGGGGGGGGGGGGGGGGGGGGGGGGGGGGGGTTATAGCGGCCCACTGGGGCTGGGGTGTGGACAAGTAGAGAGAGAGAGAGAAAAAAAAATCTTTGAAAGAGAGAGAGAGGATAATATCTGTGGCGGCCCGCCGTAGGGTGTGACAGAGGCACCGATGCACCTACCGGGCCGGGTGATGCAGCGGCGGCAGAGTAGGAGAGAGAGAGAATATTGGCGGAGCCGGGCAGTAGGAGAGAGAGAGCTCGTCTTTTGGCGATAATGGAGGGGTGTGGCCAAACTGGCGGCACCCCACTAGTGGTTAACCTGGGGGGGGGGGGGGGGGGTATGGTGAATGATAAGGGCTTTTTTTTTTTCTCCTCTTGGTAACAAGCCTTCCCTTTCTTAGGGTGTGGTTCTCACGGTCACAGTTTCGAAAGCCGACCATCATTAGCCCTCCCATCTAGCTAGAGGCATTCATGCTTCTAGCCCTTCCTCTGCATCTTTAGTTGTGGAGCTAGAGGGTTCTCCCTCTTCTAGAATGTGTAGCATGAACTCTGGATTAAACCTAAGAAAATACCTTTTCAGCCTCCATCCATTGACTCTAGTCTTGTGAATTCTCCGATCTGCTTCCATCACCTTATAGCTGCCGTTGTCATAGCGTTTCTTGACGATGAATGGTCCTTCCCATCTAGGTTGAAATTTCTTGTCCTTCCTGGTGTCAAATCTGTTGTCGTATCTCAGTACTAACATACCTTTTTCCAGGCCCTTCTCTTTAAGCCCTTGATTGAAAGTGAGCCGTTGTCGTTCTGCCTGCACTGCAAAGTGATTGATTGCTTCTTCCCTATTTAGTTGGAGCCTCTCCAGATCCAGGATGTGGTTTTGGAGATTTACAATTGGGCGCTATATCTGGCTAGCCAAGACTCGTAAGGTGGCTATCTGTACCTCAATGGGTAGAATTGCCTCTTTCCCATAAACTAGATGGAAAGGGGTGAAACCTAGTGATTGTCGGAACGTCGTTCAGTAGGCCCAAAGAGCTGCCATGAGATGTTTATCCCAGTCTCCTGTGTGATTGTTCACCTGCTTTGTGATGATTTTGCAGATCATTCCATTTACCTTCTCTACCAGACCATTGCATTGTGGATAGTATGGTGTGGAATGTCGGCGTGTGATGCCTAACTTTTTCATCAGTTCTCCCACCAGATCGCCTCTGAAACCTGGTCCTCTATCCGATATTACCTTTAGAGGAGTACCAAAACGGCAACAGATATGCTCAAAAATGAACTTTGCTACCTCTTGGGCTGTAATGCGGGTGGTGGTTGTTGCTTCTGCCCATCGAGTCATGTAGTCTACACCCACTATGACGTACAGTTTACCTGATTGGGCCCTTGGTAAAGGATCGATTGCATCTATTCTCCATTTCTCAAATGGACCAAATGAGATGATAAGAGTTTGTGGCTCGTAGGTTAATGTGCGATCTCACTGGCCACTTGACAAGCCTTGCATGTTTTACACCAATGGTGTACATCCCTGTTCAAGCTAGGCCAAGAGTATCCTGCTTGTAGAATCTTCCTACTGGTGATATCTAGAGCAAAATGACCGCCGCAGACGCCATCATGGCAACTTGAAATTACCTCTGTGATCTCACTGGAGGTTGGCACCCGCCTAAGAATCTAATCCTTGCCCTTACAATACAAGTGGTCGTTTACAAGGCGGTATCTGGTAGCCTTCCTTACCAGCCACTACTTCTGGCCTTTGGTGTATTCTTCCGGACATTCTCATGTGTTAAGAAAGCTGACGATATCAGGCATAGCATCACTACCTTGAAAGAAGGGTAGCTTCAGTTTGATTGCTCCTATGGAAACATCTTGTATTCTTTCTTTGGCTAGAGCATCTGCCTCCTGATTTTCTACTCTGGGGACATGAAATAGTTTCATTGCTTCAAATTTCCTTAGAAGATCCTTAACTTGGCGTAGTTGACCAAGGAAAACCTCATTTTTACAAACCCAGGTGCCATTTATCTGCCTTATCAAAAGCAAAGCATCACCAAATACATTTAGGCGCTGAATTCCTTGTGAAATACATTGTTCCAACCCAAGAATTAGGGCTGCATAGTCTGCTTCATTGTTGGAGTGGGAGTGTAATAATTGCCCGATGGAGAATACTCTTTCTTGTTGCTCATCGAAAATGACTATGCTTGCTGCAGACTGGTCCATTGTTCTCTTGTATGCTCTGTCAAAGAAAACAGAGTGAGCTCTTTCTAGCCTAGGACTCTCTACCATTGGTGTTTCTTCCATGTTGACCTTTAGCTTCTTCTCATATTGGCAATGAGTGAGAATTCCCGCTAAACTAGCCCCGGTGGAGTTTTCTACTTGCATGGTGTAGTCAAACTCTTGTAATCTAATTAGCCACTTAGAGATCCTAGATGAGACATCCATGTGTCGCATTACATATGGGAAAACCTCCTCCATTGTCAGGATTACAAAGGGTCTAGGCAGGAGATAGGAGCGGAACTTTGTGGTAGCAAACATTAGTGCCAGAACCATGTGTTCTACTTCGGTAAATCCCTTTTCTAACGGGGTCATGACACGACTAGAGAAGTAAATAGGACGCATGAAAGAAGTTTGGGGGTCCTTTTGCATTAGCACGGCTCCGAGTGTATCACTTCCTACACTAGGGTTCACATAAAATGGCTCGTCCCACTTAGGGGGTGACATGGTGGGAAGCTTAGCTAGGATTTGCTTTACCTCGATAAATTGCTGCTCATTTTCTTCGCTCCATGAGAAGACATCCCTCTGGGTGATTTGTTGTAGAGGGAGGACCACTTGAGATAGCAAGTGAATGAACCTGCTTAAGTATCTTACCTTCTGAAGGAAAGAAACCAACTGCTTAGCGGTGGTGGGTGACGACAAAGATATCAGGGCTTGAATCTTGCTAGGGTGAGCCTGAATCCCTTTTGCTGAAATTACATGGCCAAGGAGAGTGACTTTGCTTTCACCAATGTGACACTTATCCACGTTGAGTTAGCCACCCAACGTTTGCAGCCTGGTTAAGCCATCATAGACTTTGTTTAAATGAAGGGCTCATGAACTATAGATGCAAAAATCATCTATGAAAACCCGTATTGATGTTCCAAAGTAGGGTTGGAAGACAAAGGTCACATAGCACTGAAATGTGGCTGGGGCGTTAGTGAGGCCAAAAGGCATCACCCTGCAAGCAAAGCATCCCCAAGGTGTGATGAAGGTTGTCTTCTTCTGATCTTCTTCCGCAATGCTAATCTAGAAGTATCCTGAGTAGCCATCGCACACTGTGTATCGTTCGTGACGCGCCACTTTGTTGAGAATTTCGTCCTGGAATGGGAGGGGAAAGTGATCCCTCTTCATGGCTGCATTGAGAGGTTTATAGTCCACACAGACTCTCCACTTACCATTTTTTTTTGGTGTGACTACTACTGGGGAGACCCATTCTGAGTCTTCGACAGAGTAGATGAAACCTGCTTGTAGCAAACTTCTCACTTCTTTAAGTAGTGCCTCTTGTTGGATTACTCCAAGTCTTCTGAGATTCTGCACTACGGGTTTACTGCCTTCCTTGAGTTTTATGTGGTGTTGCACTACTGTATTTCCTGTGATCTTATCATAGCCATCAATGAACAAAGTAGTGAGGTTACCTAGCATGGAGACATATTCCTTCCTTTCTTCATCGGTTAACTCATTTGAGAGCATTTTTGTAACTTACATGCATCCTCTAAGGATTGCGTACCTGATGGTTCCTCTTGGTTTGTAAGGGGTGTTTCAGATTGTGTCAATATTTTTGGGTCTTTAAGAATGACCCCCATCACTTCAATGCTACTGTTGCTTCCGTCGGTGGTGGTTGTCTCTTCTCCTGAGGTAGACGAATAGTCGCTGGTGGACTCATCTTCTGAAGCCTCCAAGATCATGTTGCGTTGCTTCCTAGTCCTCATGTCGTAGAATATGGACTTCCCTTTAGCGTCCTTCATCTGAATCATTCCGGTGCTCCAGTCTTGTTTAGCTTCCATAGCCATAAGCCAAGGCCTCCCAAGAATGATGGGGTAGCCCTCCCCTTTGTGTGGCATGACAAAGATGTCTACCTCCACTTCTGTATTGAATGCTTTTACTTTGACCGCATTCACAATGCCCACGCATTTCACTCTTACATTATTTGCCATTTTGGCTCGGCAGGGTGTCGGCCTACTTACCTCTAGTCCTAGATGGTGCATCATCTTTTCACTCATGACGCATATTTGCGCGCCACTATCTATGTAGATGTTTGAGATTCGTTGCCCCTTGATGTGGGCATCCATGGTTGGTAGGATGTCGTCGAGATCCCTTCCAGAGATAGCCCCAGCTATCCTAGGTCTTGATTTCCTGGTACTCACGATTTTTGTCCATTGCCTCCTCATTCTTGGTGCAAGGTGGAGTAATTGGGGCCAAGTTATCTTCGGGCCCTGCATCAATACATCATGAACTAAGTTATAGGGTTTTGCATACTCACCTAGTGAGAAATCCATGATGTCTACCTTCCGTCGCGGTTTAGCTGCTTGCTTGCTAGACTCGGCCTTCCCTTTCATTTTCTCTTCTCTTTGAGAGGCTTCCTCGTGCCTGGCATGCTTCACTCCCATAGCATCCACTTCTTCTACCTTCGCTTTCCCTTTGTGCTTCTCTCGAACCGATTCTTCTACCTTTGCCTTCCCTTTAGCCTCCAAGCTAATAACACTCACCCCTTGGTTCACAGCAGGTGGTGGGGGTAGTGGTGGAATGAGAGGTTGTGGTGGTGGTTGTTGTTGTACACGTGATCGAAGGATCTGGACCGGTGGGATCGGCCCTGGTTGCCTAGGTGGTGGTGGTCTTGCTCTTGGTGAAGAGATCTGATTCTGTCTCCCCCCTCTATTGAAATTCTGCCTCCTTGGATGTGGACAGTAGTACATACCATGGACGTCTTCCCCGCAATTGTAGCAGTGGTACTCTTGGTTCAGCCTTCGTTGTCCCCTTCCTTATTCTGGATTCCTGACAGGTACATGCCCTTGCTGCACCAGATGCACATATAAAGTCTCTAGTTGGGTGGTGATGCGACTCAGCAGGTCTTGCTGCTCCTCTAATGCCTCTTGCGGTTGGGCTCTATGACTGGTTGTTGCAGTCACTGGGGTTGGTCAGGCCGAGCTTGTTTTCTCTGACTTGTTTACTCTTGCTTGCATGCGCAGCTTCTTGTCTTTAAGGCGGGCTACTTCTACTGCCAACTCATATGTTGTAGGAAACCTTTCCTTCACCTTCTCTCTAAGCGGCAACCACAGACCAGCAATGAAACGGTTCTTCTTTAGGAAATTGGGCTCTCCTTCGCCTTCCTCCAGTGAGGCAACCCATCTCTCCCATAAGTCCACAAACTTGGACTCGTAGGTGGCATACTCTAGCAAACTTCCCTGCTTAAATTCCGTCAGTAGCTGCCATAGCTTCTCTGAGGTTGTGCCTCCACCAAACCTCTTTACAAAGGCAGCCCTTAACACATCCCATGCATTCTTGGTAGCCTGGGGCAATGCATTATACCAAGACTTGGCCTCTACTTTCATCAGTAGAGGAAAAATTTGAAGTCGTGAAGCGTCGTCATCTTTATTGGAAACGACACAAGCAATGTCGAAATCATCCAAAAAGTCGGTGGTGAGATCTTCTCCCTTCTTTCCACTGAACGTGGGGAAAGAAACACTTGCCATGGTAGTGACTTAGGAAATTACAAACCTCTTTTTATTTTTTATTTTTAGATTAATGACAGTAGCGGCTCATAGCGGCTTTTTACAGGGTTGGGTGGATAGGTTAAAACAGAATAAAGATAGAAACATTAAAGGAATGCTGGTAATCCAATATGGGGAGAATGATAGGGTTTGGGGAATTAAGGATTTCTCCTAGTACCGCCGCACCGAATAGGCACGATCTTTTGTTGGTAGAAGATTTCCTATCTACATAGATATTCACATGCATATGCTGTAGGAATCTGAACAGGAATGCTGTCGGCCCGTTTTCCATTATGCACAGAGGGTGGAGTACTTACTTATACTCTTACCGTGCCAGTGTTGATGAGTTGGCACATCCACAGGAGGTCGTCGCCTTTCATGGTCTCTACCTTTCCTTCGTTGCTCAGCACATACAGGGTGATGACGATGCGTCTGACTACTCCCAGCCTCTTGGCTAGTAGCAATTGCAGATAATTTCCGTAGTCGGCGTGTTGCATGAATTCCACTCCATTCAGCTGTACCTCGTCTCCAGCCCACTGGGTTTCACCTGTGGCGGAGAGCTTCTTCAGGATAAGTTGTACAGAGAGAGGAGGAAGACCCTCTACCCGTCTTCCAAAACAGTGAGAGCAGTAGCCGAACCACTCTTCCTTAGGACATGGGAATCTTCTTACCGCTTCTTCTTCAGGATTGTTGAAGTGGACTGGTAGTACTCGCATGCGTCGTGCGAATCAGTAGGCGACCTTCCGCCACTTAGCTTTGGATGACTTCCTCTTCGGCAAGCTGGGTACAACCCGGCTCTCTGAGCTTGAAGCACTTGCTTGGCCAGATGCTTCTTCCTTCGAGGTCATGTGTTTCCAGACTGGCTTATCTTTTCCTTACCTTTGGCTTGAGCAGCCCCTTTAGGCCATTTTGGAGTAAAGGCTATAACTTTTATTGCAGTTTCTTTAGGGAAATGAGGCCTCACCGTTTTCTTTCCTCCTTTGATGTGAATGACTTCTTCGCGATGAATGTCGATGTAGATGATTTCAGCCCCTTCGCTGCCTTCGTGCTGGCACTCATTGACAGTGTGTTTTGGTTGACAACAGTGATGGCACTTCATAGACCTCCCACCTGATGCTCTCAACTTGTGGTTAGAATGAGCAACACGAGATGGAGAATTTACCTCTTGAATACTGACGACACTGCAGCCTGGTAGTAGTACTTCAATGAAGGCGGCTAGCGCCTCCTTAGTCTCCTCTTCTTCCGTCCTCCAGTTAGAAAATTCCTTCAGCCATTCGTCCATGATTGATGGCATGCGTCACTTTCAACATTGTAAACTGAAGGTTTCTTAGAAGCCCTCCTTAGTAGGGGCACCAAATGACGGGAGCAAAGCGACACCCGAACCCCGACGGCCTCTAAAACGTCGGTGGCCGATGGCACGTCTCGATCTGGTCACGGTAAAGCGAACAGGGGGCACCACCTAGCTTTGAGCGACTAGGACGCAGACCACGGTGATGTGAACACCGCAAACTTACACACACACAAAGAGAGAGAGAGAGAGAGAGAGAGAGAGAGAGAGAGAGAGAGAGAGAGAGAGAGAGATTGACAAATGGTGAAAACCCTCAGGGGTGTGAGGGAGAATTATTTCTGCAGTATTTACAATGACCTTCCTTCCGGCGAGGCGGCACACCGTGGTGATAGAGGGTTAGGGAGAAGAGATGGTGAGACTACTTGGTGCGTTCTCTCAAAACGACTCGATGATTGTGAAACTTGCTACCAAGAACGTTCATGTGTGTGTGCATCAACCATTGGAGTCGAGAGGTGGACGTAGCTCCCTTCACATGGTGCAATTCCCAAAGCAAACCATCACACAAGTCCCTTTCCCGTGATGCCAATAGTGTCAATTCTTCCCACTAAAACTCTACCAAGTGCCGACCTCTCATGAACAGTCCCCCCCCTGATAGTGACCTCTTAGTGCCCTTTTATAGGTGTTGGTTGCTTGGATTAGGGTAATCCCGGTTTGATTAGGGTAAGCTAATTGGGGAGACAAAGCAAGGCGGTGGGCCGGTGTGGTTGACCCTTGCTTTGTCATGGGAGTTATTTAAAAAATGAAAACCTCTAGGTGGGCCTTTGTGACTATCACCTAGAGAGAGGGAATTTACAAATTGGGAATTTTATAAGGCTTGGGTTAAAACTCAAAAAATGATGATGATAACCTACGGTTTACTGAAAATGGTGTCGTGGTTGCGTGATGCCAGCGAATGGGGTGTTGTCGGTGCGTCGGTGTAGCGCGTACGTCTTTTCGGGGTCGACCAGGGCATGCCTTCGGCACGTTTGCTCTTTTTGTTGTCGCTGTCGCACGATTCGGCTTTCCTTCTTCTTTGTCGATGTCGTTCGACTTTCCTTCTTCTTTTATGCTGTGAGTGTGCGTATATGCGTGTGTGTGTGTGTGTATGTGTATGTGTATGTGAATATGTATGTGTATAGGCGTGTATAAGTGTGCGTGTGTGTTTGTGAGTATGTGTATATGTATAGGTGTGTGCGCGAGCGTGCGTGGGAACGGGGGGGTGTATGTGTATAAATATATATTTTGTTTTTTTTTTTTTGGTTGGCGATGCAGAGACGGGGGTGAAGATGGAGTGAGAGAGGGGGTGGGTGCGCAACGTGTGTGTGTGTGGTGTGTATGTGTATGTTGCTTCACGACAGCGCCTACGGGCTGTGTGTGAGCATGAGCAAGGGGGTGAAAACAGGGCCGCCTGCGGGCTGTGTACAAAGCGTGAGAGAGAGAGAGAGAGAGAGAGAGAGAGAGAGAGAGAGAGAGAGAGAGAGAGAGAATGAGGGTGGGGTGAGGTGGTGAGGGAGGGGAGAGGGGATAGGGGGGGGTGGCTGTGTATGACTAAGAGCGCGCGGGCGGGTGTGGGCGAGCGCGAGGCCCGGATGGGATAGCCGACAAAGGGCGAGACAAGGGGGGGGCTATGTAGTCACACACAGAGAGAGAGAGAGAGAGAGAGAGAGAGAGAGAGAGAGAGAGGAGAGAGAGAGAGAGAGAGAGAGAGAGGTGGTTCCCCCCAAGGAAAGAGAGGGAGAGAGAGAGGGGATAGGGGTTGTGGGGGGGGGGGGAGGGGTGAGAGGGTAGGGTGGGGGTTTAGAGGATATAGGAAGATAGAGTGAGAGAGATAGAGGGAGGGAGAGAGAGAGAGAGAGCTTGCCCCAAGGCCTGCGGGGCCTTCCTAAAGGAGAGAGCGAGGGAGAGCTAGAGTTAGGGCTAGGTGAAGGGGGGGGGGGGGGGGGGGTATAGCGGCCTGCCGGGGTTGAGGTGTGGACAAGTAAAGAGAGAGAAAAAAAATCTTTGAAAGAGAGAGAGAGAGAGGATAATATCTGTGGCGGCCCGCCGTAGGGTGTGACAGAGGCACCAATCCACCTACCGGGTCGGGTGATGCAGCGGCAGAGTAGGAGAGAGAGAGAATATTGGCGGAGCCGGGCAGTAGGAGAGAGAGAGCTCGTCTTTTGGCGATAATGGAGGGGTGTGGCGAAACTGGCGGCGCCCCACTAGTGGTTAACCTGGGGGGGGGTATGGTGAACGGTAAGGGATTTTTTTTTGTTTTGTTTTTTTCTCCTCTTGGTAACAAGCCTTCCCTTTATTAGGGTGTGGTTCTCACGGTCATGGTTTCGAAAGCCGACCATCACTAGCAGACCTCTCAAAGCCATTTGAGGTCCATTGTGATGCAAGTGTTGATTGCCTTAGAGCGGTACTGCTTCAAGACAAGCTTGCCATACCATATGAGAGTCGTATATTGCACTCCAATGAGATGATTCTTGGCATCTATAGAAAGGAGCTTCTAGCTGTCTTACATGCCTTGGATATGTGGAAACATTACTTACTTGGGACGCCCTTCATCATTCAAACAGATCACCAGAGTCTCAAGTACTTCATGACACAGACCTATTGGGGTAAAGCCCCATGTGGCCGGTTAGGCCAGGTGCCCACCCACTATATTTATTCATTATGTACATAATAGAATAAGGGGGCTCACATGTAGAGAGTGAGTTTTAGCCCCTGCAAACACAAGGTCCTCCTCTTGTCCTCTCTTCTCCATTGCTGCACACACTCACACACGCTCTTGCTTGCGCACTTCAACTGGTATCAGAGCTCAGGGATTGGAAGCACCATTGGAGCTCAGCGGGGAAGCAGACAGAGAAGCAACAAAAATTGTAGCATATTTTTGTGGATTTGTTTTGGCCTACCAAAACATCTTCATTCAAGCCGATTCCCACTATTCTTGACCGGTTTTTTGTCCTCTTCAACTTTGTAGAAGAAAGTTTTCTCAAAATCTTCACCAATTTTGAGATACGTCACTCAAACTGCCTGCACGTCTAGGGTACACAGCTGCAGATTTTTAGAGATTTGTTTCGACTTGTAAAAACAGCACATTACAGGTCAACTCCCAACCGTTTTTGCGTGGTCTACAACTTTGTAGAAGAAAGTTTCTGAAAATTTTGAATGGTTTGGAAGATATGGGCTGATAGGCTGCAGGGTATTTGAAAAGTTGAAGATTATGTATGCCTATTGTGGTGATTTCCTACATTCAAAGAGCTCAGATTGAGCTTTGTTATTCTCTTGTTTTGCGCATTGATGTTTTTCTCTTAGTGAAGAGAGTGTGGGCTGAGATTTTCAACAAATTTATGCGCATACGTTGAGAACACTTTGTGGATGTATGCATTCTTGTGGACTCTCAAGTTCGAGAGTGGCTTCATCACAGGTTATGTGCATTGACTTATGCGATTGAGCAGATTTTGAAAAGTGTGGTGCACAGATTTGCTGAGAGTTTTGCAAGCATTTTTAACATGAGTGAGCTAAATTTTCAGCTGATTTGGATGCTCTTTGATACAAATTTGGTGCATGCTTGATGCTCGTTTATATTGCCATGTGGATGCACATGATGTGCGCTTTTCAGCGGATGGTATTCTTCGCCTTGCAATGGCATACGTGGGCTGATTTTCAGTTGTTTTGAGCATCAATTTGTGCCATATTTTGGTTGATTTGCATCCAAGTTTATGCTAGAATATGCAGAGTGCGGTTGATGCACTTTGTGTTTCAGATTACAAGATTGTTTTCCAAGTTTAGGGAGTTGAGACTTTGGGGCAGCTCATGTATGCTTGAGTGTGGATTTTGCGCATGATTTGCTCATGGTTTTGAGCATGTTTATGGCATGTGTGGTTATTATGGTTAGATAGCCAAATACTATCGAAACTCTACCGGATCTTTCTTATGAGTTTATTTGTTTATGCGCATGGTTTGCAATCGTGTTTTGATGGCATGTGGCACTCAGTGGTTTCTTTGCCATAGTGTTTTGGCATCTCATTGTGAGAGTGTTTGCTCATCGGATTATGTCATTTGACATACATGTGGTAATCTCTTTAGGAGGGAGATTGTTGATGATAGTTTCATCGATTACCACATAAGAGCGGGTTTTTTAGCATCATTTGAGGGGTTTTGCTCATTTTGTCTCGTTACATTGATTGCCATATTTGTTGATACTTCTCTTAGACAGCTTATGCCAGCTTATGTTGTATTTTGACAATACTTGGTGTATGAGTTAGCCAGGCTTTGGCTATTGTCAGTTGATGGATTTGTGCTTGGTCTTGTCACATGTTATCACCATGGATTTGGCATGTACATCATTGTCAAGGTTTGTGCTTTTCCATAGAAAGTCTGATGGTTCAAACTTTAAGCATTGGAAAGCAGGTATACATGATGCATTGACTCAGTGGGGCCAAGTGTTGCCACTACAGGGCATGGATGCTAGGCCAGAGTCTATGATTGACGATGAGTGGGAGGACTTGGATGAGCTTGCACGTTCGACAATCAGGTTACACCTTGGTGAGTCTGTCTATTGCATTGGTTTGGATGCATATACATCTAGAGAGTTATGGCAAAGATTGTGCAATGCTTTTGGCAAAAATGAGTCTAAAGAGATGCCTACAGTCAAAGGACGATCTTGCAAACATAGAGATGTTGTGCGTTGGCATTGTGGTCATACAGGGTATGTACGTAGGCGTTGTTTTCGATGGATGAGACAGCACAAGAGGGATGCTATCACTTTGGATGATGTGGGAGCAAATGTAGGGTATGTGGCTACACATGACGGAGATGTCGTCTTTGCTTCCATGTTTACTCTTGACTTTCTTATGTCGGTTTTTGACGACACATTACTTCCGCATTGGATACTAGATGTGAGTGTTAGGTTTCACGTCACGCCTAGTCGTGAGTGGTTTAGCACATATGCTAGTGGTATGCTGGGATGTGTGTGTCTAGCTGATGGTTCAATGCATGACATAGTTGGTGCAGAAGATGTCAAACTATTGTTGCTGAGTGGTGCATCATACATGTGCGAGATGTACGCCAGGTGCCAGGTTTGACACAGAGCTTGATCTCTATGAGTCATTTACGAGACAACTAATGCCAGGTAGCGCTAGATAAGCATAGTTTCAGATTGCATCGTAGACAGCTAGTCATGGTGAGCATGTTGAGCCAGCTGTGCAAACAGTTGTGCATCAGGGCATGTCATTCATGGATACAATGATGGATATGGATGGCTTGAGTGTTGAGGATTCAGCCGTGATTCAGTCATTCATGGATATGCTTAGGCCAAAGGCTGATGTGTGTGAGTTAGAGCTAGGCATTGCTCTTGCCACACAGGGTTCAGGACACACAGATGCTCTTGGTGTGCATGTGACATGCAATGGATACGAGGATGGATTCCAGGGATCGGAGTTCGGGTGTCAGGGTGATTTGGTTGCACACTCGCGGTGAAATTTCTCTCGAGTACCGAGTAGACTTGCAATCTACTGCGGAAAGCTGATACTGCTAATAGGGTAGACATACTTGCGGCAAATTTTCTCCCAAGTGCCAAGTAGATTGGTCATCTACTTTGGAACGATGTCGAATGTGCTAAAAGTGGATCTTGAGCAAAAAGCCAATGGACCAAAGATACCTCTCTTGCAAAGAAGCATAGTTGAGGATGACTATGATTTCAAGGGTGGGGTAATGTCACCAGATTTCATTTTTTGTCTACTTAAATGAATTTCCTCTTGCTTGAATTGGCCATTGTAGAGAGAGAAAATAAAAATAGTAGAAGGGCCAATTATGTACAGCGGGCAAAGGAATGTGTTTGTGAACTAGACAGTTTCAAAAATTTGAATGCATTCTTCACAAGTGCTAACGGAATTTGATGAGGATTCAATCAGGACCTTATGGGGCAAAGACGGGATATTAACGAGTCCAAAAGAGTCCAAAACAAATCCCGAAAGTAAAAAGGATAACCAAAAGGTGGGGAATGGGAGCCAAGGTTTTATTATCCACGCTTGCCAATCTAAAGCTATGTGGAGATAAGGGATATGGTCCACAAGTCTCCCATGCAAAAGATAAGGTGAGAGGAGCGGCTCTTACAAATAGAAAATTGCTTCTTTAAAACCTATGGTGAGTATTTTTGGAATAACTAGCTTATTGGAAACGGCGAGATGAACAACTTTGTAGTTCATAGTTTTCATTTGAGGACCGCAAGAGGGAGTTTTCTGCATTTTTTCGCAGGGCTGTGTTGGAGAGAGCAGGGAAACTTCAGTCTTCCTTTCTTATGAAGCTCATGCAATCCTTAGGCAAAAGAAGTTCTCCATGCTCTCCTCAAGGTTCATCATCAGCTCCAGATTGAGACTGGCCGATTTCGAGGGGTGCCGAACAGGAGCCAAGATATGTCACCTATGTAACTTAGAGCCAGAGATAGAGCTGCACTACACATGTCACTGCCCGACATACTATGAGATACGCGGCCGCTTCCATTGTCTATTCAGAGAAGGGTTTGGACCTTTTTCTAGGTTCATGAGATACAAGGGTCAGAGGTGTCTCGGATTGTTCCTGCTAGAGCTGCACAGACTTAGGGAGAGCTTGCTGAGGACATCAGGGGAAAGATAGTCTTAGAGACGAATCACAGATTTCTTTACACCAGATAGAGGAGAGCCAACGGAGCAGTCATTACAGCAGATCCCATAGCCTACTCATACTAGAGGTACACTGCTTGACCAAGCCACTAAACTTGGCAGATCCAGACATCCACTACCTCCCGGGGTCTCCCACTACCGATGAAGGCTGCAACAAAAGATACAGATCACTCTAGCTCGACACACAAGACGCCCAACCAGAGTTCTGACCATGGAGGAGGTCGATGAGATCCGAGAGCGACCGATGAGAGATTTCATCTAAACCCACAACCCCCCCTCCCGCCTATTTCCTTTCTCCTTAGTGTTTTAGTGTTAGTTCTCTGTAACTTTGTAATTTCCATACTCAGACATGGTATCAGATTCACCAATTGTAACTTTTTGGTCTCATAGGTCATTTTGGCCTTTTTTGAAGACGTTAATATAACATCTCTCTCTCTCTCTCTCTCTCTCTCTCTCTCTCTCTCTCTCTCTCTCTTTCCCCCCCACACACACACACTAGTCTTTATAGCTATGGCTGCTCAAGTTTATACTATTTAACTATGCAGGTTACTAATTCTTAATGCTTATGTATCTTCTTTCCAACCTGATTCTTGCTTAATCCCCGCAGATCCTATCACCCGTGAGGTATTTAGGGCCTTGGGGATTGAGTTCAACGAGGTGTTTTAGGTGAAAATGTAATTGCAGACTCTGTCAAACTTTAGAGCTTTCATCTCTTCACTTTGTGCAGACAAAAGTGCGATTAGTTAGTTGTATTGATTAGAAGTTCTTCTTTTGAAGAAGAATTTATTAAAGCAAAGTCCTTTCAGATGGGGGGCTCGGCTCCAGAAAGTCCAGCACTCAACCGGTGTCAAATTCTTCTCTCTCTCTCTTTCTTACAATTTCAATACATGTGTGTGATGTGTGATTGAATCTAAGTTAATGCATGCTCTATAATTGTCATGCTCGAATATGATCAATGTTACACAATTGATTGATTACTCTAGTTAATCTATAATTTCCGTTGCACCTTAGTCCCAAATCTCTAACAATTCTTGCAATGCCGTGTACATGTAAGAGATTGAGGACTAGCACATGCAAATAACCACGCAACCATGCCCTTTATAGGCCCTTGGCCTTTCTATTTATAGGACCTTTATCGCATGTCTGTCCTGGCCCTTGGCCAATGGCATCCTTCATGGATCCAATTGTCCATTTGACTGAAACACGATTCAACAAGAGGTTCAATGAAATCAAGAAGAACGTCTTGATTTTCCACATTGTTGTCTCTCTGCAACCGTTTTTTGTAACCGGCGAGTATCCAACATAGTGTGTAAACTCTATTTATAACTCACTAGAGTATGCTAAACGAGTTATCACAACTAAGAGGTGTCTAAAAAGATACCTCTTTTCACTTTCCATGAAAGTAACATGTAGACATAACTCATTAGCAAAGATTAAGTCCTTGACTTATTATCATTCTCATCAATAACAACCCCCACCAGAACTAGTGATTGACGTTGAGAACCTGACCAAAACATGAAGGGACTAAACTTAGTCGCAACATGCTTTGCCTCATGGTAAGCAAACTCCAAATAGAGAGAACATTTCCAATTGGATAGCTTGGTGTTAACATAGCACAAGATTAACACTTGTAATCTGCCTATCCTCTCTAGATGACTGGCAGTCCGAGGTGTGTTTCCCCATTGTTTACAGACGGTCCTCCAAAATGACTGGTAAACAAAGATCACAATTCCTCATAACAATGATGAGTAATCAACAATGTTATGAACAACCAACTTGGTTAACTTTAAAGATTGGAGAAGTGGATTGAATAAACCGTACAAAGTTTAGTCAACTTATCTATCACTCAAACCGAGCCGGGACCTCTAGTGGTGATTGATAGACGCACAATTAATCTCATTGAGAAACTGCACATAGAGTGTGAAATGCTTTAGAAGCTACTAATGTCATGAATGTGCCTGCCGCTCCAAATCATCCTTTGCTAAACACTAAGGCCCATAACACCTAGTGTGCATGCATTTAGCAAAAATAGATCCGAACCTACATATCCATGACCATACTTGCCAACGCTTATGGCTAACATTATGCTCATTGCCCATAGGGAAAGAATTGAATCCTTTCCCCTGCAATTATGTGAAAGCCATGCTAACATATTTGGATTACAATAGAATATGAAAATGAATCACATTTAGGTACCAAATGAAAATTTCTCATTACATGTGTAAACAACCATCCGTTAAAGTTGTTTAACAATACTTGTAACCTTAACAAGCCTTACCAAGTCAAAAAATTCTAGCCACCATTGAAATTGTTCCCGATATGATATGCTCAAAATGGTCTAACAAACGGATGTGACTAGCACCTAAGCACACTATCGTTACATATAATTGAATTAAGGGACGTCAGTGTCAGTCCCAGATACTCATCTCCACATGTGGAATATCTCATGTAAGGATGTCCCGAAAAAATGTAATCCATCAAGTACAAGATGTACTTGTGTGTGGAGGTGACTATAAACACTCAGCGACATGAGTGAGAGGGAGCCTCATAAACCGTGCTCCACTCTGGCTAAACTGAACTCCATGAGTTCCTATACCATGTTGTATCCCTTGTGACAACATGTGCCAAACAAAATCCAACCATGTAGGTCCATAACTGCATAATGCAAAAATGTACTGGGGACACTACGACCCAAAACTCTTTACCACTACATGACCTTGTCATGTCTTTGAAGAGCGATATGGATGAAAGCATTCAAGCTTATATATCCTACTTAATCAAGTAGTATTGAACTGGTAACCCTGGGTGTCGCTTTTGCAATTCAAACCTCTTGGTTAAAATCTGCAATGCCAAACCCCTTGGTTACACTGCATGGAAACCGTTCAATTTAGCAGTTAACAATGACCAACACACTCTATCGTGTTCAAAAGTTTGGAATCAACTTGGAAAGTTGAATTTTTTCACTACCCCTTGGTAGATTGTAGATTACAACTGGGATCGGATCAAACCATGACCCTCAACACCTATGGAGTGATTGTGTATAAGCTTGGGTCATACCCCTGAAAGTACCACTCCTAGAAACACAATCAATGCTGCAATTAAGCAATAGTTCTTCTCAAGTTGGAATCTTGTTCACAACTAGATCTTGAAATAATCTTATCTCTCTATGAACAAAAGAGAAAGATGTCCAACACCCCAAAGATGGTAGTCATACTAAATTTTCTTGGGTGTTCAAACAAGAGTGAGGCTCTCTTAGTCTATTCATGTCATTCCATGAATTAATGGCTTGATAGCAAGGCCATGCCTACTTACTAACCACAAAAAACATCAACCATATTGGTTGCACCTTGTTCCAATGATGTAAAGTACTCCCCACTATAGAGATATACAACAATCATAAACCGCTCTACCAGCCTCAATTCTTCCTGAACAGAGACTGATATCATAGCGAAAGTGTAAACAATGAATCCAACTGTATTGGCACGCCATGCATGTATGTCAAAAAAATAAAGCGATAAGCCCTTGGCTTCATTGATGATCTCAACAGTGTGAGCCAATGCCAAATGTGCCTTGCACGATGTGTACTGGCATGGATACATCACAATTCGTCATTGCTAAATGTAATTGTGAGCTTATATCCTATTATTGCTAGTTTTCTAAACCTATGTGCCATTATCCTTAATCCTAGTCAATGGATAGGACTTTGGTACGGAATGGACACCTTACTTCTCTCTAAGTCTATCAAAGCACTTTGCTTTGCCAGCAGAGATATCTTTTTCAAATGAAAAGTTAAAAACAAAAAAACAAGTAGAACTAGAAATTGTCTAACCTTGCACCCCTTGGAGAGCAATTGCCTTTTCTTGAATGTGGATTATGGCCATGTATGCTGATAAATTTAGAGTTTTTTGGATGGACCCTGCATGCCCTCGTGGTTCATACCGACCTCTAGTGAAAAATGAAGGAGACATGTTGCAAAGTTTCCCCAAGTTCATATGTTGATAGCATATTTCAAACTTTGAAAACTTCTATGCAATATGCTCTAAAGTGAAGCCTTGCTTCGTAGAAGTCCATTGAAAAGATGAGACTGAACGAACCCTGAGTGCTCATAGCTAACACGTGCTCCTGTTGGCACACAAACTCCAAAGCACAAGAAGATTGACCTTGTCAAGCTTGCATAGAGAGTTGGCCTTGCCGAATCATACCTCTTATTGAGAATCTTGAGATTTCCCAATTGTAACAATAGATAGCTCAAGAAACATAGCTATCAAACGTCATCTAACTGCCAAACTCTGCTTGATTGAAGCAATCTTTGCTTGTCAAGTTGGCACTGTAAAAAATTTCCTTCAAGATTTGAAACTTAAGTTTAATGTACTTACCAATTTTATGTAATCATTGTCCTTGGCATCGGAGTTCGTATTCCCCTTGGTATGGCTGGCTTATACATAATGTTGCATATGTAAAGAAACCGTGCCACAACCTAGAAAATTGTCTTGATCAATGTAAGTGCATAAACATTTTGCCCACGAAAACCATGTCCTTGCAAATATTCAACCCCAAAACTTGGAGATGTAGAAAGAGAGACTCTTGTCAGCTTTGTGAATTGCAACAAATGGTCGGCCATGCCGTGCACCTTTGCTACCCGTCAGCCTTGCCGAGCACCTTTGCCGCCTTTGGTAAACAAAGAAAATTGACCCGGCACATAAGCTTTGCTCGTGAGAGGCTTTATATGGAGCCTTGCTCCTAGGTCCAACTATGATCACATGTAATGCCTTGCGATGTTCATCAAGCATGGTATTCCTCTGCAAAACAAACTTGAGATCAAGCTAAACAAAAATAGACCTGCTTACCCACGACTGTGTTGACCAATTGCGTTTGTCCTTCTCAATGCTTGATTATGTACTCCATAATCAAAACATGACCAATGTACCTTGGTCGTATGGACGTTGTCAAACACAACCAATACATTGTGGCCAATCTGACGGGCCTTCCATTGTCGATACACCCATATGATATCCTACTTCCATGCTAAAATCATGACTAGAGAGATTTAAAATAAGATTGAGTTGGTTAATCCTTGATTGTGTCGAGTAAGATGCAATAATGGAAGCAAAAAAAAAAAAAAACTACCACGAGTGCCTATCAACCAAGCGTACCTTGAAATGATAAAACATTCGGAACCTTGCCGACTGCAATTTGTAGAATTCAAGTATACCTTGATTCGATGACCATGATTTCTTGCTTCCTTTTGTATCTTTTCCATTGCACATATGTTTGCTAACTTGCTGAAGATTTTTGTATACTTCGTGTAATTGGGTCATAGCCTCGAGCTCCTCGTGCTACAATCATGCCGACAAGCATTAGCTCATCCCACATCATAACACGTCAAGGTTATTACCTATGGAGATCACCCCCTGAAGGGTTTTTGGGCGCTTTAAAGGCTAAAAATAGAGGCACCCAATGTGAAGGCAATGTTGAAGCACGGCCTCCACAACACAACAACCTACACCCTGTGTACTTTTGCTCGCCACTGTTGCTACAAGCTCCTGCAGGATGCACTCAAGAGACAAAAAGTCCTCCCAGCTGGCAAGGCAAACCTACCAAGCCAGGTTTTATGTAGATCCGCCATGGCCCCTCTTCCACGTAAGCGGCTGCTCCCGTGGTCTTCGGCTTTTGACTTCCTTGCTTACATATATATGAAAGCCATGCTTCCCACGCCCATCTTCAACCCACAACCATCCTTTTTTGCTTGGCTTCAATCATGCTTCGCATGAGCAACCGCATGGTGCCCTAGTAGTAGGCAGTCAACCTTCTTCTTGTTCGAGATCCCCCCTCCATCTCCAAAGAGCTCTCCATGGCGAGAGAGAGAGAGAGAGAGAGAGAGAGAGAGAGAGAGAGAGAGAGAGAGAGAGAGAGAGAGAGAGAGAGGACAAATGTCCATGAGAGATTGGAGAGAGAAGGCAAGCATCCCTAGAGATCCATGCTTTTCCTCCTCCTGTATCACCATTCTCCCCTAACCTCTAATACCAGTGTAAGAGATTGGGGTAGCACATGCAAATAACCACACAACCATGCCCTATATAGGCCCTTCGCTTTGCTATATATAGGACCCCCTTTACCACATGTCTGTCATGACCCTTGGCTTGCCCGGTCTTACCCTAGGCCTGATAGTACATATATATTCACCCTCCACTTGGTTATTTCTTGAGTACGCTTTCATTCATACACATTCAGGGGTAGCACTAGTTGCTAGGTACCTCTGGATGCAGTCCATCTCAAGGCTTAAACTCCATGCTAGGTCAAGTGATGAGAACTCCTCCCCTATGCAAATGCTTCCGCAACTCTTATGTATATTGAAATTGTATAAAAGCGTAAATTGTATATATCTTATAGACCCCTTGGGAGGGGTATCTCTCAAAAACAACATTCTGTTTCTTAAATTGTTTTTGAGTTCTCATATTGTTTTGTGCATAGAATGCTATTTTAGACCTACAGTGGGCCAATGTGGTCTTTTAGACCCCTCAGGATACTTAGGTGTGCTTAAAGATCCATTTGGATATCAATTGCAAAAAATAATTTGAGATAAATCTAGGGTGAAAGTTGAGGTTTTGCTAATGGTTAGTGTACAAAGATCTTCAATGTGTCTAAAGCTGCATAATTTGCCAAAATGCTATATTGGCACAAAACAATCTAAGCTATATTGCCAAAATGCTATATTGGCACAAAACAATGTAAGCTAAGATCATTCTGGGGCCCTTTGAATTTTTGGTAAAATTTTACAATGTTAACTCTTTGTGGCTCTCCTCTCAAGGTCAGGGACCATAGGTTGATAAAACCTTGCCTTCCGCATAAAACGATCTGAGCAACAGAGGGGCTCCAAAATGATATGAACCTTTGCCTGCTATCCAAAACAATGTGAGTCACACACGAAGAGGAGAAGCTCACCCCTCCTCCTCTCTTAGCCATAGCGCCTCCCGAAGAACGGAAGACGACACTAAAATGGGTGCTTCCACGATGGAAACTTGGAAAAAGTGCAATAGTGAGACCAATAGCCAAATGATGAATCAGGACTTTGCCTAGATATACGTGGAATTTGAGACAAAATGAGAAATAATGCCTATTCCAACCTTGGTCTCACCTTCTCATCCCAACCCAACCTCTTGAAAACAAACTTGACAACCTCTACACTGTTATTTCCGCTCTTATCACTTGTATACTTCCATTCAAAGATTTGCTTAAAATCGAGTGTGCATTATCGAAGGATGTAACACAAACAAGCCTAGTGATAGAATACTACATGAAACACGGGTTGGACCAAGAATTCCTTAAACCTACACCAAAATGGAAACAAAAACCAGTGCTAGTCCATAAAATCTCCTACAAAGATGATGATGCCACCAAGGGCAATACCACCCTACCAGTGGAATACAAGGGCCATAATTTTTTGACAATTATGAATATAGGAAGGGCAATACCACCTTGCCAGTGGAATGCAAGGGCCATACTTTCTTGGCAATTCTGGTGGATACACAGCATGAGTGATTATAGAGACCAAAACCACATGGTAAAAATGGAGAGAGGCTGGCTCTCTGCAAAGTGTGGATGGTCCTCCAACTAGCATATGGAAGGCTTAAAACCCCCATATAACTACTAGAAAAAGTCCAAGCCACTAGCTGTGGGGTGTAGTACATTTTCCATAGTATACTTTGGAAGAGCCCCTAACTATCATGTATACTAAATAAACTATTCATGCAGCTCATGGTGGTGCAAGACTAGGGTTATGGCTATCTCTGTTTGCAACATGAGGGCATAGCTATGAGAGTCAATCCCTGGGTTATGGTTATCTTTGTTTGCAACATGAGAAGGTAGCTATGGTGGTGCAAGATTAGGGTTATGGCTATCTTTGTTTGCAACATGAGGGAGTAGCTATGAGATTCAATCCCACAACGCACAATTACAAGGACACAGCACCCACAAGTGGTTATATAGCTACAACTCATTTTTTGTGTGATGAAGACGGCTATGCAATAATCATGATAAGCATGGTGTCAAGCAGCCAAAACCTTGTCGATAGAGAGTGACAACAAATTAATCTTCAGCATGATGAAAACTAATCTTTTAACGTGTCTCCATGGGTATCAATAGGCTTGGAGTCCTCCAGACCAAATCTATGTAGAAATGTCCCAATGTACTTTGTTTGACACAAAGCAATACCTTCATCGAAATACTTAAACATTATGCATACGTCGGCAACATACTAAAGAATGATCAGAACTACACCATCCATATGCTTGACATACAAAGCACTATCCATTGGACTATTCAAAAGAACTATGCGCAACCTAATAAGCATATATTTTCTCTTACTAAGTATGTGGATTTTGCTTTTAACCTATACACTTTTGTTTTTGTGTCCTTTTTTTAACAAGCCACTAGGTTGTGCTACAGACACTTTCTCATGTAAATCAATGTACAAAAATAGAGTATTAATGTCCAATTGATGCAGATTCCAACCATTATGAGCTTCCAATGCACAAAAGCTACAAATTGTTGTTATATAGCAAATGGGAGCAAAAGTGTCAACAAAATCAATACCCTTCTCTCGAGCACAACCTTTTGTCACAAATCGAGTCTTATATCAATCAACACTAGCATTATGCATACGCTTGAACTTGAAAACCTACTTAGTACCAATGAGTTTTTTCCCAGGTTCAAGTTAAACAAAGGTTGCGTGCCACTCTTCATATTGGTATTATATTCACGGATTGCATTGCAACCGTTTTTTTGAACTTAATGCTTCATTAAATGACAAACGTTCTTTCTCATTATACTTGGCACACCCAAATCATAACAATATGATGGATAAGTGGCATGCTAAGAACCTAACCAAAATACAACTAAACAAAAGTGCACTGAATTTACTATCACATAAAGTTTGAACCAGCCATTTTGGCATACCTTTAGCTTGCTCATTTTCAGTCCTATTCTCAACAAGTACATCTTGTACATATGCATCAATAATTGGCTAACCCATAACATCATTTAAAACTTGCATAGGTTGTACATATGCCTTGTTACGACATACATTAAAACTCCCACCATGAAATAGAGGCAACAACATATCATACACATTCTGGAAGATTACATATGTCTCCTTGCTACATGCTTACAAAGGCTGAACTGCATCTTCAACAAAATCTACATCTTGATTGATCAAGGTAAGCTTGCTTTGCAGATGATACAATTTGTAACTTTTCTTTCTATACTATAAAAAAGAATTACATTTCATAGTCTTATCATCTAATTTTCTACGTTTTTGTTGATGGACCAACAACCAAAGACACACGATTGAATTGTAGATGACTTTATTTCCATGCTAAGATTCATATAAACAGGGATAGACTGCAACGCTTCAGTGGGACAATTCTTTAGCACATGTCAAGCCAAAACGTATGCGGCAAAGCTTAGCTATTGATCATGCATCATGCCACCTTCATAAGTGACCTATTTTTTCTCTCACCAATGCCATTTTGTTGAGAGATAAACGATATTATACATCGGTGATTTATCCCATAATTCACCTAAAAAGAAAAAGAATTGACATTGCCTCCCCGGGATCAGAATGAAGGATGTCCATAGAGCAACCAGATACAGTTTCAACCATAACCGATTCTCTCCATAAACAATGTGGAATAGATTAAACCCAGTACAAATCTTTTCAAAGACTCTATAAATGCATAATGCTCTATCTAAGTACTCATCCCAATCCTTTGGATGGCCTTCAACTAGCTTGAACAACATCTTCTCCAAGATTCCATTAAAGCTCTCAACAAGTCCATTACATTGTACAAACCTTTGAATGATGTTCAATGCTTAAGTAAGATTCCTCACCATAGCCAACTCTAAGAGCAACAAAACATTTCAGACGACTGATGTGGATTCTAAACTTATGCCTACCACTGTAGTTACTGGTAGTTGACGATTGTCTTGCAAACTTGTGCAAAGTCTTATACTGGGCCTACTTTAATCACCTCAGAACTCACCAGGAGCTGAGCGTGTTCCCTCCTCTCTCTCTTTTCTCTCTCTCTCTCTCTCTCTCTCTCTCTCTCTCTCTGGCGATGGCGGAGCCATCCAAAGTTCTGCACTTCCGGAATGTGGGTTCGGAGATTTCTGAGGTATGTGAGAGTGCAGGTGCGCCACTGTGTGAGAGAGAGCGAGAGGAAAAAGTTTTAAATTTTGCGCACGCGGAAATGGGGGGGGGGGGGGGGGAGGGGGGAGTGGCGGGGGATTTCTGAGGTATGTGTGCAGGCCACAGAGAGAGAGAGAGAGAGAGAGAGAGAGAGAGAGAGAGAGAGAGAGAGAGAGAGAGAGAGATGTTTTTGTGTATGTGGGTGGGCTTACAGGAGGACCTCAGCCAGCTTGTCAGACCTTTCGGCAAAGTTATAAAACTGGTGATGCTTCGTGCTAAGAATCAGGTACATGCAAGTAAGCACGAGCTGGGATGCAAAGAGCTGCTGAGTGTACTGTTTTTTAACGCACTTTTTGTTTTTATTGTGTGAGAGTGCAGGCTTTGGTTCAGATGCAAGATCTCGCGTCTGCTAGAAGCGTTGTGGAGTACTATGAGAATGCACAAGCAAACGTGAGGTGATCATTTTGCCCTTGGACAATCAGAGGTTATGCTTTTTTGAGCTACAAAAGGGTTATCAGTAGGAATGCATGAGGTTAGAGCAAGTGGCGCTCTAGCTGTTTGTACCAGTTTTCATTTCTGTCTGCATTTATTAGCTTCAAATCTTGTTGTGACTTGGGAGACTTAAACCCATATTTGCAAAAGATGTTTCCTTTCTTTGTGGCTACTAGCAATTTCATGTAGGTGTATTTAACCTTTAGCAAACTTTATAGAAGCCGATAGCAATGTGTACATCAGGCTAGCAGGTTTTCAACTGTATTATAGAGAGAAGGAAAATTGGATAGGGAACAAACTAGTGTACATAGAAGTTAGGAGTTGGACCTTATATGCTCTTTGGTGCACCCAGCACCCTTCAGTAGTTTTTAATGTTTTTTTCCTCAATAAGTATAATAAAAAATCATTTCTTTAGGTACAAAATGCTGCCCATGAGCTACAACTCTCTCAATAAGTTCAGAGACCGCAAATGTACAATGCAAAATAGGCAAGACACGCTGCCCATGAGCTACAACTCTCTCAGTATGTTGAGAGACCACAAATGTCCAATGGAAGAATTGTAACAATGTATTGGATTTTTATGGCTAATGATCCATATTATTGATTGTTGCAAAGGGATTAAGAGCAACAATTAATTAAATTGACAATCAAGAAACCCAAAATTGAGATTGACGCATGGTTAAGGACAAAGTTTCACGAGACCGGCTTTCGTTGGAAGAATTTATGAACCTAGAAACCTTTGAGCATACATTATGTAGAGCTCTCTTGAGAAGTGTTGTGGATGATGAAGTCTTAGAACTTCACAATCCACCACTTTCATAGCTCGAATTACTAAAACAATTGTTGAAAACAATTTGTGGTTTCATTTTGACTCAAGGCTATGGCACTAAGGATTGTTTGTGGTGCAAAGAGAGGGGAAGGATGTGTGGAGGATGCTAGGTGTACAAACTCATGTATTCGGCCATGGCAAGATATTGTGGTAACCTTGTAAGTGTATCCGTTTTAAATTGTCAGCATGAGGTGCTAGGTGGTGAATAACTAAAGTAGACATGAAACATAATAGCAAACTAGTAAAACCACTATCCATGAGAAATTTGCAAAATCCATATGTGAGATGTGGAGTTCTCCTTGGACAAGATTAATTGTAATTTTTTTATTAAATTGAAGTGTCAACTTGCTTGTAGAGTCCACTCTCAAAATCTGAGTACAAGTTATACTGAGGTCTCATATTTAAATCATTTGGTGCTAAAAGCAACCCTTACAAGCTCTATTTTAAAAACTTTTTAGTAAAAGCAATATGTTGAGTACAAAGCATCAACGAGGGTTTCTTTTTATGTTAGCTCTGCCTTGCCACCACCCGTCCTCTTGATTATTTTGAGATTTGCGTTGCGATTTGCGTCGGAAATCACATGCTCATACAATCAACCGATTGTGTTGACACTAATTATTTATGCGTACAATGCTTGCATAAAATGCCTTCATGTTATGTGATTTGCATGCCATTGGTGAAGCTTTAGAATGCTGAAGACTAGTGACTACTGATATGTTTTAATTAGTTTAGTTTAGCGACTTTACTTTTCTTTTAGAGGAAGTATGGCCGATATTAGATTTCTTTCGTGTCAATGTGTTATGCTCATTGACGGTCCCAACTTTGACTCTTGTAGATCCTCAACGTGTAAGGTGCAGCGGAAGTGAATGTCTCAAGATGAGTGCTCCGAATTGTGCTCAAGGGTTCCTTTTACTTACGGAAGGGAGAGCATTCCGTTCCTTTAGTGAGAGAGTGCAAATGATCACAAATAAAGTGGTAAACATTGTGAATGAAGGTGCTGAGACTGAGAGATAGAGAGAGAAGAATACGACACTAGAATGTTGTCAAACCGTCCTCCAAGGGCCCCACTCTCTATGGCGAGAGCGGTCTACTATTGATTGCACAAATCTCTACACTGGTCTGAATGCAATGGTCTCGCCGACGATGTCCACGGCGACGAGACGGGATGAAAACTAAAAACACTAAGGGGCTGAAATCTGCAAATCTTGTATCTGTTGAATTCTGACTCTATGTCGGTGACGACGGCGTGATGATGATGCCCTGAAAACGCAGATGCTGAAATCTGCGAATAGTATCACAAACACTTGCTAGGGCTGGCTGAGCAGACTTGCAGTGACACGTGGCAGTGCAACGTACGGACAGGTTCGCAGATTGCGGCGCAAATCCCGGAAGGCAATGTAGGGAATCCAAGCTGACGTGGCAGATTTCCGTACAGCAGCTGTACTGCAGTTTTTACGTTAAAAAAAAACTGCCAGCTTTTATTTTTATGCAAGGCATTAGAAAGAGAGAGAGCTTTGCTTTATTTTTAAGCCTATTTTAAAAGGGCTTTTGACACTTTTGGGGCTCTGCTTTTGGCATCCCTTGTAAAATCTTTATAAGTGTGGATGGGCCTCCCACTTCTCAAAGCATCTGGACGCAGAGTTTGAGAGTGTGAGTCTCCCACTCCCTTGTACTTTGAGTTGCAGATTAATACAAAAAGAAATACCGAAAGGGGCGCTAGTCTTTGGGGCCAATATCTCTAGGCACGGGACTCCGCCGGGCCGTGTCAAATCCATTGTGAACTGGTTTGAAGTGATTCCTGTCGTGTCGCGGTAGAATCTTGACTTGGAGTGTCCAAGTCTGTTACAGTGGTACCAGAGAACGATCGATTTCTCTTCTACCGGGAAATCCGATCCTTTTTACGCGACACTTATAGATTTAGACAGAGATCAATCGACTTCCTGTGCATCCGGAGATGCGGGAAGAGATCATGAAGAAGATTCACGTGAGGAGTACGACCCACCTTGGCCTACTCATGCGGAGCTTGAAGAGATGGAGCATCGACGATTGATCAACGATGCAACAAAGATGATGCTAAATTTTGCGAAGGACCCAAAATTTGCAAAATTTATGAGCCAGACCTCCTTTGAGGAGGTGCACTCACAGTGGCGGCAAACCACGGAGCCACCCCTCAAACCGGCACTCAAGAAACCTCTTACTCCAAGGATGTTTACAGAGCAAGAATTAGAAGAGATGGTTGAGACACGGATTTCTCAGCTTTTTGACGTGCAGAACAAAGCCCTAAAGCACGACAAAAAGTAGAAGGAAAGGCACTGACTTCCCGAGTTATTTGGGTCGTCAGTCTACATTTGCCTCGGCAAGAAAGCAGAAGCATGTGCGATTTGAAGGAGTACCCAGTTCTTCTTCTTCTTCTGACAGTTCTTCTAGCTCCTCTGATTCGAGCGAAGAAGACAGAAAAGGGAAAAAGCGAAGCAAAAAGCAAAGCTTTGGAAAGGGCAAGAAAAAGGCAAAGAAGTCTAAATCTCGCCCAGTTGTTGACAGTTCTACAGAGGACTCGTCTTCGGATAGTTTGGACTCTGATGACAACAGCTTTTATGCAAAGAAGAATAATTTTTATAAAGCCAACCAATATGACTTTCTGGAGGATAAAAGCAAGAGAGTCCGAGAGTTTAAAGAAGGTGGACAATCAATTAAATTTGACACGTTTTCTGGATATCGAGATGCTTGGAAGGCTTTGGCCTTCATTCAGCAGTTTGACATAGCTTTCTTCTGAGGGCGTTACTCAGAGCACTCCAAGATTCGAAGGGCTACCTCTTACTTCAAGGGCAATGCTCGAACTTGGTGGTCCACGCTTCTATTGAACAAGATAGCGCTAGTTAAATGGCTGAAATTTAAAAGGCTTTTTATTTCTTCTTGGTTGACTTGGGAGTATGAACGCGACATACGAACTGCTTGGAACCATCTTCGGATGACCAAGAAGGATACATTGGACGCATATTGCGAGAGATTCTAGAGATCTTTTCTACTAGCCTCTTCATTTAAGATCTCGTTCAAAGAACAGATTGAGCGGTTTACCTTGGGACTTCCTACAGAGATCCGAGTTCACTGCTTAGAGCAAAAGTCAGATTCCATTCAGGAACTGATGAGTCATGCGAAACGGGGTTTTGCCATTCACCACATATGAAATCATGGCGTAAAGGACCGAACAGACTTCGAACAATGAAAGTAGAAAGAGGAAGAGCAACCCAGAAAAGAAACAAGCTCACTCTTCGAGAGATAGCCCTTTACATCAAAGAGGGGAAGTGCTTTGGATGCGGGGAAACTGGGCATATCTCCGCGAAGTGCCCTAAAAAAGCACCGAAAGAACAGAACGACACGGATGAAGACATGCCAGAGGGTTCGAAAGCAGCTGAGGAACGTGGATGAAAAGGCAAGATGAAAGCAGGACTGGTTCCAGATTGCATGGGTACTGACCCAAGCACGATCGACGAGAGTACAGAACTTTGCCGAGCTTCGGGCAAAGGGAAAGACCAAGAAGCCCTGATTTCTTTTGATGTAGGAGCGAAGGCCAACTTCATTTCACCTGAATTGGTGGCACGGCTCGAGATCACACCTGATCGGATGGGACCACTAGCAGAGGCAGTTCTAGCGGCACCCGACAGGGATGTAGCCATTACACCTATCATTAACAAACTTCGGTTGCATTGCCAGGGGTATTTGGGGCATGAGACTTCTACATAATGCCCTTGGAAGGTTGTGATGTCCTCTTGGGAATTCCCTGGTACCATAAGAACAACGCCGTGGTCGACTATCGGGCGAGAAAAGCGACTTTGACTACAGAAAAGGACCGAACTATTGTACTTGATGTAAAACTTAAGGGCGAGTCTGTCCCTATTGTATCGGCTTTGGCCGTTTCAAAATTAATGAAATCCAGTCTGTTTGTTTACTCGATCTTTTTGAGAGATTTGAATGATGAGAATAGGACAAATCTGTTTGAACTTGATAAAGAACGCCAAGATTTTCTCCACACTCATGCTGATTGCTTTTTAGAGGGCCTGCCAGACGAGTTACCACGAGCTCGTCCTGAGGATCATACCATTGATCTAATACTTGGAAGCACTCCACCGAACCGGCCACCTTATCGTGTGAGCCGAGCCTAGAACAAAGAAATTATGAACCAAGTGAAAGACCTCTTGGAAAAGGGTCTTGTCCAGCCTAGTACTTCACCGTATTGCTCTCCAGTGTTGTTGGTTTTGAAGAAAGACGGATCTTGGAGAATGTGCATTGATTATAGAACTCTCAACAAAATCACCATCAAGAACAGATTTTCGATTCCGAGGATCGATGATATTCTTGACCGACTACAGGAATCCTCGTGTTTTAGCAGGATTGACTTGAAGAGCGGATATCATTAGATCCGAATCGCGCCCGGAGATGTCTACAAGACAGCTTTTCGGACGACTTTTGGGTTATTTGAGTTTTTGGCGATGCCTTTTGGCCTAACCAATGCTCCAATGACATTTAACTGGATGATGGACATGATTTTTTGACAGTATAGACTATTTGTTGGCACTTTCTTTGACGACATCATTGTTTTCTCCAAGAATGAGGGAGTACATAGAGAACATTTGGTATAGGTCTTTCAGGCATTACGAGATCACAAGTTGGTGATTAATGCAAAGAAAATTGAATTTTTCCTACCAGAGATACACTTTTTGGGACACATTGTGTCAGCAGTAGGAGTGCAGATGGAACCGGCCAAGATAGAGACTATTCGTGATTGGCCCGATTTGAAGAATGTCCATGAGGTTAGAACTTAGAAGCTTCATGGGCTTGTGTTCGTACTACTAGCGGTTCATTAGAAAGTTTGCAGAGGTTGCTTCCCCTTTGCATTTGTTGACGCAAAAAGGAGTCTCTTTCTCGTGGGGACCCACAAAGGTGATTGTGTAACGAACTGCTGACGTGTCAAAGCCTAAAGAATGGAGCCAACTTATAGATGTGGCCGAGGGGCCTAAACTGTCACAAAGTGATGACGTGGCTGTCCCATAGCAGAAACCCTAACCCTAATTTCTGCAAGAAACCCTAACTGTTGAAACCCTAATTTTGAAAACCCTAACCCTAAAACCTGCAAACCCTAATTCTAGAAACCCTAATCCTAAAACCTATAAACCCTAATTCTAAAAACCCTAACCCTAAAATTTGCAAACCCTAATTCTGGAAACCTTAACCCTAAAACTATAGAAACCTTAACCCTACCCTTGAGGCCAGCAGGGAGATTTTCAAAAACTGCGTTGGCTGATGACGTGGCAAGTTGTATGGATTTTCCTGATTTACGTTGGCAGCTTTTTGGCTTTGCTTTTGGACCAGATGCTTTTAAGTTTGAAGGCTTTTTACTGTAACTGCTTTTCAGGCCAAGGGCCTTTAAATATGAGGCTAGGGCTCATTCTCTGGCATGCTTCCTGGCGAAGGTGCAGAGTCTGGAGTACCAGCTTGTACTGTGTTGATGCAATATAAAGAAATACCGAAAGGGGCGCCAAGGTTTGGGGCCAAAACTCTCTTGGGTGGAATTCCGCCGCTCCGTGTCTCGTGTCGTCTCTCTCTTTCAGTTCAGTTGTTATTGAAGTGCTAAAAGTCTGTTCAGTCTGTTCTTTTCTATTGTCACGTGGTGCCCATCTTCTGACAGTGGTATCAAAGTATCAAGCATTGTGCTTTTTTGAAAGCATACCGGTCCTACAAAAGAGCAGATAGAGCTATTGACTATTGGAATTTTATTTGAGGTATCTTTGCCCTCCAACCTGGGCTTATTAGCCACTCCCACCCTTACTTCATTGCGCATCGGGCGCGGTCCCGTCTTCACCGCTCATGTCTTACAGGGCATAAGCCAATGAAGATCACTTGCAAGAGAAGGATCTAGATTTGTTTCAAGTCATTGTTTTTCTCAGAAGCAGTGCCATGCAGATGTTGATGTCTACAGCTACCAAGCAGCATACTCCAAGGACTTGGCAAGCTTTCAAGCAAAATTTTTGCCCGAAGTTATATGGTTTCTGACATCTTCCTTCGGAGTGCAACTTTTGGCAGAGGGGTATCCTGAAATGCTTGCTATGGAAACCCTAGCAGATTATATCTTGAAATTTCTCGACATCTCTCAATAGATGTCTCTTCTCGAGTTGATGACCTTGGAGGTTCGGTGCGATTGCTATCTTGGGACTACCATTGCCGCCAAAGAAACACTATCTGTCCAAGAGCTGATGGACCATGCTGTGCTCGGCTACGACCTTACGGAATGAACCTAACCCTAATTTTTGGTGCAAGTTTCAAGATGGAAAGTCAATCGACTTTTTGAGCTCGATTGATGTCGAGATTGCTTTTTAAGTTTGAGTTCTGTTTGATCTTGTTTGGTGATCCTGTTTGGAATTTGTTTGAAATGGATGTATTTGTTTTGGTGCCGATTTGAATTGTTTGACTCTGGTTTGATACTGGTTTCAATGATTGGTGATTTTACTCCCGGGTGGAGAAGTGAGAAATACTGTTTTGGTATTATATGAACCTCGGAACGACGTAGGCCGATGCTTGGGGAGCGTTTTGTTGTATGTTTGGAAACCTCGGAATGACGCAGGCCGATGCCTGGGGAGCGTTCCGTTGTATGCTAGAAAACCTCCGAACGACGCAGGTCGATGCCTGGGGAGCGTTTGGTTGTATAGTCCTCTGAGCTCATGGCCCGGACCTTTTTAGGTTATTTGCGAGGGGAGTGACGAGGTAGTCATTGAGTAGCTTCATACCGCAGATCGTTTGTCTCGGGGGAGTGCTCAGCGGCGCTGTTTGTTGTGTCTTGTAACATGCATATGTAAGCATTTGTGTTGCATTGTGATGTACCAATTACTGAATATTCCTAATTGGATGGGATTGCCTGGGTATGTAATTTTAGTGCATTAAGACACACGTGGAAGATCAGTACGGTCTAGATGGCTAATTTTACTACGTCGGAATATCAAGAGTTCCGATCTGGACGAAAGGAGAAGCTAGCTCCTTGATCAAAACAGCCGAAAGGAGAAGCTAACTCCTTGATCAAAATAGCCGAAAGGAGAAGCTAACTCCTTGATCAAAAGAGAAGAAAGGAGAAGCTAACTCCTTAATAAAAGAGCAAATTGATTGTCCCTCGGAATGTCCCTGGGAATGACCCTCGAAATTTTTGAGCTAAATTGAGTTGTTTTGCAGAGATGCTGTAATCGTAGAAACCCTAACCCTAACCCTAACCCTAACCCTGAGGGCAGCAGGGAGATTACCGAAAATTGCGCTGGCTGATGATGTGGCAGGCTGTACGGATTTCCGTGATTTATGCTGCCAGCTTTTTGGCTTTGCTTTTGGACCAGATGGTTTTAAGTTTGAAGGCTTTTTACTTTAACTGCTTTCAAGCCAAGGGCCTTTAATATGAGGCTAGGGCTTATTCTCTGGCATGCTTCTTGGCGAAGGTGCAGAGTCTGGAGTACCAGCTTGTATCGTGTTGATGCAATATAAAGAAACACCGAAAGGGGCGCCAAGGTTTGGGGCCAATACTCTCTAGGGTGGAATTCCGCCGCTCCGTGTCTCGTGTCGTCTCTCTCTTTCAGTTCAATTGTTATTGAAGTGCTAAAAGTCTGTTGAGTTTGTTCTTTTCTATTGGCACGTGGTGCCCGTCTTGTGACAGACTGCCTTTCAGTCATGAAAGAGAAATTGACTACAGGACCAGTTTTGACTCTGTCGGACTTGTAGAAGTCATTTGAAGTATATTGTCGTAGTCTGGGTGCAGTCTTAATGCAAGAAGGCCATGTCATTGCCTACGAGAGCCGATTGTTCTCAAGGTCGGAATTGACAACACAAATTTATGAGAGCTTTTGGCACTTATCCATGCTCTTACTTAGTGGCGACATTACCTACTCAGAGCAGATTTTACTGTCTTCACAGACCTTCAGAGTTTACGCTACTTCTTGTCACAGAAGCAAGCAACTATCGAAAAGCAGATGTGTGGGCGAACATCTTGTCACAGTTTCACTTCCAGATAGTCCAATGTCCATGTGTAGGGACATAAGAATTTGGTGGCGGATGCTTTGTCCCGGAAGTCGTTGGTTCTGGCTATTTCCGCAATACATCATACGAGCTTCGAGGATATGGTCGATCAGTATGCCATGGATACAGATTTTGCAGATATTTTCACTTGGATACGGAATGGGGAGATAGTAGCGGGATATTCCATTCGGGATGGCTACTTGATGAGGAAAACGATATTGTGCGTCACACAATTGTTGAGGGAAAAGGTTATGACTGAATGCCACTGTCCACCTTTTATGGGTCACCGCAACATTGCTACCACCTTGAAAGGTGTGGAGAAATACTTCTTTTGGCCAAGACTCAAGAAGGACGTGGATGATTTTGTGCGCAGTTGCTTGGTATTCCAGAAGGTCAAGTTTGATAGGCGTAAAGCACAGGGATTGTTACAACCTTTACCCATACCCACCCGCCCCTGGGAAAGTATTGCAATGGATTTCATTTTTGATCTCTCGAGAACACAGAGTGGTCACGATGGTATCTGGACTGTTATTGACAGATTTAGCAAGCAAGCTCATTTCATTCTAGTGAAGAAAATAGTCAAGCCGGATCACTTAGCGAGACTATTTGTGGCCCAGATCTTCAGATTACATGGCATGCCTGAGACGATTGTCTTTGACAAGGACCCCTAATTCACGAGTTTGTTTTGAAAGGCTATTTGAGAGAACATTCGCACGCTGTTGCAGTTCTCGTTATCTTTCCATCCGCAGACTGACGGGCAATCCGAGATTGCCAATTCAGTGGTACTAGATTTATTGAAGTCTTATATCTTGGATCAAAAGACTCAATGGGAAAAGTATTTACCTTTGGTGGAATTTGCCTACGTGACAATTCACAATGCTTTTGTCACGTGACACATCCAACCCTATGTGTCCGTGGACAAGCTACAACATGACCAGGGTTCAGTTCAGTCAAGTCAGTCTAGGATAGGAAGCGATTTGGCACTTTTGTGAGTCTGTTCGCAGACCGTGCGTGTCCATACACTTAGATTAGATGCATATCCTCTGGTTGCACACAGCATGACCATCATATTCGAGTCAGATCCCATCAGTAGCATTTTTACAATGCATAGACCGATTTTCCCTATTTTTGACATTTTTCACTTATTATTTTTAAGTGACTTTTGTTGGAAAGTAGGTAGGGCAATTTTGCTAAGATAATATATAAGCAAACCAGAGTTAGCACTTTCTGACAGAAGAGGCAACAGGAGCATTGCTCAACAGGCACCTTCTCAAGCAAGAAGACTTTGGCGATTTCAGCCCACAGATCAGCGATTCCCTCATGCATACTAGCGTTTTGGGCAACCTCTGGCCAGCGTTTTCAGCACGGGACTTCGGCAAGCAAAGGACTAGCAAATGTAGTGTTTTCAAATAGCCTCCGTAGCGTTTTTGCACAGCCATACCAGTGATTTTCAGCAGGAGATTTCAGCCTTTAGACAGCGTTTTGCAAACTCTGCATCAGCCTTTTACATGCAGCCATTCCAGCATTTTCAGCATGGTGTTTCTGTTAGCAAGGGGACACCAAAACAAGGACAGACCCAGCCAGCAGATCGGCGTTTTTAACTCAGC
The DNA here is from genome assembly GCF_014529385.1 of Adiantum capillus-veneris. Lineage (NCBI taxonomy): Eukaryota > Viridiplantae > Streptophyta > Polypodiopsida > Polypodiales > Pteridaceae > Adiantum > Adiantum capillus-veneris. The sequence continues at coordinate 138,549,572 of NC_140947.1, forward strand.
CAGTCAGCGTTTTTGATCCAGCACATCAGCGTATGTAGCAGCAGGAACCAGCGTTTTGCAATAGCATATTCAGCCAAAGGACCATCGGACTTAGCGGATAAAGGACAACCCGACAAGAAACATCCCAAAGCATTCAGTTTTCAGCCATAGTCTCGTCCTCGTCATCCACACCGTCGACCTCGACATAGCCCCATTAGATTTGCATCAGCATCTTGTACCAGTTTGTGCAAACAATAGTAGACCACTCTTGCCATCGAGAGTGGGGCCTTCGTAGGAGGGTTTTACACCGTCCCGGTGTCGTATTGTCTTCTCTCTCTATCTCTCAGTCTTAGCTGTAAAACCGGCCTGTTAACTTCAAAAAGGGCGGTAGACTTTACTTCAAACCTTGATTTAGCTTTCACCCATTGTTAGTCGTCTATTCTACCTGTGCTATAATGACACAAGAGAGGGGAATGGGATACAGATGCTAGAATGCATCTCTATGCGAGTCAGACACTAGATTGGCCCCTAAATAGGCGCCCCTTTCGGTATTTCTTTATTCTTTGAGAGGGTAAATTTACAAAGTAGAGTCCTGGGAATCCTTTGTCTATATCCAACTAGATACCACTTGATTTGGCCAAATTTCGGCAGCATAACAGCCCCAAAACTTGCGCGAAACCAATTCCCCTGCTGGAACTCACTTCCACTCGCATAAACCCTCTGATTCCAACTCAAAAAGAGCAATTACAGCTCGTTGGAATTTCTGTTTTTTTTCACTTGTTTTGAGCCCCAACACTTCCCAAAAGTGTTCTCTGACAATTGGGCACTGTTCCCAATGCACCTGGCATCCAAACGGTTGCAAAACAGTAAATTTCAGACCGCTGTATTTTCTGGTTAGGACCTGTTTTTGACCTAATTTCAGCTATCAACTGTCCCTGCACTGTTCCCAATGCTTTGGACTACGTGCCCCTTGATTCTGGCATGATTCCGAGCACAAAACAGTCCCAAAACAGCCCAAAATCAGCAATAGAACAGTGCTGATTTTTGTGTGTTTACTTGAGAGGTTATCACTCTCTCGTTTCCCTGCTTTGGAGTAGCAGTTAGCTACTCCTGTTCTTTTTCAGGGAGGCTCTTGCCTCAGCAATAGAGCATCAAACCACAAGACTGTACATGGTCAATCTGATGAGCCCACTAGAGGGGCATAACCATAAAGAATAGGGGAGAGAGAGAGCAATGAGAGGTGCGCAGGTCATGGCATCTTGCACCTCATTGTACATAGAGGGTAAGCCAGCACTCCATTGAAGCTCTCCCACCTGTGACAGCACTAAAAAACGAGCTCATGCTGAAAATCACGTTTTTGCCTTCTCTTTAAGTAGTAAACTGGCCTCAGAGTGCCAAGTGTCACTCATTTGTGCATTTTCCCGCTTTAGATCCTCGGGTCTAAAAATATCTTACCTGCAGCCTCTGTTGACTTGGCCACAGAGTAACAAAATGATCCCCATGTCAAACTGCACGTAATGACGTGAAACATTTTGCCGTCCAAAAATAGCAGTCCCTAAAATTTAGGAGTTTTTGCCATTACATTCTTTTAGGTCATCTGACCCTCTTTGTACACTGCAGCCACACCCAGAACTGAAATGTAGCCTATGTAGCAAAGGATTCCGCTTTGGCTGGCCAATGACCCCACTTTGGCTAACCATAGTCCTTGTCCAACCTTAGTGCTCTTTAGCCCTCAGGCCTAGACTCTCTCTGAACAGTTCCACATTGGCTATGCAACGTAGGGCAGTTAGATTTCGAGAGGGGTGTTTCCAAAAGGTAAAACAAACGAAATTTCCCAAAGAAAGAGAAAATAAACAAAAATGGAATTGCCACTGGCTGGTGACATACCCCCCCTCTTGAAATCTCAAACGTCCTCGTTTGCACCTATGTCGTACATGGTCATAGTCAACCCTGGTGTATTCAACACCTCGTCGACACATGTACGACATATACATGCTCATTGTCAACCCTGGTGTATTCAACACCTCGTCGACACATGTATTGCCTGCGCATGAACCCTGTCCCAATGACATAGTGGTAGCTTCGCACTCTGCCATTTCTTTGAGTCATTAACTTTCCAATGAGAAAATGGTAGCGACGCGTTTTGCCATTGTCTTTTAGTACACGTTGGATCCAGTAACACTTTCGAGCATACCCAAACCGACAGTTTAAGATGCAGTTACACATGTACCCTTTAATAGAAGCAATTACTGTATCCTTGACAAACTGACAAGAAATACTCACTTCTATAGCACTAACCAAACTTTTGGACATTCCATAAGAGCAATTGCCAAACTGACAATCTGTACAGCTCTAACATTCATGTAGCATGCACTTCATTTGAGCTCATTGTAAGTAACATGTACATCATTTCTTTCAGAAGCCATTGTCACACTGACGATCCATGTAGCTCTGAATCTCAAGGGGTCAAGGTAGGTTGCAAACCAAGGTTTTAAGTTCCCATACTTATAGTGACTCTGCAAGTTCACTTTTTTCCATCCACTTGACATCCAGAGGTGAATAGCTTTTGAACTTTACCAAACAGCACCTTACAACCTTGCCTTTTCTTTTCTTTCTTTATTTGCCAAAATCTCTTCCGGGACCAAGATCTCGTCAAGTTCCTTGACTTCCGGCTGATCTTCAACTGGCATATCTTCTGGCACATCACCCACATAGGGTCTGAGAAGACTCACGTGAAACGCATTGTGAATCTTCCAACTCTCAGGCAATTTCAGCCTTTATGCAATATCATTGATTTGCATACTGAGCATCGAGAACAATCTTTCTCTGCTCTTCATCTTGATCTTTGGAGATTAACCTGTGATCTACCCTTATGCTGTCACTTTTATTGGGTTGAGAATTCTCTTTTTGACCCAATTTTGGCAGCATAACTGTAGTAGAAATCTTCACAACCAAAAATCCACATATCCAAGTGATTATCCACGCATAATAGAGCACTTTTGCAAACCTATCCTGGAAATTCAGCACGCTGAATTCTCTGTTTTTAGCTCCTAAAATGCTCCAGATCACTTGTATTACTGTCCTCTAGCTTCCCCGAAGCTCTTGGGACAAAAAGGCATCAAATAGGGTCAAAATCGTAAATCTGCAGAAAAATACAGCAAGTTGTATTTTCTTCTTTCGGGCTCTGTTTTGCGTGCCAATCACACCAATTCGTAGCCTTTGATCTTCTGCATCAGTAGGACTACTTGCCCTTTGATTTACACGAGATTTCTCGCAAGAAATCTTGTTAAATCATCCTGTACCTGTTTTGAATTAGCCTTTAGCTAATTCGGTACCTGTATGAAATCATTCCAAGTGGAAGGAGTCTGTCCTTGTAACAACAGTGTATTCCACCACTGACTTGCATTTTTTTTTCCAGAAAAGTGGCAGCTTTCCTGACTTTAATTGTTCCTTCCAACAAATGCTTTGTCAAACTGTTCGAGGAAAGAGAAAACCTTTGTCCTCTCATCAAAGCCATTGAATGTGTCAATGGACTCACTGATCATCTTCTTTGTATGGCTTTAGCTTATCCATTGACTCCAAATTGTTAAAAGAGACAGTTTGCATAATGGTACACCTATGGGAGCCATCTGTACTCCCTGGCCAGTAACATGTTGATGTCCAGGTGTCATATTCACTGATGGGATTGAAAAACCAGCCATACCCAAGTTGCCTTGTGACACCCCAAACTGACCTTGTGTGCCCTGAAATCCTGGGTGCAAACCAATGTTTGCATACATGGGGTTGGGCACCATGCCTTGCATACCCCTAAACACTGTTCCTGGCATGCCAAAACTGCCTTGAACTTGATGTGCTATTGATGAAGATTGTATGAACTCCATAAATCTTGGATTCTCCATCAATTGCTTGAACATGGTCACAACAGTAACAACCTGCAAAGCTTTCTCTGCTTGGCTTGAACTCTCGCCAATTTCATGTGCAGTTGGAATAAGCTGTCTATCCTCTGAAGAGGAACCCTCTTCCTTGTTGCCATCCATCCTGTATCCAAAGAAAGACTCGTAGCCTTTCTCACCTGTAAATCCAAAGAAAGACTCGTAACTTTTCTCACCTGTATCCAAAGAAAGACTCTCGTAGCCTTTCTCACTTGTAAATCCACTCGATCTACTTTCAAACTCTCTGTGTTTTCAAGAAACTCTCTATGTCTTTAACCCAAACTAACCAAGGCTCACTTTCTGAGGAAAAAGTGATTTAATCCCGTCGATGGAACCATGTAAACGGCGTGTTAACTTCAAAAAGGGCGGTAGACTTTACTTCAAACCTTGATTTAGCTTTCACCCATTATTAGTCGTCTATTCTACTTGTGCTATAATGACACAAGAGAGGGGAATGGGATACAGATGCTAGAATGCATCTGTATGTGAGTCAGACACTAGATTGGCCCCTAAATAGGCGTCCCTTTCGGTATTTCTTTATTCTTTGAGAGGGTAAATTTACAAAGTAGAGTTGGGAATCCTTTGTCTATATCCAACTAGATACCACTTGATTTGGCCAAATTTCGGTAGCATAACAGCCCCAAAACTTGCGCGAAACCAATTCCCCTGCTGGAACTCACTTCCACTGGCATAAACCTCTAATTCCAACTCAAAAAGAGCAATTACAGCTCGCTGGAATTTCTGTTTTTTTTTCACTTGTTTTGAGCCCCAACACTTCCCAAAAGTGTTCTCTGACAATTGGGCACTGTTCCCAATGCATCTAGAAGTGTTCTCTGACAATTGGGCACTGTTCCCAATGCATCTGGCATCCAAACGGCTGCAAAACAGTAAATTTCAGACCGCTGTATTTTTTGGTTAGGACCTGTTTTTGACTTAATTTCAACTGTCAACTGTCCCTGCACTGTTCCCAATGCCTTGGACTACGTGCCCCTTGATTCTGGCATGATTCCGAGCACAAAACAGTCTCAAAACAGCCCAAAATCAGCAATAAAACAGTGCTGATTTTTGTGTGTTTACTTGAGAGGTTTTCACCCTCTCGTTTCCCTGCTTTGGAGTAGCAGTTAGCTACTCCTGTTCCTGTTCAGGGAGGCTCTTGCCTCAGCAATAGAGAATCAAATCACAAGACTGTACATGGTCAATGTGATGAGCCCACTAGAGGGGCATAACCATAAAGAATAGGGGAGGGAGAGAGCAGTGAGAGGTGCGTAGGTCATGACATCCTGCCCCTCACTGTACATAGAGGGTAAGCCAACACTCCATTGAAGCTCTCCCACCTGTGACGGCACTCAAAAAACGAGCTCACAGCTGAAAATCACGTTTTTGCCTTTTCTTTAAGTAGTAAACTGGCCTCAGAGTGCCAAGTGTCACTCATTTGTGCATTTTTCCTCTTTAGACTCTCGGGTCTAAAAATATCTCACCTGCAGCCTCTGTTGACTTGGCCACAGAGTAACAAAATGATCCCCATGTCAAACTGCACGTAATGACGCGAAGACATTTTGCCGTCCAAAAATACCAGTCCCTAAAATTTAGGAGTTTTTGCCATTACATTCTTTTAGGTCATCTGACCCTCTTTGTACATTGCAGCCACACCCAGAACTGAAATGTAGCCTATGTAGCAAAGGATTCCGCTTTGACTGGCCAATGACCCCACTTTGGCTAACCGTAGTCCTTGTCCAACCTTAGTGCTCTTTAGCCCTCAGGCATGGACTCTCTCTGAACAGTTCCACACTGGCTATGCAATGCAAGGCAGTTAGATTTCCAGAGGGGTGTTTCCAAAAGGTAAAACAAACGAAATTCCTTAAAAAAAGAGAAAATAAACAAAAATGGAATTGCCACTGGCGTGGCTGGTGACATCAGCACCTTCACGCACAGTGTCTATTCACTTTGTTTGTGATCACTTGCACTCTCTCATTAAAGAACGGAAGGCTCTCGCTTCCGTAAGAAAAAGGAACCTTGAGCACAGTTCGGAGCACTCATCTTGAGCAAAGTTCAACATTCACTTCCGTTGCACCTTACATTGGTATCAGAGCTTTGGCAGTGTTCTGTATCACTCAAGGAAAGAACCACAAGAACCACATAATTTTTTTTGCTTGTTGCGATCGCACGTAACCTAAGTCCTCTTGGGTGCGTCGATTCCTAATCGTGTTTTTGAAGAGTGATAGGAAACCCAAGAAAGAAGGGCTTGTCCAGCCTCCCCTTGTGCCTCTTTTCACTCATTGAGAGCGGACCGTGCACTTAGTGGCCGGCCAATTGACCTGAGGTGGGAAAAAGCAACCTTGGTGCGAGCGTAAGGCCGCCAAGGGGTGCGCCCGCGGAAAAGAGCAGAACTCGGGTGAAGAGAAGTTCCTTCTCTAACACAGATTGCAAGTGAAAGAAGAACCTCAAGAACCTCAAGAACTTAAGATCCCCAAGAACCCAAGAACCCAAGACCCACAAGAACCCAAGTTCCTCGTGAACTTAAGAACCCAAGACCACAAGAACCCACGACTTCAATGGATGGTCATCACTCGAAGCGGAAAGGATACTTCGCTTGGAGGTGATGAGCATGAGAGAGGCGAAGAAGAATTTTCCCCACGAGGAGGTTCCCCCTTCCCCATCTACGCCAAGGATTGCACCAGATTCTATGGAGGAATTGGAGCAGTTGTTTATGGAAAGAAAGGTAGAACGCGAAGAAAGAAAAGCAGAAAGAGAAGCAGAAAAAAGGCCTACGAAGAACGAAGGGCAGCCATAGATCGTGAATATGAAGAAAGAGTGGCAGCCATAGAGCGTGAAGCACGATTGGAAGCCAAAGAAAGACGAGCAGAATTTGATTGCGAGAACAAAGCAAGAAAAGACAAGAGCGACCAACACATGAAAGAGTTCTTGCGACTCTTTCAATTGTGCAGGCACCGTTTGAACAGAATCCGGAAAAGGAGACTCTCTCCGTCTCTTCTTCTCCAAAGCATGACACGTGATTTGCATGATTATGAGCATGATGATTTGAATGACAATGATTGACATGATGATAAACATGATGAATTGCATGATAATGATGAGCATGATGATTTGGATGATAAGGACAAGCATGATGATTTGCATGTGATTTCTCACAAGCATGATGATTTACAAGATAAAGATGATGTGATTGTTCACAAGGATGATGGCTTAGTTGATGCTTTTTCTGGGAAAGCTAACCTTGTTGCAGATTCGATCGATCACAAAGAATCGATCTTGGCTTTTGAGTCGAGGTCCCCCCCCCCAGGCAGATTCGATCAAACACGACGAACCGATCTTGGCTGTCGAGCCTAGGTCCAAAGAACCCTCACAGGAAGTACTATGTGTTCGAATGATTCGTCAGCACGCATTGTTCGAGTGTTTCATTCGTGATTGTTTCCTGTATTTTAGTCAGCGTCTTTATGTGATCCCTTTTCCTAGGCATGACATATTGTACGTTGAGCACGTTTCACTCATGAATGAGCACGGATGTATGCGGCTTTTTCATGCCAAGCTGAAAAGTATGCATTCAAGGACGTCACATTCCATGTCTCTTGTCACAAGACGGGCACCACGTGTCAATAGAAACGAATTGACTGAACAAACTTTTAGCACTTCAATAACAATTGAACTGAACGAGAGAGACGACACGCGACACGGAGTGGCGGAATTCCACCCCAAAGAGTATTGGCCCCAAACCTTGGCGCCCCTTTCGGTATTTCTTTATATTGCATCAACACAGTACAAGCCGGTACTCGAGACTCTGCACCTTCGCTAGGAAGCATGCTAGAGAATGAGCCCTAACCTCATATTTAAAGGCCCTTGGCGTAAAAAGCAATTACAGTGAAAAGCCTTCAAACTCAAAAGCATCTGGTCCAAAAAGCAATGCCAAAAAACTGCCAGCATAAGTCACGGAAATTCGTATAGCTGCCACGTCATCATGCCAACGCAAAACGCGGAAATCTGTACAGCATGCCACGTCATCATGTCAGCGTAATTTTTGAAAAACTACCATGTCATCAGTTTGCGGGTCCTGCTTTATTTTAATCCTTTATGTCACTTGGATCCCCATCGGACGGGGTCTCCATAAGTTGGTAGGACTTCTTCTTCTGTTACTTGTTCTCTTAGGGTTTAGGCCCCTCGGCCAGCATCTGCAAGTTGGCTCCATTCTTTAGGGTTCTGACACGTCAGCAGTTTGTGACATTCTCTTCCTTGGTACGACACATTTGTAGAAAGAGCACAAGAAAGTATGAGCACCAAGCATAGGCATTTCCGTTGGGAATTGCCACAGTTAATTGATTTAGTTCAGAAAGACAAGATTCAATCTCATGGTTTGCGTTTGTGTGGTGAACGGTTTGGCACTCCGTCTATTTGTTCATCTACATTGCATGCACAGCTTGTTTAAAGGAATAGAATTTTTCCAGTCACTTTACATGGTATGGGTATGTTCATGGTTTTGTGTTTGAAGTGGTTTTAGGAATTTTCATCCTCGGAGATTCTTGAAGAAGGTAGACGCATGACTATAGACGAAGTGGAAGCATTGAAGATGACTTTGTGTCGCTTTCGGCGCGGCCCAAAGAAGCAAGCGTTGTAGACCTTTATGAAGTTCAAGTATCGCACGATCCACACATCAGAGTGGACCGATGAAGAGTCCTTCACAGGATTCCGCATGCTATTACCGATCTCCCTCGACGCCATACAGTTCGGTACCTGTACCTCACTTTGAAAAGGAGGGGAGTCACGTGACACATCCAACCCTATGTGTCCGTGGACAAGCTACAGCATGACCAAGGTTCGGTTCAGTTCAGTCAAGTCAGTCTAGGATAGGAAGTGATTTGGCACTTTTGTGAGTGTTCGCAGACCGTGCATGTCAAAACACTTAGATTAGATGCATATCCTCTGGTTGCACACAGCATGACCATCAGATACGAGTCAGATCCCATCAATAGCATTTTTAGAATGCATAGACCTATTTTCCCTAATTTTGACATTTTTCACTTATTATTTTTAAGTAACTTTTGTTGGAAAGTAGGTAGGGCAATTTTGCTAAGATAATATATAAGCAAACCAGAGTTAGCACTTTTTGGCAGAAGAGGCAACAGGAGCATTGCTCAACAGACACCTTCTCAAGCAAGACCAACTGCAAGAAGACTTTGGCGATTTCAGCCCATAGATCAACGATTCCCTCATGCATGCTAGCGTTTTGGGCAACCTCTGGCCAGCGTTTTCAGCAGGGGATTTCGGCAAGCAAAGGACCGGCAAACACAATGTTTTCAAACAGCCTCAACAGCGTTTTTAACACTTGCTGTCTAACGTTTTTGCACAGCCATACCAGCGATTTTCAGCAGGAGATTTCAGCCTTTAGACAGCATTTTGCAAACTCTGCATCAGCGTTTTACATGCAGCCATTCCAGCGTTTTCAGCATGGTGTTTCTGCCAGCAAGGGGACAGCGAAACAAAGACAAAACCAGCCAGCAGATCAGCGTTTTTAACTCAGCCAGTCAGCGTTTTTGATCCAGCACATCAGCGTATGTAGCAGGAACCAGCGTTTTGCAATAGCATATTCAGCCGAAGGACCATCGGACTTAGCGGATAAAGGACAACCCGACAAAAAGCATCCCAAAGCATTCAGCGTTTTTGATCCAGCACATCAGCGTATGTAGCAGTAGGAACCAGCGTTTTGCAATAGCATATTCAGCCGAAGGACCATCGGACTTAGCGGATAAAGGACAACCTGACAAGAAGCATCCCAAAACATTCAATTTTCAGCCATAGTCTCGTCCTCGTCGTCCACACCCTCGACCTCGACATAGCCCCATTAGATTTGCATCAGCATCTTGTACCAGTTTGTGCAACCAATAGTAGACCACTCTCGCCATCGAGAGTGGGACCTTTGGAGGAGGGTTTTGCAACGTCCCGGTGTCGTATTCTCTTCTCTCTCTACCTTCACTCACAGTGTCTATTCACTTTGTTTGTGATCACTTGCATTCTCTCATTAAAGAACGGAAGGCTCTCCCTTCCTTAAGAAAAAGGAACCTTGAGCACAGTTCAGAGCACTCATCTTGAGCAAAGTTCAACATTCACTTCCGTTGCATCTTAGAGCTTTTCATGTGAGTCTCTTGAAGCCTTTTAAAGGCGACGTGTCCGAAGATGGGGAGTCTGATGAGCAACCTGAAGTGGAAGAACCTTGTTCCAGAATAGATATTGGCACATAAGGACAGAAAGATTAAGGGTAAAGTGATAAGGCGGTTCTTGGTTAAATGCAAGAACTATCTTGCATTGGATGCGAAGTGGATGGAGGAGGAGGACCTAGCAAATACTCCTCAGATCGTGAATCTTCACCCTGAAGCATTTGGATTAAGATAGTCTATTCTAGATGGAACCCCGAACTTAGCTTGGGCGGAATCTGGTGCAGCGGGTATGCACAAGAGGGGAGTTGCTTCGCTCCTTTGTCAACAGATTGCCTCGATTTTTGATACTAAAGTCACTGATGTCTCTTTGAGTTTCAGGGATACTGTGAGCTGACAGTATTCTGCTGTATGACTTTATGAATTGGAATTCCCGATAATATGATACTGATTTATTCTTGACTTGTTTAAGTGCAGGAACTGATAGACGAAATGACTGTAGCATTTTGGTCTGAATGATCTCGATAGACATGGTTGCAATAGGGATTAGTCAATCGGGCATCTATGAGGTCCTGAGTGGATCTAGATACGATTGCTAATTGCGTTGGCGATAAACCATGGTCTGAGATCCAAATGAATTTGTGAATGTGATTTGTCATGTGATGTCCTGTGATGTCAAGTGATATCCTGTGATGTCGTGTGATGCGATTGTCAATTGGTACATGTGCTAGATGTTTGTTCCTAGTGCGTTGGTACTAACAGTCAGTGTCTGCTAAGACAATTTATGGCTTCTATCTGTCTTGCAGGCATATCGAGGGTGATTACAAGGCTTTCAAGAGAGGGTATGTCACAGACTGGTGACGTGGTTGCCCATGGTACACGCACACTTGCTAGGGCTGGTTGAATTGCTGACATGGCAATAGACCTGCAGTGACACGTGGTAGTGCAGCGTATGGATAGGCCCGTAGATTGTGGCGCAAATCTCGGAAGGCAGCGTACGGAATCCATGTTGATGTGACAGATTTTCGTACGGCAGCGGTACAGTTTTAACGTAAAAAAAAGTTGCCAGCTTTAATTTTTACGCAAGGCATTAGAAAGAGAGAGCGCTTTGGTTTATTTTTAAGCCTATTTTAAAAGGGCTTTTGATTTACAGCTTTTGGGGCTCTGCTTTTGGCATCCCTTGTAAAATCTTTATAAGTGTGGGCATGCCTCTCACTTCTCAGAGCAGCTGGACGCGGAGTTTGAGAGTGAGAGTCTCCCACTCCCTTGTGCTTTGAGTTGCAGATTAATACAAAAAGAAATACAGAAAGAGGCTCCAGTCTTTGGCGCCAATATCTCTAGGCACGGAACTCCACCGGGCTGTGTCGAATCAATTGTGAACTGTGAGCTGTTTTGAAGTGAAATTCTTGTCGTGTCGCGGTAGAATCTTGACTTGGAGTGTCCAAGTCTGTTACAAATAGCGAGCTGAATCTGCAAACTCTAGCTGATCTGACCGTGCGGCGAGAATCTGCTGCGGGAAGGTGAGATCTGCGAGGTTTGGGGGCGGCGGTACGGAACCTAATTGCTGAAAATGCAAAACGTTGATGTAGAAAGTGGTTCTGTCGCCAAGGAACTGCAAAACGCTAGGCTGATTTGTTGTTCCACAAACGCTAGGGTTGATGTTGATATTTGCTGCAAAACGCTTGGGAATTTGCTTTCGCTAGGCTGATCTGCAACTTGCAAAACGTTGGGGCTGATCTGCAAATGCTGAAAATGCTAGGCTGTTCTTGATGGCTGAAAACGCTAGGTTGTTCTGCCGGGGGTCTTGCTGAGAAGGTGCACTGCCAGACACTTAGTCCTTGCTGCCTCTTCTGCCAGAAAGTGCTAGCGCTAGCTTTTCTTATATACTAACTTACCAACTTTGCCCTACTAATAGAGTCATTGATGCCATCTATTCTAGGCCAAAGTCGCACAGCATGGTTACGCCAGTGTTCTGGGTCCTTGCTGTGCCCGGAGGGATCGGCGAAGACGCGAGAAGCATGATCCTTCCAAATGTCTCGGATCTTCTCTTCGTCCGCCTGCAGCTCGCCGTTCTGGTCTCTTAGGGTTGAGCGGGCCCTCCTTTTCTGCTCCCCCCTAGAACGGCTTTCATATGCTTCCACCAAGCATACCATTCCTTGCGTCTTGCCAATTCGAAGCTCTTGAGCATGAATCGTTTGAGAGCCTCTCTCTCGCTTCTCTTCGTTTCAGCTCGCGCCTCTTTTCGGCACTCAACAAACTTCCTCCACGCCCTATCTTCACTAGAGGAATCACTCTCTGCATGCCGCAGAGACTTCCAAGCTTCCCGTCTTTGGTTGATGGATCTCTGGGCTCTCGGGTCTAGCCTAAAGCCTCTATTTGGCCTCTTGGGGGGCCTTACGGAGAACGCACCAACATCTCGTGAGACTCTTTCAGCCGCCTCCTCAAAGCTCTTCGACTGGCGGTTCACCGCCGCCTGCGTGATTTCCCCTTCCTCCGTTGCTTCTGGTAGGGAATCCCAGAAGTTGTGATGCAAAAAGAGTTGAGCCGCCGGTTCAATTCTAGTCGCATCAATGGAGGGGGGGGGGGGGGGGTGGTGGGGGAGGCTCCACACACACCGCATCACAAACCAACTTCACCTTAACAAGCCAATGGTCCGACAAATCCACCGCTCTCTGGACACTGGCATGGTCGAGGAACTGAAGGGCCAGATCATTGGCCAAAAAGAAGTCAATGTCTGATCGCCCTTTACCACGGGAAGAGTGATACGAGAGTCCAGAGCCTCTCGTTTGGACAATCTTAAAATCAAGGTCTTCACTCCCCAGCCATCTCTTCATCGGGCGCCGTCTAAGATTCCAATCCCCTCCTACCAGGAGAGGAAGGCCCTTTCTGCCCAACCTACGAAGCTTCGAAGCTAACGCGCTTAAAACGTCTGCTCGCTCATCCACTAATTGCCTCTGCGGGACATAAACATTTCTGTAAATCCAACCGTCCTTCATATTTAAAGGAAAGAGTTGGACAAACAAGGAGTTTACGTCCGACATTCCCAACTCAAAGGCTCTGAGTTCCTGGGAGACCAAGGTCAGAAGTCCCCTGGCCCCTGGCTTATCAGATCCTGGCACTTGGAATGTCGAATACCCCGCCATTCTAAGGGGCCATGCACCCTGGAATAGTCGAGTCTCTTGGAGACCCACCACATTCCAAGTCTTTTGTAACATTACGTACTCCAACTCCCCCCGCTTCGACCGGAGTCCATTAATGTTAAGCGTGGCAAAGATCGGCGATTTCAACACTTCCATCGCCGGCATCAAACGGTTCCTACCTCTCCTTACGAAAGGAAGCGAGATCTTAGCAAACCACCTAAGCCTACTCTCCGCTTGGATATTCTGGAGGATATCTAGGGCTGCTTGTTTACTAGAAGTGAAAACATCGAAGCGGGTGCTCCCCGTCCGATTGTTAAGGAATCGATCCAAAAGCTCAATACTTGCAAACAGGGAGGTTGATCTTAGTGCGCGCTTCAAGGCCTTGCTGAATGACACTTCGTTGTGTTCATTAGCGCCCCAAATGCACAGCTTGCCAACCGTCCCTCCCAAGCCTGCTTCTCATCATTACCCGTTCCTCTCTAGCCGGTCTGCTTGGGGCGGCGACCGGGTCAATCTCGGGTATCAACAAGGATCTTAGCCTGTTGTTTTGAAGTTGATCGGCATTCATGACCTCAATGTACCGTACTTCCCTTGTTGAGCTCTGTCCATCCTGGTCTATGCCCCCGCCCCTCAGCTCCTCAGACGGTTGCCCGTCCGAGTTAACTGTGAGGCGTCCAGTCTCAGCCATAGCTAGTGAGTTTCGCTGCCCCGCTACGCACTGGTTCATCCCGTCCTTCCCGGTTTCTGTGAGTTCGGGTTCATCGTAGCAACGACCAGCGGGGCCCCGCTCCCCACTTTCTGGGGTGCTGTCGATCGTTGTACTCGGAGCGGCTCCTAGCGCCCGCCTCCCCGAGGGTACCTGGTAGCAGCCCTCTTCCACGTCAGCCCAGATACCCTTAACTGGTGCTCCTGGATCGTTGATATAATATGGTTGTGAATTCATAGAAAAGATACGACTATACTTAACGAACAGGTTGCTCACCTTTAATTTGGAGGGGTCCGGGTTAGGTACGTCGTTCTCGGGGGATCGACAACCCACTTTCCGGACTGTGGTTGTCCTGCATGTAAGATTTCATGGTCACAACTGCCAACGTGTTGACGAATCAACTCCATCCTCTAGACTCGTGGATTCACATGTAGTATCGGTACAATCCGCACAACGTTCGCTTCTCAATCGGTGGGCGAGGCCGAGGGACAAGCGGGTCCTTGATCTGGGTGTGGTCCATAACGGTCCCGTGGTTAGCAAGACTTTAGAATCCACACCCTATTGTAACTCATCACGTAGTTGGTACACTTGCGGGTGGATCACCAAGCCCGAGGGTCCATGATTTTGGCTCGAAGTAGAGGGTGTTTCGTGAAATGGGATGGGTCAGGGGAACTCGGCGCCTCACCTCACCCGTCTCCCGTTTCACAGCGCACCCACCCTTCCACAAGCGTTGACTGTTCCGTGGAGGGTGACATTGGCACCGCCCCGAGGGAGGGTGAATCGTGAAATGGAGTGGGTCAGGGGAACTCGTCGCCTCACCTCACCCGTCCCCTGTTTCACAACCCACTAGTCCGTCTCAGGACGTCACCGCCACCCCTTTAGTTTGGAGTTTACTCTCTCCATGAGTCAAGGGGGGGACCAGCGGAAAGGTTACACAGGGAGCGCCTTCAAGCGACATAAAGCAGCTGGGATAGATGGCATTCCCCCTGAATTTTTCAAGATCCTTATGCAAGATAAGGGAACTAGATCGGATCGATTTAAACCAAATACAGACATGGGAAGAGCAGTCTTCAAACTGCTGTGTACTTGGTTTGATTCAGGGAAGTTGCCGGAGGCATCATCTACCTCGGTAGTGGTGTATATCCCAAAGAAGGGTGATCTTTCTAATCCGGACAACTACAGAGGGATATCTCTTATTCCAATCTCTCTGAAGCTCTTGACCTCACTCGTGATCAATAGGATCTCAATGAAACTTGAGGAAAGAAACTTCTTCTTGCGTGGTCAAGCCGGATTTCGGACTCAGGAGGAATGTGTGGCACAAGTGATTGCCTTGAAGGAGATTGTGCTCAGACGAAAGGTTGTTAAGAAACCGACGTTTGCGGCATATATTGACTTTGAAAAGGCATACGATACAGTGCCACACGAGGCGCTCTTTTTAAAGATGGAAGCCATAGGGATTGGAGGTCGTTGCTTGAATTTCTTTCGAGCCTTGTACCAATCTTCCAAGGTCAGAGTGCGGGTGGGAGCGAAGTTGAGTGAGGAGGTCCAAATCGCCCGTGGCGTGTGTCAAGGGTGTCCCGCGTCGCCTACTCTCTTTAATATTTTCATTAATGACATCCTGGATGAGAGTGCGACTGACCTTGTGGTGGCTATTCCAGGCCTACTCCTGAAGATCCAGGGCCTGCTTTTTGCAGATGATTTACTTTTATTTGCGGAGTCTAAGGAGGAGTTGCAGGCTAGTTTAGATAGATTGCATAGTTGGGCAGAGAAGTGGGGGATGAAGTTCGGCATAAAGAAATGCCAGGCGACCGTGTTTAACGGGGACCTTGAGGAACTTATTGCCTTCAAGCCTCACATCGGACCTGAGGAGATTCAGGTAGCTTCGGAGTATAGATACTTGGGCATATTAATAGACAATGAAGTCTTGATCGATACTATCCTTAAAGATAGGATTGAAAGTGCACGTAAGTCTCTGTATGCCCATAAACATCTTCTGTGCTCTAAGAAAATTCCGATGTGGTCAAGGTTGGCCTTTCTCAAGGCGTGCGTCTTCCCAGTGGCGACTTATGGAGCGGAGATTATGGGTTCACATGACATGAGGAAGTTGAATCCATTAGAGACGCTTATAGCAACTGGAATGAGGTGGGTAGTCGGTAAGGCCGCGAAGTCGAGTTTTGTGGCAGCAGCAACTCTTCACCGGGAGTTAGGGCTCCTCCCCGTACTAGCTTACTGTGCAGGGCAGAGGGTACGAGCTTTTACCAAATACGCAGGTCTAAAGACTTGGATTGTAGATTTGGTTAACAATATACCAGACTGGAACCAATTCAAGAAGTGGACTTGGTGTAAAAGGACAAAGTTTTGGGGGGAGAGGTATATCAACGGCGCTTCTGTTGAAACCGCAAGACAGGAGAGCTGGAAGCTTTGGGAACACTCACATCAATGTGTCTCCCTTGATCCTTATATCGAGAGGAAGTATGAGGACACGCGTGGATACCTCTTTAGGCAGAGCATTGGGAAGAACCCCGGTGGGATGGAGGAGAAAGTCTTGTTACTAGCAAGAGTGGATGGCTTAATGCTTAAGGATAAGATTGAACGGGCACAGTCGAGGACTTGCCCGTTGTGCGGAATGGAAGAAGGTTCAAGGTCACTTACGCACCTGTTGGTACAGTGCCCAGAACTGGACAATCTCAGAAGCTCAATACGACCCTGTTTGGAACATGCTAGACGGCTGTTAAACAATCCTAGCGGTGAAGATACCGAAGTGTTACTCCTGGGAGGGGAGATTAGCGGAAAGTGATTGCCAGGTTGGGTTGTCCCTCTTGGTGCCCATAATGGTCGTCGTGGACCGCAGCTGAGGAGTGCCTATGCGGATAACGTTGCAGCATTCCTCTGCGGGGCCATACCGCGATACTACAATGCTTTGGCCCATGAGGGTGTTTGAAGCTCGTAGGGCTTGTAGTTATTGCGTACGGTGCAGTCTCGCCTAACATGGTCTTGGGGCTTTCCGAGTGGGCCTTGGTGACCATGGTTGGCCGGATCGGGATGCCTCCTTTGAGCTGACGCCCACTTTGGGTATGGCAGTCCTATCGGACATCCGCTGGACGGGGGCCTTTTTCTACTAGGCGAAAATCCTGGAGTACCTGGGCAGGATTCAACACGGTCTGTGAGTTACAAGGGTTTGTCCCTCTCTCTCAGCCTTGGTCCTTAAGTGCATCATTGAATTCGTTTGGTGATTTCCCGACGTTATCCTCGGGTGGCGTGACTAACAAGGGAACATGGACTGACTAACATGGCATGAAAAGACTTTTTACTCCCCCGAGGGGGAAACTTGCTTCCATTCCCCGTTGACATGCCATGATACGACATGGAGGCGCTTTTCCCCTTGTCGGCAAGTCCGTAAGATAACTTGTCTTTGACTCGTTTGCGTGCACGCGAAGCAAAGGCAGTTCCTTGCTGGCTTGCCGGCTCTAGCCCAAAAAAGTAAAAAGTAAAAAGTACATTATGGCATGCCTATAAAAGGGAACACATAAAGACGGTGACTAAAATATAAGAAACTGTCACGAATGAAACACTCGAACAATGCGTACTGACTAATCATGCGCATACACAATACTTCCTGTGGGTGTTTCTTAGAACTTGACTCAAGAGCCAAGATTGGTTCTTCGTGATTGATTGAATCTGCAATGAGGTTAGCTTCACTAGAAAAAGCATAAACTAAACCATCATCCTTGTGAACAATCACATCTTTATCCTGCAAATCATCATACTTCAGAATAATCACATCTAGATCATGCAAATCATGTGTGTCGTGCTTTGGAGAAGACAAGACCGAGAGAGTCTCCTTCTCCTGATTCTTTTTAAGCTTCGCCTGCACATTAGAAATGAGAGATGAAGAATGAACAACTTCCTCCCCATGAATGACAATGGGAGAGTCGCTTTTGGCATTGAAAGTGAAAGTATTCGCTGCCCAATCAATGAGAGGGTTATGCTTGCGAAACCATCGAATGCCTAAAAGCATATCACATCCTGAAAGAGGAGATACTACAATTTTTTTGCGGAAGGACGCTTGTTGAACAGTGAACAACACATTGAGGCACTCTTTGTGTGATGAGAGAGTCCATACCGGGAGCGAAGCCCGACACCTCGAAAGGAGATGTCTTGCTAACCTCCAAGCGGACTCTTTCGACAAGAGTCACTTATCACATTATGCATACTGCCTTGATCAAACAATATGACAAAATGCTAACCCTTCACATGACCATAACACTTAATGAGAGACTCATCAATGGGCGGATCATGAGAAACTTGGGTCACACTCGTGTTCTCATTTATGGCATTAACAGAGGATGTGGGTTCTGTGGGTTCTTTAGATTCGTTAGCTTCAATCTTAGGACATGTTCTTTTTATGTGATCCTTGATGTGACAATGATAACATCGACCTTCCTTAGAATTAATGCTTTGTTCTTCTGACATGATGTATCCTCCTAAAATTCCTTGTGTTGCTTTTTCATATGGAGTGAGCTTAGGTTTAGCAATTGTGTTAGCTTTACCCTTAGATTCATTGTGTTAATTCTTTCCTGAGAGACTAGAGGAAGATTGGTTAGAAGAGTTATCAGTCTTACCATTCTTATCGTTCGTACCGTTGTGAGGGTTCCGAGAGGTACTTTGAGACGACTTGTTCTCCTTAGGCTTTCCCTTATTGTGCTTCATCTCCTGTGCGAGAGCAATCGCTACCGCCTTGTTGAGATCGATTGGATCGAGTACCTTGATATCATACTTGATATACTTGTCCAATCCAAAAAGAAATGCCTCCTTGTGCTTACCATCCGATTTGCATAATTGGGAGCCGGGCTGCAAAACACGATTAGAGAAAGACATGACTGGCATACCATTTTGCTTGAGGCTACGCCAATCGTCCTTCAACAGTGCTAGGTATTGTGGTGGCATAAACCGCGCCTTGAGCTTGTCTTGGAAGTCGGCCCAATTGAAGGAAAGGGGCGCGTTTTCGTTGGCTTCCTCTAGGTGCGCGGCCAACTGTGTCTCTTGCCATGAGGGGTACCAATTAATGGCATCACCGACAAGGTACATGGTTGCCGTCAAAACCTTGCTATTCCCTGTCTTCTTAGTTGTCGCAAAATAAGCATTAAATTGATGCAACCAAGAATAAATGACACTAGCATCCATCTTACCGTCATACTTACTGAACGTGATGGCGGGGTTGTTGGAGTTCGAGTCTCTGCTACTTGATGAACTACCAACATCTTTGACCGGCTCGGGTTTCGAGGTAAGTACCTGTAGGACCAACTCTTGCATGCGTTGGTCTTTGCGTCTCATGCTCTAACTCCAACGCCGCTCGTTTATCTTCGGCCGCCAAGCGCGCTTGCTCGCGCTCATGCTCACGCTCCAAGGCTAACCGTCTTTCTTCGCGCTCACGATCCAATTCTGCCTTTCTTTCTTCGTCCGCCAAGCGCGCTTGCTCGCGCTCACGCTCTAAGGCTGCTGTTCTTTCTTCGCGTTCGCGATCCAATTCTGCCTCTCTTTCTTCGTGCTCACGCTCCAAGGCGGCGCATTGCGCTTCTTGTTGTATCATCATGTCCATCATCGTCTTGACCAAAGCCTCCATAGGATTTGGTGCAATCCTTGGGGAGGGTCGAAAAAACCTCCTGGTGGGGAAAATTCTTCTTCGCCATTTCCATGCTCATCACCTCCATGCGAAGTATCCATTCCGCTTTGGGTGATGACCATACACTGAAGTCGTGAGTTCTTGAGTTCACGAGGAACTTGGGTTCTTGTGGTTCTTGAGTTCTTGAGGGTCTTGAGTTCTTGAGGTTCTTCTTTAGCTTTCAATCTGTGTTAGAGAAGGATCTTCTCTTACCCGAGCTCTTCTCTTTCCCGCGAGCATACCCCTTGGCGGCCTTGCGCTCACACCAAGGTTGCTTTTTCCCACCTCACGTCGATTGGCCGGCCACTGAGTGCACGGTCCGCTCTCAATGAGTGAAAAGAGAAACAAGGGGAGGTTGGACAAGCCCGTCTTTCTTGGGTTTCTTGTCACTCTTCAAAAACACGATTAGGAATCGACACGCCCAAGTGGACTTGGGTTACGTGCAACCGCAACAAGAAAAATAAATAAATTCTTGTGGTTCTTTCCTTGAGTGATACAGAACACTGCCAAAGCTCTGATACCAATGTAAGGTGCAACGGAAGTGAATGTTGAACTTTGCTCAAGATGAGTGCTCTGAACTGTGCTCAAGGATTCCTTTTACTTACGGAAGGGAGAGCCTTCCGTTCCTTTAGTGGGAGAGTGCAAATGATCACAAACAAAGTGGTAAACACTGTGAATGAAGGTGCTGAGATTGAGAGATAGAGAGAGAAGAATACGACACTAGAATGTTGTCAAACCCTCCTCCAAGGGCCCCACTCTCTATTGCGAGAGCGGTCTACTATTGATTACACAAATCTCTACAATGGTTTGAATGCAATGATCTTACCGACGATGACGACAACGACGAGATGTACAATGGTCTGAATGCAATGGTCTTGCCAACGATGACGAGACGGGCTGAAAACTGAAAACGCTTAGGGGCTGAAATCTGCAAATCTTGTATCTTCTGAATTCTGACTCTTATGTCGGTGACGACGGCGATGATGACGACGCGACGACGATGCGCTGAAAACGCAGATGCTGAAATTTGCGAATAGCGGGCTGAATTTGCAAACTTTGGTTGAGCCGACCGTGCGGCGAGGATCTGTTGCGGGAAGGTGAGATCTGCGAGGTTTGGGGGCGGCTGTACGGATCCTAACTGCTGAGAATGCAAAACACGGATGCAGAAAGTGGTTTGGTCGCCAAGGAGCTTCAAAATGTGCCTGGCGTTGGAGCCCTATAAGGAGGCCGGCTTTGAACAAACACGCGGATACCTGCTGCAGCTCAATAGGAGCAATATAGTGAATAGGAAGGAGGAGAGAATGCTGGCTCTCGCGAGAGTAGGTGGGCTCAAACTGGCGGATAGCTACATGCGCGGACACAGGATTTGCACGCTGTGCTACCAGTTAGAGGGTCGTTCGCTTTCGCATTTGCTAATGAACTGTTCGGCGGTTGATGAAGCCAGGGGGAGGTGGCTAAACCGATTCAACTACACCTTCAACGTAATCGACCCTTCGTTGGACCCTGAAGAAAGGACCGTTATCCTCCTTGGTGGGGAGGCTCGCGGGAAGCGAATGCCCTTTTGGGTACGCCGTGATCTGCACTTGAGGGATGGAACCGCAGGGCACGTGCCTGTGGCGAAGTTCCTCGGTGAAGTTGTACCTCGGTATTTGGGTGCTCTGCATAGGTGGATGGGGAGATAATGCTCCCCTTCCTATGCTATTATTTTGAATCGATCCCTTCCGGGGGAAATGACGTAATTCTCCCCAAGCGAAGCCAGATGAGCTACAAGAGCGCCCAAGTGCCATTCCCCCCCCCCCCCCCCCCCCCCCCCGGGGGGGTCAACTTCACCTAAAAGGGGTTGGGAGGTGCAAACGAGAGACACCACCAAACTCAACGGACGCCACCTATGAGCCGACGCCCTTCCAAGCGGGTATGGCATTTCCTAGGGGAAAACCGTCGGGTTTCAAAGGCAGTTTAGTGAGGTGAGCGATAAGTTACCTAGAGGAGGCAACTCCAAAGGGAAGACCGAAGCAAGTCCTGCAGTACCTGGGCCTCTGAACAAAGGTACTTGGTCGTTGTCGCGGCCAAATCAAGTTGGCGAAATGGGTCTCTCAAGGGATTAGTCATGGCCCGAAGAGTGTAGATAATTCTGGACTCTCGTAGTCCAGAGGAAACTAGTGACAAAGCGTCTGCCTTCGGTTTCTGGGTGCATAGTCGTGGTCGTTCTTCTTGTATACTTTTTTGGTGTATGAGGGGAGCGGCCGGGCGTGCCCTACCCGACTCCGAAAACAAAACAAAACAAAAAAACTGCGAAACGCTAGGCTGATTTGTTGTTCCACAAACGCTAGGGCTGATGTTGATATCTGGTGCAAAACGCTAGGGAATCTGCTGTCGCCAGGCTGATCTGTAACTTGCAAAACGTTGGGGCTGATTTGCAAATGCTGAAAATGCTAGGCTGTTTTTGATGGCTGAAAACGCTAGGTTGTTCCGCCGGGGGTCTTGCTGAGAAGGTGCACTGCCAAACACTTGGTCCCTGCTGCCTCTTCTGCTAGAAAGTGCTAGCGCTAGCTTTTCTTATATACTGACTTACCAACTTTGCCCTACCCAGTTTCCCAACAAAGTCACTTAATAATAATAAGTGAAAAATGGCTAAAATAGGGAAAATGGGTTCTATGCACTGTAAAATGCTCTGATGGGTATCTACTGTAATCTGATGATCATGCTGTGTGCAACCAAAGGAAATGCAACTACTCTAAGTGTCTGGATATGCACGGTCTTCGAACAGACTCACAAAGGTGCCAGAACACTTCCTAAGCTAACTGAACCCTGGACCTGAAGTAGCTTGTCCACATGCACATAGGGTTAGATGTGCACGTGACACAACCGTTTGAGAGATTTTTAGGATACTCTAAGACGTATATGATCCTAATGTTTGCACTCTCCTTTGTGTACTTTCTTGAAGCCTCTTATGCTACACAATAACTGTCTAGATTCTCTCTCCTCTGTTCTTCTTCTCTTTCTAAATTTCATTTTTCTTGCTCTCGACTATTTTACTCAACCAGTTTTCTCGTCTTTGGAGTACTTTCCAAACTTGCTCCTCTCTCTACATGATAGAGAAGGATTTCTTGTTGGTTACTTTTCTGGAAAAAACATTTGCTTTTTTTCTTTCTCTAAAAAGCACTTACTTTCGAAAAGCATTCTACTTTACAGCCCTCCCGCGAGCATTTGTAATTCCTAACTTGAAGGATACTATGTATGTTCCTTGTGAACCCAAGTTGGTCACTAACCAAAGAATAAAGCAACATAAAATTCGTCGAACCTCTTATATAGAGTATTCTATCAAGTGGTGATGTAGACTTGAGTAAGTTGCGTCTTGGGAGTCAGTGAGGTCTTTGTGCCACAATGTGATGATGTGGCAGTGCCCTACCAATCCGAGAGAGAGAGAGAGAGAGAGAGAGAGAGAGAGAGAGAGAGAGAGAGAGAGAGAGAGAGAGAGAGAGAGAGAGAGAGAGAGAGAGAGAGAGGACTTTCATCTTGCAAGGCCGTCAAGTAGCTGAGGACTCACATTGATTGGGCTAGATGGGACGATGGACTGGCAAGCTCTTTATGTCGTTGGTTAGATGCTTCCGTGGTTGGGGCACAAGTTATTGGCGCAACCTACGGGAATCGTAGAGGGGTTTTTGCCCATACGAGAGATTGATAAGGCCATTCCACGTGATTGGCGTGCCTTGATTGACGGGCAAATTGCTCTCCCTTCCCATCAAGGATGGTGGGTGTACTTTGATTCCATCTCCGGAGACCCGATTCTTGCTCAGCAGGGGACTCTAGTCTTTAGCATTGCTATGATTGGCCATCATGGACGTCACATCAGATTGGACTTTAATGTTGAGGTTTCACCTGATCGGAGGTTGACTGCCCATTGGCAGCCTGCTAGAGTGGTTGGCTCTTTTCAGAGGAGATCTGTGTCGATCCTGTTTTCACTACTGAGGAGGCTCTACTTTGGAAACTATGGATTTGGCAGGGCAAGCCCCTTGTTCAATTGGACTGGGATCCAGGAGAGTGGCAATGGCCTTCATTGAGTGATGAGATGACGCCCCTCTATCCTTTTTTGAGACATGGTCTCCCTTGGAAGGAGGCTCCTTTTGCGCATCCGGCATCCACCTCATCGATCACGCCAATCTGAGGTGTGGCAGGATCAACGCATCTTCCTAGCTTTCCAACGACATTTTTGGTCATGCATCTGGACCCTCCGGATCAGCCGCCGCAGGATATGTTTTTTCATGTGGATGCTAGCACATGCTGGATTGGCCGTAGGTACTTGGTCAGCAGTCATTGGTCATGATCCGATTTGTGAGAGATGTACTCTGGAGCCTGAGTCTTTGAGACTGTTTCTGGATTTGAACTTTGTCCATATGCGCAGCTAGTGTGGATGGCAGTTTGTTGTTTGTCGTTTAGAGTGGGCATCCATAATGGGTTTGTGTTGTGGGGGGTAGTTGCATGGCTTTTGCAATTTCCGATGTCACACCTTTTGCAGGGCTTGCCGACAGATCCGGTCTTTCTGCTTACTCCCTTAGGATATCGACCAGGTACTTTACAAATGATACCAGTTGGATTTCTACCACCGTGACACAGTTTTCACCACGATACGTAGCATCACACTTTGGACATCCCCTACATCCGGATTCTTCAGTAGGCTCCTCCAAGGCAGCGGAGCAGTGTTGCTGCGCCTTTCTTCACAGATGCGCGATAGCGTCAGTTCTTTTCCGTTGCGATTCCCGTGGTCCCGTTCCGTCCCGTCAACGCGTCCGTGCACCCGTCGCCCCGCGCCGTCCCGTCAACGCGTCCTGAGCACACCGTCGGCCCCGTCCGCGCTACTGGGGCCTCAAGCACCCGTCGGTACGTGCCGTCCCGTCAACGCGTCACGAGCACATCGTCGGCCCCGTCGGTGCTACCGGCTTGGTTAAGCACTCGTCGTCCCATTCCGTCCCGTCAACGCGTCCCGAGCACACCGTCGGCTCCGTCCACGCTACCGGCTCGGTTAAGCACCCGTCGTCCCGTTCCGTCCCGTCAACGCGTCCGTGCACCCGTCGGCCCACGCCATCCCGTCAACGCGTCCCGAGGACACCGTCGGCCCCATCCGCGCTACCGGGGCCTCAAGCACCCGTCGGCCCGCGCCGTCCCGTCAACACGTGCCGTGCACATCATCGGCCCGTCAACACGTCCCGAGCACACCGTTGGCCGCGTCCGCACTCCCGGGGCCTCAAGCATCCGTCGGCCCCCGCCGTCCCGTCAACGCGTCTCGAGCAACCCGTCGGCCCCGTCTGCGTTACCGGCTCGGTTAAGCACCCGTCGCCCCGTTCCGTCCCGTCAACGCTCAAGGCCCTGCACTCTGCAGCCTGCGCGCCCTGCACTTTGCTTGCCGCACGCGCCCTGCACTTTGCTTGCCGCACGCGCCCGGACTGCCCTGTTCCGCGCCCTGCTCCCTGCCTGTCGTGCGCTTAGCCTGCTGCCTGCGTGTGCTCTACTGCCTGCACTCCCTTGCTGCCTGCGCGTGCTCTGCTGTCGGCGTAACCCTAATTCCTTGCAGCCCTAACAGTCAGCTTTTTCGAAACCCTAATTCCACGAAACCCTAAAAATCCAAAAACCCTAACTGTCCCAAACCCTCACCGCGCGCCTCTTTCAATCGCCTGCAAGCGAAAGAGAGAAAGAGAGAGAGAGAGAGAGAAAGTGTCCAACCTTCAATTCAGGTCGTGCTTTTCCCGTTTGCCAGTTTCGCCCATTCTTCATGGCGGCTTTGTCGGTCTCGAGTGCTACACGGCGCTCCATCACCACTTGCCTGTCGCGTGGACTGTACTGGCGATCTGTTGACACACATTGACTCCAAGAGGAGTTTGACAGTCGACACCTTATTCCCAGATTCCCTCTGACCCTCTCCTTCCCAGATATGCCTCTTCATTTTATTGATGAGCATCTCCTTCAGATGATTGCTGCTCACTTTGGCACAGTAGTTCCAGGATCCTGCATCTTCTCATCTGGACCACCTCGCATTCAGGTCTTGGTGTTGGGGGATACTTCATTACCAGATTCAGTTACTGTGGCTGTGCGCGATCGAGACTACTCTTGCCGAATGGTAGTCACTGGCCGTCCAGGGCAGTGCTTACGCTGTCACGAGATGGGACACTTGGCGCGAGAATGCCCCACACTGCCACGCCATCGGCGACAACAGCAGCAGGCTCGTGGCACTCATGCTCAGCCACGTGGTCAGCGCCAACAAGCGGCTCCTCCTACTACTACTCGAGCACCTCCTCAGCCTGCAGGTGCTCCTAGAGCTTCGACCCTCCATGTTCCTCCCTCCGCTTCAGCTCCTTCTGAGGCAGCATGGCAGACAGTGGGTCGTAACCATTCCTTCCGTCCTCGTCCGCAACCTCGAATGCATGCAGCCCCTAGTGTTACCTCTCCTGCTCCCTCTCAAGTTTCCACCACCCCCTTACCTCCTGCTTCTCCTCACCAATCTTCTTCTTCAGCACAGGATCACTTACCTCTGCTACCAGCTCCTCCTTCACCTGCTGTTCCTCCACTCGCTCCGTCCCCTCTTCCCGAGGCTCCTATTCCCATGCAGATGGATCATTCACCGCTACTACCTCTCCCTCCTCCTCCTCTTCCTCCTATCCTTGCTCTCCCCCCTCCACCTTCTGGTCCCCCACCTCCCTCAGCAGCTCATACTTACGTCCCACGCAGTTTTCTCAGCTCTTGCCCTCTTTCCTGGGGCACTCATCGGGCTGAGATGTGCGGTGACTCAGACGGACCATTGCGGGTACAACTCTATCTTATGCGTCACAAGACAGGTTGTGTTCCTTCTTTGATTGGCAGTCGCTCTCAGCCTACGCATTCCTTTTTCCTTCCATTCCACGCTGCTCAGGAATGGTCCAAGGATCAGGTTCTCCATTTTGTGCACGCCCAGACTATGGCTCAGCTACATTTATGGTTGTCTACTTCTGCCCCCGATGTTTTGTCTCCTCACTATCCTTCATGTATTGGTGCTATGGAGTGGAGTGATGTTTATGCTTGCTATTCACTGCCTATGGTCATTCATGTATCCTCAGATGTGGTGCTTCCTATGTCTATGCGCATTTGGGGTGTCAAGGCTGCAGCATCGGTAATGCAATGTAAACAAGCTGAGGTTCGCAGTTGGTGCAATGAGACACCATATTTTAGAGAGGGCTTGCGGGTTGCTTTCCTACCGCGTGAAGCTCACCCCTTGGATGGTCCAGCTGCCTCCAAGAAGATGCGTAGTTAGTCAGATACTATACCTACTCTTTCATGCAGTCTATGGATTTACATGTACTTTCTTGGAATGCTAATGGTTTACAGACTTCTCGGGTAAAAGGTTCTCGTAAGCTTTTACTTCGCAGAGATTTACACACTCATGTAGTGGGCACTGTGGATATACTACTAGTACAGGAGCATAAGATTGCCACTCCTTTTGGCAATCTCATGCCATCGGGCGCCCGCACTTTTTGGGAGCTTTCTTTGGGCCTTCATGGTCAGAGTTGCGGTGTATGCATCTCAGTGGGGCCACGTTACTTGGCCTCAGTTCAGCAGCATGGCACACTAGTCGCTGGCAGAGCAGTTTATGTTTCTATTCGGTTTCGGGAATCTATCATTGGTTTTATGTCAGTTTACGCACCCACTACCCCTCGGGAGAGGGCTACTTTTTGGTCCTCCTTGGCTGTTGCTCTACTTGCTGTAGACTCTTGGGTTGTTGGAGGTGACTTCAACAACATTGAGAGTGACTTTGATTGGCGAGCCACTACACCTCCCGTTCTATCATCCATTTCTCCCGATGAGCAGCTAGCTTGGGATCGATTTCTTCTAGCTATTCAAGGTGTTGACGCCTGGCACATACCCTCTTTTGGTCATCACCCTGCTACTCTTCATTACTCTTGGGGTTTCAGCGACAGCAGGGGAGATTATTAGAGCGACTTGATCGTTTTTACATTGGCCCTTGGGCAGCAGCTCTAGGCGGATTTACTACTATATGGAGAGGAACCAGCCTCTCAGATCATTTTCCCACATCATTATTTATCTCCTTCACTCGATCCTCTGCTCAGAGACGAGGCTGCCGCATCCCTGACAGTGTTCTCACCACTCAAGTATTGCAGCAGCAGATTCATGACTTGTGGTCCACGGATACTTCTTATTGTGGACCCCCTGGAGAGTTTCTTGCTCATTGTATTTCTCAGTCTAGTATTTACTGCCGTGATCAAACTGCTATCATTCATCGTCAGTTGAGAGTACGCGAGTCTGATCTTCACATCCCTCTTGGTTCCACTCAGCGCTTGCTTAAGGAGTGGCCTGAGGATGCTTATCTCGCTGCTAGACAGACAGAGCTCACAGAAGAGATTCGTCGCGTACAGGAGGCTAGGTCTGAGTTCACGCATCATGCTTCAGTGTCTCATTGGATAGCTAAAGCTGATCGAATGAATAAAGACTTCTTCGCGCCGCATAAAGAACGCCCTTCTGGCACCACTCTGTGGACTTTGTGCGATGCTCAAGGGACACTACATATGCATCCTGATGTTATTCTTGATATGTCTGTAGATTATTTTGAGACAGTTTTCACTGTTGATGTATGCACTCCTGAGGTTTTACTTGCCCGTGAGAAAATCTGGCAGCACACTCGACATCGTTGTACAGACACTATGGCAGAGATCTTGTTGGCGCCGTTCACACTTACAGAGCTCCATGTTGCTATAGAGAGTCTTGATCCATCCTCCTGTCTAGGCGAGGATGGCCTCACTAGAGCCTTCTTTTTGACATATTGGGATGTATTGCATATACCACTGCTTCGCGGTTGTAAGGACATCTTTGCATCAGGATATATGCATCCGGCTCTTTGTTCAGGTCTCATATCTCTTATTCCGAAGGGGGGTGACACCACTCAGCTCCGACAGTGGAGACCTATTACCCTACTCCCTTCGGTCTATAAGATATTAGCGTTACTGATCAGCCATCGCTTACGGTCGTTCTTACCAGATATTATTCATACTTCTCAGACAGGCTTCGGTATGGATCGATGCATCCTGGATAATATCTTCACTTTTTATGAGGTAGTAGAGTGGGCAAGATCATCTTCTGAACTTCTCGCTTTTTTCATCCTAGACTTTGAGAAAGCATACGATCGTGTTGACTGGGACTTTCTCGAAGGATCTTTAGCCAGGATGGGTTTCCCTTTGAGATGGATTTCAGGTACTTCCGCTCTCTTCAGAACTGTCAGCAGCGCTATTACTATTGGTGGCTGTGTCAGTCGCAGTTTTGAGCTTTCTCGATCTGTCCGTCAGGGATGTCCTTTAGCAGCATATCTATATCTGTTTGTGGGAGAGACTATGTCTGACTTTCTTCGTGCTCAGAGTCATGCATTTTGGGGATTGACCATGCCAGTACCTACAGCTCCAGACCTTATCGATCAAGAGTTTGCTGATGACACTATGCTCATGTTGCGCTATTTGCTATCCGCTCTTGATGCAATGCGGGAGGCCCTACAGGTTTTTTGCATTGCCAGTGGTGCACGCATTAACTGGCATAAATCCTTTGGGTTATTGGTTGGCAGTGATGACATACCTACTTGGGGGGTAGCTAATGGTTTCACATGGCTACAGCAGGGTCAAACATGCAGATACCTGGGCTTTCAGGTTGGATTTGATGTTTCCTCGCAGCAGCAGTTTGCACCCGTACTACAGTCTATTCGCAGGAAGCTATGCCATTGGTCTTCACGTCATCTGTCGTTGGCTGGCCGTGCATTGGTCGCCAACCAAGTCATTCTGGCTACAATATGGTATACGGCTTCTTGTTGGATGTTACATTCTGGTGTGATAGCTCAGCTCCGCCGAGTAGTAAGGAACTTTTTATGGAGTGGCACAGATGGGACTATTGATACTCGTGCTAGAGTTCGCTGGTCCACGATCATTCGTCCTACGTCAGAGGGAGGCCTTGGCATCATTGATCCAGAGTTACAGAGCCGCGCACTTCTTACCAAGCTTATTGTTCGGGGTCTTTTTCCCGGCCAAGAACCTTGGAAGATGCTTCTTCAGGTTGCTCTTTGCACAGTGACTCCACGACTCGGCACTAGAGACGGTCATACTTGGCATTCAGGGTATCGTTTTCTCTTTACGGATGCTCCCTTGTCCACTTCCACCCTCTCACCCTTTCTCCGATCGCTCCTTCAGATTTGGGTTTCCATGAGACGGACTATCGTACGCTCACCTCCCTCATGTTGTGAGGAGATTGAGCGCCAGCCTCTCATTTGGAATGCTACAGTTCTTGATTCTTCGGTTAATCCACCTCGTCAACTTGGAGAGAGGACTCACATTGATTGGGCTGCTTGGGACTCTGGCCCTGCTGCCTCTATGCGGTTGTTTTATGAGACGTATGCTGGATGCAGATTTTGTGGCAGAACATTATGACATTGGTCGCGGGGTGCCAGACAGACTGCTTGAGATCGATTCTGCCGTTCCTTCACAGTGGGATGCAGTCATGCGCGGCACGGTTCAGATGCCCCCTCATTGTGGCTGGGAAGACCTCTTTGACCAGAGCACTCTCTTATTAGTTCGTTTGGACACCATGCTATTCACAGTTGATACTGACACCTCTCAGGGGATTCATGCTAGATTGACATATGTTGCCACTTCTCCACTACTTATCTCCTCCAGCGCCCGATGGGAGGCCATACGAGTAGTTGGCTCACGCGGGAAGCGTCGTTGTGTTGACCCCCGTTTTGCTTCCGCTGATGCTGCACTTTGGAGGCTTTGGGTGTGGGAGGGCCGTGCCCTATCGCAGCTTTATTGGGACCCAGGAGAGTGGCATTGGCCTCACTCAGATCCCACAGGTGCACCTGTATCCTTCTTTGAGTACACTGTCAGGATTGGAAGATTAGCTTTGATGAGACAGCAACCACAGCAGCCCACTCGTATGCGTTTCTGGTTACATTCAAGCCTCTCTCATGCCTATTTGCAGCAGTTTCGCGATCTGGGATTTACATGTTGCTCGTTGTATTTCCTTTTTCATGTGGATGATTGCTCATGCGGGACTACCAGTTGGGACTTGGCTAGCTACTATGGGTCATGATCCGTTATGTACTCGCTGCCCTTTGCGCCAACTTGAGTCACCTGCCCACTGTCTTTGGTCATGCTCAGCTTCCCATGTAGTGTGGCTTGCAGTTTGCTCTCTACTCAGCAGATCAGGTGTTCAACATGGATTTCTTACTTGGGGATCTGTCTCATGGTTGATGTCGATGCCCGGCCCGCATCTTTTCTACGAGGGCTCAGCCACAGATCCAGCCTTCATGCTTACCTCGACTGGTTATCGACGAGGGACTTTGGCTATGCTACCACAGATTGCTTGGCAGGGAGATACGCAGACACGTGATGCAGTTTTCTCAGTCATCACTAGTATTACACTATGGAATATTTTGAGAGCTCGTTGTCTTCACATTCTCAGTGCGGCTCCACAGCTCCTTCAGGATATCCTCACTGCCATTTGGCTAGACACCATTCACACCCTGATTTGGCAGTGGGATTCGTCCTCCGGTACATCTAGAGCAGCCGAGGCTCGTCGATTTGCCTTCCTTCGGCGTTGGGCACGATCCCCACTCTTCTTCACACTGACAGGTGGTCAGATTACTTGGCATTATGCCCCTCCTCAGTGGTTTCTCCTCCACTCCTCACACCGACCACCATGAGATTGTTCTAGTCCAGTAGTCACTATAGTGGCTCTCCTCCTTTCATTCAGCTTGTACACCCCACGTGATAGGCTATTTTGGCATCCGCTGGGATTATTTTGTACTCAGTAATATATAGCCCTGACTTTTTCCAGAGAGAGAGAGAGAGAGAGAGAGAGAGAGAGAGAGAGAGAGAGAGAGAGAGAGAGAGAGAGAGAGAGAGAGAGAGAGAGAGAGAGAGAGAGAGAGAGAGAGAGAGAGAGAGAGAGAGAGAGAGAGAGAGAGAGAGAGAGAGAGAGAGTACTTCCTCTGGGTGGGGATAGGCCATTGTGCATCTCCAGAGGTCTTTTATGTGCACAGAATACAACCCCCCTTTTTCGCCCCCCCACACACACACACAGATTGTTCTAGAAGAGTTGTCACTATAGTGACTATCACCCTTACATTCAGCTTGTACACCCCACGTGATAGGCCTTTTTTGGCATCCGCTGGGGATTATATTGTACTCAGTAATATACAGCCCTGATTTTTCAAAAAAAAAAAGAGAGAGAGAGAGAGAGAGAGAGAGAGAGAGAGAGAGAGAGAGAGAGAGAGAGAGAGAGAGAGAGAGAGAGAGAGAGAGAGAGAGAGAGAGAGAGAGAGAGTTAGTTGTACAGATGGCTGCTTGGAAAAGGTGTCGCAAATCGCATCCCAATTCACGAGTTTGGCGTGGTAGTATGGACGGTCACTTTTTAAAGAGAGAGGGAAAGCCAGAAGACAAACCAAAGACATTAAAGGTAGCTGGGAGCAAAGAATGGAAATACCAAAGCGGGACTTGTAACAGATTTCATGGGGACGCCCAAGGATTGAGAGTATTGAGGTCACAAAGTGATGACGCGGCATGACCTAAAGGACAAACTCCGGACACAGAGGGGTCAGAGCCCTACTGAAAGATGCAGAAGAAGCTGTACCAACTTGCAAAATTGATCTGAGAAGCCAAAAATGGAAGGACATCCAAATTTATAAGTTGTGCTAACTTATGGGGTCCTGTCCCGTGGGGCCCAAGGGATTAAAGGCTAAAGAAAAGATGTGAAAAGGTTGATGACGTGGCAGTCGTACAAACCTCCTCGATTTGCGCTGTTGACGTGGCACTTGTACAGATTTTTGCAAATTGCGCTAACAGCCCTAGCGCTAGCTTTTGGGGCCCAGATGCTTTTAAACTTGAAGCTTTTCATATGTACTGCTTTTGGAAGGCCTAGGGCCTATAAACAAAGTGCAAGGGCCTCAGTTTTAGGAAGATAAGCTTTGGAGCACTGCTGAGACGAGGACCCTCGGACATTGTACTTTGTGAAGCATTAATAATAAAGAAATACCGAAAGGGGCGCTAGTCCTTGGGGCCAATCTCTCGTGGAGCGGAACTACGCCGTGCTCTGTCATCTCTCTCTCTTAGTTTTGTTTAGTTCTTTCAGTTTGCTCTCGTGTGTTGTGGTAGATTCCCGACTTGGAGTGTCCAAGTCTGTTACAGTGGTATTAGAGCTTAGTCGCTTATGCGGAGTAGGTCTTGAATTTAACCAAGAACCGTCATTTCGCTTTACCTTCTTTCTTTTTGTGCCAATTTCTGTTTTGGAACGAGTATCTGCTCGTTTTCGTCCATTTCGGGTTGCTCATCATCGGGCACATCGCCTTCAAAAAGGCTGCAAGAGACTCACATGAAAAACATTGTGAATCCTCCAAGTATCTGGCAGCTTAAGTCCAAAGGAGACATCATTTAATTTTTTAGAAAATCTAGAAAGGTCCACACTATCTCATGCTAAGCTTTCAAGAAAGCCGCTCCTTTTTCTTTTTCTTTCTCGGGCGTGCCTTCCCAAAATGTAAGAGCACCCAATAATTCTCCTTCAATTTCAAATCACGACCAAGTCGATCTGCTACCTTTTTTTGAGATTTCTCGAAAGCCTTCCTGACCAAGTCCCTCGTGAACTGGTCGGCTTAAAAGAAAAAATCTTATCTTTCGTGCTAAGGAAGGGTGGAACCTTCATAGCAAATTCAATAATCTCAAATGGCACCTTCCCCATCAAAGAGTTAATCGTGTTTCTGTAGGCATATTCAACCAAAGGTAAAAACCTTTCCCATCTAGTCTTCTGATCCAACGAAGAAGACTTCAACAAATCCAGTACCACTGAATTAGCAATCTCTGATTGCCCGTTAGTCTGCGGGTGGAACGATGACGAGAATTGCAACCGCATGCCTATGTTCTCCCAAATAGCCGTCCGAAACAAACTCGTGAACCTGGGGTTGCTGTTGGAGACAATCGTGTTAGGCATGCCATGTAATTTGAAGATCTGGGCAATAAACAATCGTGCCCACACTGAGTCTTCGGGAGATCGAAAATGAAATCCATTGTAATACTTTTCCAGAGGCGGGTGGGTATGGGTAAAGGCTGTAACAATCCCTTTGCTTTATGCGTGTCAAACTTGATTTTCTGGCATACCAAGCAATTGCGCACAAACTCGTCCACATCCTTCTTGAGTCTCGGCCAAAAGAAGTATCTCTCTACCCCTGTCAAGGTGGTAACAATGCCGTGGTGACCCGTAGAAGGCGGACAGTGGCATTCGGTTAGAACCTTTTTCCTCAATGATTGTGTAACACACAACATCGTTTTTTGCTATGCAGAATAGAATAGTCCGCTACTACCTCCCCATTTTGTATTCAACTGAATACATCTGCAAAATCTGTATCTGTGGCGTATTGACCGACCATATCCTCGAAGATTCTATGATGTATCGCGGAAATAGCCAGAACCAATGGCTTCTGGGACAAAGTATGTGCCACCGGTTTCTTCTGTCCCTGCACATGGACAATCCGGAAGTAAAACTGTGACAAGATGTTTGCCCACCGCATCTGCTTTTCCGAGAGTTGCTTCTGTGACAAGAAGTAGCATAGACTCCAACCATCTGTGCAAACCGTAAAATCGGCTCCGAGTAGGTAATGTCGCCACTGAGTAAGAGCATGGATAGCCGCCAAAAGCTCTTTCTCACATATCTGTCCTGTCAATTTCCGGCCTTGAAAACAATCGGCTCTCATAGGCAATGACATTGGCCTTCTTGCAATAAGACCGTATCCAGACTACGACCACAAGTATCACAATATACTTTAAACGACTTCTGCAAATCCTGCAAAATAAAAAAAACTGGTCCTGTAGTCAACTTCTGTTTCATTTCCTGAAAGGCAGTCACTTCTGTGGATCCCCCACGAGAAAAGGACTCCTTTCTATGTCGACAATTGCAAAGGGGTAAACAACCTCTGCAAACTTTCTGATGAACCGTCGGTAGTAAGAACATAAGCCCAAGAAGCTTTCAATTTCATGGACATTCTTCAATTCGGGCCAATCACGGATAGTCTCTATCTTGGCCGGGTCCATCTGCACTCTTGCTGCTGAGACAATGTGTCCCGAACATGTGTATCTCTGGGTTTGGCTCACACGATAAGGTGGCCGGTTCGGTTGTGTGATTCCAAGTATCAGATCAATGGTATGATCCTCAGGACGAGCTGGTGGCAACTCGTCTTGCAGGCCCTTTGAAAAGCAATCGGCATGAGTGTGGATAAAAATCTTGGCGTTCTTAGTTCAGGTCAAAAACATATTCGACTTTCATTCATCGTTCAGTTCTCTCCCAAAAGAGAAAAAAAGTGAGTAAAGAAACTGAAGTTTATCAAGTATAATCTCTGAGGCCTTCTTTTGTCAAAGTCGCTTTCTCGGCTAGGTAGTCAACCATGGCGTTGTTCTTGTGGTACCAAGGGATTTCGAGTAGGACGTCACAATCTGGCAAAGAAAATACGTAGAAATCCTCGTGCCTAGTCACCCCTGTCATTGCAAACGAAGTTTGGCAATGATCGGTGTAATGGCAACATCTCGTCCGGGTGTCACTCGAACTACCTCCGCCTGTGGCCTCAGCCTGTCGGACGTAATTCCAAATCGAGCCGCCAATTCAAGTGAAAAGAAGTTGGCCTTGGCTCCTTCAAAAGTGCTTCCTGATCTTTCCCTTTGCCTTGAAAATGGCAAAGTTTGTACTTTCATTCATTTGATTCGGTTCAGGCTCCACGCAATGTGGTACCAGTTTTACTTTTTTTTTTTAATCTGCCTTTTTTGCCACGTCCCTCAGTTGCTTTGGAGCTTTTTGGCCTTTCTTCATCCTGTTCATTCGGTGCCTTGTTAGGGCACTTCGCGGAGATATGTCCAGTTTCCCCGCATTCAAAACACTTCCCCTCTTTGATATAGCTGATCCTCTCTCGACGAGTGAGCTGGGGCCGTGCATCCTTTTCTTTCGTTTCTGGGGTGCTCTTCTTCTTTCTACTTTCATTTTCCGAAGTCTGTTCAGTTCTCTGCGTCATGATTTCATCTCTGGGGTAGGTCAAACTGCTAGTGTGAATGGCAAAACCCCGTTTTGAATGACTCATCAACTCCTGAATGGAAGCTGACTTTTGTTCTAAGCAATGATCTCGGATCTCTGTAGGAAGACCCAAGGTAAACTGCTCAATCTGTTCTTTGAACGAGATCTTCTTAAATGAAGAGGTGGGTAGAAAAGAGCTCCAAAATCTCTCGCAATAAGCGTCCACTGTATCCTTCTTGGTCATCCGAAGATGGCTCTAAGCAGTTCGTATGTTGCGTTCATACTCTCGAGTCAACCAAGAAGAAATAAAAAGCCTTTTGAATTTCAGCCATTTAACTAGCGTTGTCTTGTTTAATAGAAGCGTGGACCACCAAGTTCGAGTATTTCCCTTAAAGTAAGAGGCAACCCTCCGAATCTTGGAGTGCTCTGAGTAACGCCCTCCTGAGAAAGCTATGTCAAACTGTTGTATAAAAGACAAAGCTTTCGAAGCATATCTATAACCAGAAAACGTGTCAATTTTAATTGACTGTTCACCTTCCTTAAACTCTCGGACTTTCTTGCTTTTATCTTCTAGAAAGTCATACTGGTTGGCTTTATAAAAATTCTTTTTCTTGCTGTAAAAGCTGTTGTCATGAGAGTCCAAACTATCTGAAAATGAGTCCTCTGTAGAACTGTCAACCACGGGGCGAGATTTAGGCTTCTTTGCCTTTTTCTTGCCCTTTTCAAAGCTTTGCTTTTTGCTTCGCTTTTTGCCTTTTCTGTCTTCGTCGCTCGAGTCAGAGGAGCTAGAAGAACTGTTAGAAGAAGAAGAAGAAGAAGAAGAAATCGAACACGCTTCTTTTGTTTTCTTGCTGACTCAAATGTAGATTGACGACCCAAATAACTCGGGAAGTCAGCGCCATTCTTCTGCTTTTTGTCGTGCTTTTTAGCTTTGTTCTGCGCGTCAAAAAGCTGAGCAATTCGTGCATCAACCGCCTCTTCTAATTCTTGCTCTGTGTACATCCTCGGAGTAGGAGGTTTCTTCAGGGCCAGTTTGAGGGGTGACTCTGTGGTCTGCCGCCACTGTGAGTGCACCTCGTCGAAGGAGGTCCGGCTCATAAATTTTGCAAATTTCGGGTCCTTCGCAAAATTTAACATCATCTTTGTTGCATCGCCAATCAATCGTCGACACTCCATCGCTTCGATCTCCGCCTGACTAGGCCGAGGTAGGCCGTACTCCTCGTGTGAATCTTCGTTGTGATCTCTTCTCGCTTCTCCGGATGCAGAGGAAGTCGATTGATCTTTGTCTGAAGCCATAAGTGCTGCATAAAAAGGATCGGATTTCCCGTAGAAGAGAAATCGGCCGTGCTCTGATACCATCGTAACAGACTTGGACACTCCTAGTAGAGAATCTACCGCGACACCACAATAAATCACTTCAAAACAGTTCACAGTTCACAATCGATTCGACACTGGCCCGACGGAGTTCCGTGCCTATAGATATTGGCCCCAAAGATTGGCGCCCCTTTCGGTATTTCTTTTTGTATTAATCTGCAACTCAAAGTACAAGCGAGTAGTCGGGACTCACTCTCAGACTCTGCGTCCAGATGCTCTGAGAAGTGAGAGCCCAAACTACTAATCTATAGATTTACAAGGGATGCTAAGAGCAGAGCCCCAAAAGGTGAAAATCAAAAGCCTTGCCAAAAATAAAGCAAAAGCTTTCTGTCTCTCACAAGCTCTCTTGAGCCTAAATAAAGCAAAAACGAAAGAGCTCTCTCTCTCTCTCTCTCTCCCCCCCCCGCAATTTGCGTAGCCAAATAAAGCAGGGCTGTTTTGCGTAGCTAAAAAGCTGGCCAAAGATTTCCACGCAAACTGCTTTTCTTCCGTACACTGTTGCCACGTTAGCAACCCGCGTTCTCAGCCGCATTTTGCGTCGCAATGTGCGGGCCTGTCCGTACGCTAGGCAGCCACGTCACCATTTCTGCTAGTATTTCCACGTCAAAGGGAAGGTGTGTGTGTGTGTGTACTGGGCAGCCACCATAGCAGCTAAAAAACACGTTTTTTAAATAGAGTACAGAACGGGACGTTTTAAAACGTTCAGTACGTTGCTTTGTTAAAAAACGTGGGCAGTTTAGAGACTTTGATAAAAGTTGACTTGCCTTACAGTTTAGGGTCTATAGATGTCAACTTTTCATTTAATTATGTGCAACATTTGCCTTCAATAAATTATATACCTTTGTGTGGACCCATGTAATATAATACTTGTAAAAATATTTATATTTGAAAAAAACCGACGTATTTTATTTTGAACCTCAAAAAATACGTCTAGTACGCGTTTTAAACGCGCCGTATAAAACGTCCCGTCCCATACCTTAGCTGCTATGGCAGCCACGTCACCAGTTTGTGACGGAGTTCTCCTCCAAATCAGCCCCCTTATCGAGTTAGTCTAATGCAGCAAGAGGAAATCCTCAAGCAGGTCAATGAACTTTTGGAGAAGGGTCTAATAAGGCCTAGCACTTCTCCATATTGTTCACCTGTCTTGTTAGTACAGAAAAAGGATTGCACATTCCGTATGTGCATAGATTATAGATCTTTAAACAAGATCACAATCAAGAATCGATTCCCAATCC
Organism: Adiantum capillus-veneris; assembly: GCF_014529385.1. NCBI lineage: Eukaryota > Viridiplantae > Streptophyta > Polypodiopsida > Polypodiales > Pteridaceae > Adiantum > Adiantum capillus-veneris. Next base: position 138,587,823 of record NC_140947.1, read on the forward strand.
CTGGGATTGATGACATTTTTGATAAGCTACAAGGAGCCAGTGTCTTTCGTCGTAAAGACTTTTTTTCTCGAGAAAAAGATCTTTAGTCGTAAAGACTTGAAGAGCAGGTATCATCAAATCCGCATAGCTCCTCAGGGTGTGCATAAGACTTGATTTAGAACAACCTTCGTGTTGTATGAATTCTTAGTATGGCTTTTGGACTCACTAATGCACCAACCACATTCAATAGAATGATGGATAGAATCTTGCATTCATATAGAAGATTTACAGAAGTCTTCTTTGATGACGTCTTAATCTTCTCAGAGACGGAAGAAGAACACTACAACTTGGGCCATATAGTATCTCACAACAAAGTGGGAATGGACCCTGATAAGATTCAAGCAGTTGTAGAATGGCCTAGACCAACTACAGTACATGATGTACGAAGTTTTCTCGGCCTCTGTTCCTATTATCGGCGTTTTATTTGAGCCTTTGCCGCCATTGCGGGTCCTCTCCATGATCTGACAAATGAGTGGATTCCCTTCTATTGGGGACCTGGACAAAAACAAGCTTTCGAAAAGCTTAAGTATCTACTCAATCACGGACCTGTTCTCACCTTCCATGATCTTCGCAAACCTTTCGAGGTGTACCGTGATGCATCTGGAGATTGTGTAGGAGCAGTTTTGAACCAAGAGGGTCACGCCATAGCCTACGAAAGTCGACGCCTTAAAGATGCCGAATTACATGCTTCCATTTATGAGAAAGAGCTGATGGTAATAATTCATGCTCTTTCCATATGGAAACATTATTTGTCAGGAGCTGATTTTATAATGAAGATAGATCATGAGAGTCTTCGCTACTTTCTCACACACAGAAAATCATAAAATCAAATGAGATGGGCCAATTTTCTTTCAATGTTCCATTTTTAGATTTTACACACTTCTCGAACAAAGGATGCGGTTGCAGATGCTCTCTCCAAGCGTCCAAAGATCAATGCAATGACATCTATTTATCATGAGGAACTAGAATCTCTCAGTGAGATGTATCCTCAAGATCCAGAATTCGCAACAATGTGGCCAGATCTTCAAGCTGGTTATTCAAGGCCATCTTATTCCACCAGGGATAATACACTATATCATCAACAATCAATATGTATAGCTCAACCCTTAAGACAAAAGGTGATGGATGGAGCACATAATTGTTAGGTGCAACGGAATGAATGTTGTATTTTCTCAAGATTAGTGATCTTTATTGCTCAAGGTTCCTTTTAGTTCTTAGGGAAGGAGAGAGCCTTCCGTCTTATGGAGAGTGCTATGATCACGAACAAAAGTGAGTGGATTGTGCGTGCAGTGAATGAGATTGAGAGAAGGAGAGAGAAGAGATACGACACCCAAGAGGTTGTAAAACCCTCCTCCGAAGGCCCCACTCTCGTCGGCGAGAGTGGTCTACTTTGATTGCACAAAGGTGTACAATGCGAATGCAATGGACTGATGCAATGGGACTATGCTGATGACGACGACGGTGATGACGACGACGACTCGATGGCTGAAATCTGTAGGCTTCTAATCACTGAATTTGGGGACTGTTTCGGTGGCTGAAAATGACTGTTTTGGCTGCGTTTTCTTGGGCTAAACTTGGGGGATCATCTGCAACTGAATGGGGCTGATTTGCTACTGTTCTAACTGCTGAAAACCTGCGTTTGTCAATGGCTGAATTCTGCGTTTTTGTCAAGGTTGGAAACGCTGGAATAAAGCTGCAAAAACGCTGATGCCAAGGGGTGCTTTTGCTATAGGCTAGGTGAATCTGCAACCGCTAGGTGACTTGGGGCTTGATGACGATCAAGCATGGGCTGAAACTGCTGAGAAAACTGAGGTCTTGCTGGCGTTTTTGGATGAAAAACGCTGGCTGAAAGTAGGGCCTTTCTGCAAATGAAAACGCTAATGCTGATGGTCCTTGCGCGGCATCAATCTGCTAGAGAAGAAACGCCAGAGATGGTGGTTGCTGCTGGGAACAGAAACGCTAGGGGTCTGTGGGGGGTACTGCTGAGAAGTTGCCCGCTGAGCGGGAAGCTCCTGCTGCCTCTTCTGCCAGAAAGTTTGAACTTTGGTTTGCTTATATATTAACTTAGCAAAATTGCCCTACCTACTTTTGTAGGAAAGTCACTTAAAAATAATAAGTGAAAATCCCAATAAATAGAAAAATAGTCTAAATGCACTGGAAAATTCCCCTAACTGATGCTAATGGATTCTGATGGGAATTCCGATGATCATGCTGTGTGCAACTGGAGGATATGCATCTAAGCTAAGTGACTGGGCATGCACGGTCTACGAATAGACTCACAAAAGTGCCAGATCACTGCTAATCTAGACTTGACTTGACTTGACTGAACCGTGCTGTGGTGTAGCTTGTCCACGGACACATAGGGTTGGGATGTGTCACGTGACATCCCCTCCTTTTCAAAGTGAGATACTGGTACCGAATTGTATGGCGTCGAGGGAGATCGCCAACAGCATCCGGAATCCTTGAAGGGACTCTTCGCCGGCCCACTCTGATGTGTGGGTCATGCGGTACTTGAACTTCATAAAGGTCTGCAACGCTTGCTTCTTTGGGCCACACCGAAAGCGACACAAAGTCTTCTGAATCTCCTTTCTTGCTTCAACTTCGTCTAGAGTCCTCCTTCTTCCGTCTTCAAGAATCTCCATGGCTGAAAATTCCTGAAACAATCTCCAACACAAAACCATGAACATACCTATTCCATGTAAAGTGAAGGAAAACAATCTTGTCTTCTCTGAAGACTGTGGATGCAATGTAGATGAACATCGAGACGGAGTGACAACCCATTCATCAAACACATGCAAACAATGCGTTCTGTTTGATCAAAATCAATCAACTGTGGCAAATCACAATGGAAATGCCCATGCTTGGTACTCATCCTATCATGTACTCGTTCGAAAACTGTGTCATGCCAAGGAAGATACATGGAATGCGACTTCCTTACATACAAACTTTTCAACTTTTCACGAACAATCCGCATACATTCGTGCTCATCCATGAGAGAAACGTGCTCAACATACAATATGTCATGCCTAGAACAAGGGATCACATAACGATGTTGACTAAAATACAGGAAACCGTCACGAATGAAACACTCTAACAATGCGTGCGTATCAATCATGCGAACACACAATACTTCCTGTGAGGGTTCTTTGGACCAAGGCTCGAGAGCCAAGATCGCTTCTTCGGAATCTATCGAATCGTCTTGTGGGGGATCTGTGGACCTCGACTCGAAAGCCAAGATCGATTCTTGGTGATTGATTGAATCTACAACGAGGTTAGCTTTGCTAGAAAAAGCATTAACTAACACCTCATCGTGGTGAACAATCACATCTTCTTCATGCAAGTCATCATGCTGGTCTTTGTTATCCAAATCATCATGCAAATCATTATCCTTCAAATCATCATGCTTCACACAATCATGCAAATCCTGTGTGTCATGCTGTGGAGAAAGAGAGACTGAGAGAATCTCCTTATCCCGAATCCTTTCAACCTTGTCCTGCATAGTAGCAATGAGAGATGGAGAAGGAGCAATGTCCTCTCCATGAAAGACAATAGGAGAATCACTTTCGACATTGATAGTTACAGTGTTAGCCTTAAATTTCATGAGAGCGTCATTATCACGAAACCATCGAATGCCTAAAATCATATCACATCCTGAGAGAGGAGAAACAACAAATCTTCTAGTGAAGGCAGTCTGTCGAATTGCAAACAACACATCAAGGCATTCCTCAGTGATGAGAGCGTCCATACCAGGACGAAAGCCAGAGACCTCGATAGGAGATCTCGGACTAACTTCGAGGCGGGCTCTCTCAACAAGAGAGGAATTGATCACATCATGCATACTACCTGGGTCAAACAATATGACAAAACGGTGCCCCGACGTACGACCATAACATTTAATGAGAGAATCATCAATGGGAGGGTCCTGAGAAACTGTGGGCACAATCGTGTTATCATTCATTGCATTGACAGATGTAGCGGGTGCTGTGGGTTCTTTAGATTCATTCGATTCAAGCTTAGGACATGTTCGTTTTATGTGACCCTTAATGTGACAATGAAAACAACGACCTCCTTAGAATAAGTGCTTTGTTCTTCCGACGTGATGTATCCTCCTACAATTCCTTGTGCTACCTTTTCATCTGGAGTAAGCTTAGGTTTAGCGGTTGTGTTAGCCTTACCCTTAGATTCATTGGAAGAATTCTTTGTTGAGATACTGTTGGAAGATTGGTTAGAAGAGTTATCATTTTTACCATTCTTACTGTTCTTACCGTTCTGAGGAGCCTGCGAGGTACTTGTGGAAGTCTTGTTCTCCTTAGGCTTGCCCTTGTTGTGCTTCATCTCCTACGCGAGAGCAATCGCTACTGCCTTGTTGAGATCGATTGGATCGAATACCTCGACATCGTACTTGATATACTCGTCCAATCCAAAGAGAAAAGCCTCTTTGCACTCATCATCCGACATGCGTAATTGGGTACCTAGCTGCAAAACACGATTAGAAAAAGACATAACCGGCATACCATTTTGCTTGAGAGCGTGCCAATCGTCCTTCAATCGTGCGAGGTACTGAGGTGGCATAAACCGCGCCTTGAGCTTGTCTTGGAAATCAGCCCAACTAAAAGAGAGGGGCGTGAAATCGTCGGGCTGCCTCTAGGTGCGCGGCTAGCTGTGCCTCTTGCCAAGCGTGGTACCAATTAATGGCATCACCGGCAAGGTACATAGCTGCCGTCAAAACTTTGCTATTGCTTGTCTTCTTAGTTGTCACAAAATAAGCATTAAATTGATGCAACCAAGAATGAATAACAGTAGCATCCATCTTACCGTCATACTTATTGAAAATCAACTTTTCTGTAACTGGGTGGTTGGAATCCGCGTCGTGGCTTGCGCCACTTGACGAACTCCCACGATCTTTGGGTGGTTCGGTCTTCAAGGCGAGAACTTGGGCAAGCAACTCTTGAGTGCGTAGCTCTCGTCGAGCTTCACGCTCGGCCTCCAATACTGCGTTTCTTGTTGCCACTTCTTCCTTCCTTAGTTCTTTTCTTTATTTTCTTGCGTCGCGCTCGCGTTCTAAAGCAAGGCGCTTGTCTTCTTGTCTATCCATCATAGCCATCATCTGCTTCATCATTGCCTCCATAGGGTCTGGCGTAAATGGCGAAGGGGGAGGGTTGGAAAAACCTCCCGGTGGGGAGAATCCTTCTTCGCCTCTCTCATGCTCATCACCTGAATGCAAAGTATCCATGCCGCTTCGGGTGACGACCATGCACTATGGTCTTGGGGTCTTAAGCTCGCGAGGAACTTGGTTCTTGAGGGTCTTGAGGTTCTTGAGGTCCTTGATTCGTGAGAATCTTGGGTTCTTGAGGTTCTTGAGTCTTGAGGGTCTTGGGTTCTTGAGGCTTTCTTTTGCTTGCAAATCGCGTTGGAGAAGGATCTTCTCTTCACCCGAGTTCTACCCTTTTCTGCGGGCGCACCCCTTGGAGGCCTTGCGCTCACACCAAGGTTGCTTTTTCCCACCTCACGTCGATTGGCCGGCCGCTAAGTGCACGGTCCGCTCTCAATGAGTGAAAAGAGACACAAGGGGAGGCTGGACAAGCCCTTTTTTCTTGGGATTCTTGTCACTCTTCAACAAAACACGATTAGGAATCGCCACGCCCAAGTAAACTTGGGTTCGTGCGATCGCAACAAGCAAAAAAAATTCTTGTGGTTCTTGTGGTTCTTTCCTTGAGTAATGCAGAACACTCCCAAAGCTCTGATACCAATGTTAGGTGCAGCGGAATGAATGTTGTATTTTCTCAAGATTAGTGATCTTTATTGCTCAAGGTTCCTTTTAGTCTTAGGGAAGGAGAGAGCCTTCCGTCTTATGGAGAGTGCTATGATCACGAACAAAGTGAGCGGATTGTGCGTGCAAGTGAATGAGATTGAGAGAAGGAGAGAGAAGAGATACGACACCCGAGAGGTTGTAAAACCCTCCTCCGAAGGCCCCACTCTCGTCGGCGAGAGTGGTCTACTTTGATTGCACAACGGTGTACAATGCGAATGCAATGGACTGATGCAATGGGACTATTCCGATGACGACGACGGTGATGACGACGACGACTCGATGGCTGAAATCTGTAGGCTTCTAATCGCTGAATTTGGGGACTGTTTCGGTGGCTGAAAATGACTGTTTTGGCTGCGTTTTCTTTGGCTAAACTTGGGGGATCATCTGCAACTGAATGGGGATGATCTGCTACTGTTCTAACTGCTGAAAATCTGTGTTTGTCAATGGTTGAATTCTGCGTTTTTGTCAAGGTTGGAAACGCTGGAATAAAGCTGCAAAAACGCTGATGCCAAGGGGTCCTTTTGCTGCAGGCTAGGTGAATCTGCAACCGCTAGGTGACTTGGGGGTTGATGACGATCAAGCATGGGCTGAAACTGCTGAAAAAACTGAGGTCTTGCTGGCTTTTTTGGATGAAAAACGCTGGCTGAAAGTAGGGCCTTTCTGCAAATGAAAACGCTAATGCTGATGGTCCTTGCGCGGCATCAATCTGCTAGAGAAGAAACGCTAGAGATGGTGGTTGCTGTTGGGAACAGAAACGCTAGGGGTCTGTGGGGGGTACTGTTGAGAAGTTGCTTGTTGAGCGGGAAGCTCCTGCTACCTCTTCTGCCAGAAAGTGTGAACTTTGGTTTGCTTATATATTAACTTAGCAAAATTGCCCTACCTACTTTTGTAGGAAAGTCACTTAAAAATAATAAGTGAATCTCCCAATAAATAGGAAAATAGGCTAAATGCACTGGAAAATTTCCCTAACTGATGCTAATGGATTCTGATGGGAATTCCGATGATCATGCTGTGTGCAACTGGAGGATATGCATCTAAGCTAAGTGACTGGGCATGCACGGTCTACGAATAGACTCACAAAAGTGCCAGATCACTGCTAATCTAGACTTGACTTGACTTGACTGAACCGTGCTGTGGTGTAGCTTGTCCACGGACACATAGCGTTGGGATGTGTCACGTGACAATAATTCTCCCTATGCTAGGAATTGGGGAGTTGCTACTACCACTAGTGCTCTTGAAAGATATTTGTTTTGGCCAACACTCAGGGCGGAGATTGAAAAATATGTATGCGAGTGTTTATTATGCCAAAAAGTGAAATATGATCGACATAAAATTTATGGCAAGCTTCAGCCACTCACTGTGCCTAACACGCCATGGGAAAGTATTGCCATGGATTTTATTACGGATCTTCCTAGATCCAAGAATGGAAATGATGCAATCTGGACTATAATAGACAGATTTAGTAAGCAAGCACATTTCCTTCCAGTTAAGAAGACGATCAAAGCTGATCACATGGCTAGAATATTTCTAGCTCATATTTTTATACATCATGGATTGCCAAAGACTATTGTTAGCGATAGAGATCCTTGCATGACTAGTCTATTTTGGCAAGCATTGTTCGAGAATTTGGGAACACAACTTATTTTTCATCAGCTTATCATCCTCAAAGAGATGGTCAAAGCAAAATCGCTAATGGCACCATAGCAACTAAAATACGCTTATTTTATTTAGAATACACGACGTCTCGTATTGAAACATACAAAGACTATTGTTAGCGATAGAGATCCTTGCATGACTAGTCTATTTTGGCAAGCATTGTTCAAGAATTTGGGAACACAACTTATTTTTCATCAGCTTATCATCCTCAAACAGATGGTCAAAGCGAAATCGCTAATGGCACCATAGCAGCTAAAATACACGTATTTTATTTAGAATACACGACGTCTCGTATTGAAACATACAATATGTTTCGTAATGTTTTCTATCCTAACGTTTTTTGCTCAAAACGTATGTCTTTTTCTAATCGATCAATAGTGTTTTAGAGCTTCATGGTGCTTGTTTATGTATGCTATGGCTAAATATTGAAGAGTCGTTGAGGAGGTCCATGAACTGCTTCATTTGTTCTTATTAAAGTATCATACCTAAAAAAGTTGACCTATTTTATTTTTGATTCTCAAAATATGACTCGTACGCGTATTGTACACCGCGTATTAAACGTCCCGTCCCGTACCGTAGCTGCTACGAATGCCACTGTTTTAGATCTTCTCAAGTGCTAGGTTTTGGAAAGACAATCCGAATGGGAACAATACTTACCCTTAGTTAAGTTTGCGTATAATAATACCATACATTCTTCAACTGGTAAAGCTCCCTTCGAAATTGTTTATGGAAAGCCACTCTCACTTCCTATTATGGTTACCAAAGAAAACTTCTTTGCGGCAGACGAATTTGTGCGCGATATTGATACCGCCTACAAGCAAGTAAAGCAAGCGATTCTTTGTACTCAAGAGCAACAGAAGAGAAAAGCAGACAACACAAAAGGAATCTCAATCTTGAAAAAGGACAATACGTCCTGCTTAAGTTTGAGAAAGCTAGATTGAAAAAGCGGGTTGGAAAAGGGAATGTTGTTAAACTTTCCCATAGATTTTACGGCTCTTTCAAGATTACAGATAAAGTCAATGAAGTGACTCTTTAGATTAGATTTACCTTTTCATTGGCGCATCCATAATGCTTTTCATGTAAGTCTCCTCCGACCATAAATTGGTTCTCCTCTAGCGGCTCCAGTACAAGAAGATTCTCCAGAAGTCGAAGAGACTGAGGAAATCCTTTTACCAGAACAGATAATACACCACTTCGAGAGACAACTGAAGTCCGGGAGACTACATCGAAAGTATTTAGTCAAGTTCAAGAATTACACCCCTTTAGATGCAAAGTCGATGACTGAGTCTGATCTCAAGGACTACCCAGATATCTTACACAATTAGTCGTATAGCGAACTTGTAGACTTCAGATTGTGAAATTTTTGTCCGAAATACAACCAATTGGTATGGTGCTAATTCTTTCCATCTTTTGTGGTGCGTATGCCCTATCAACTATCTCATTTTTGTGCTAATTTTTTCGATTTAATGCTTCTTTTAGTGCTAGGCTTGATTATGTTAGTACCTAGTTGTACACCCACTATTGGGCATTGACGATGTTAGTGGGGATGTCGTGATATGTAGTCAATACTATGCATGATGGAGCTGATGGTTATATTGTCTTGTGGGTGACTATCATGGGTCTATACCTTGCACTTTTCTTCAAGCGTGAATTTGGGCTTATCCTGGATTCATCTAGGTATATATCTTGCACAATTTTGTTGACGCTCTACAGTTGAGGTCAACTGTTTAGAATCAAGAGGGATGTAACAATGTCAGATTTTGTAAATAATTAATTTATTTTTGAGGTCAACTGTTTAGAATCAAGAGGGATGTAACAATGTCAGATTTTGTAAATAATTAATTTATTTACGAGGAAATAGTTATCTAATTAGTTGTGTGCACATTAGAATACAACTAGCAGTTCTAGGACCTCAAGTGCGCCCAAACTTGGGCGAGAGTACCTCAAGGAGACCCTAGCGGAAAATACCTTGAATCCCTAGTGACTGGGAAATCGGGTCTTCAATAAGGGGTGATTTCAGGTTCAGAAAATTACGCGTGTCAGTGCGAGCACATGAATGAGATGGGGTCCTTAGAATAGTAACCCTAAGGCTTGAATTATTTTTAAGGCCTTAGGATGAGTCAATTAAACTAATTTAAATTGTTTGTGCCATACCAGATGGCCGGACAAGTGCGAACAGGTAATGCCAGAGCAGCGCCGGTACGGCATTGTGCTGGGGAGCAGCTAATGTTTTTATTAGTAGTATCCATGTGTGCAATTGTGAGTTAATTTTCACATTTTATTAATAGCCTAGGAACTTTTCAAATGTGAAAGTTGAATGGTTTTAAAGCTATTAAGTAAGTGTGTCACTTGGCACACTTACCAATGCAAAGTGACTCTCTCACTCTCACTCTCACCCTTCCTCATCCTCTAGCGTCCCCTCTACTGTCTGGCTATATAGGAGTACCCCCTCTCCCTCTTCATAGGTTGGCAGTGCGCCTACCCCTCCCAAAGTGAGCGTGCTCTACGCACCAGAGTTCTCCATTGAAGCTAGAGAATTAGCCCTTGTGGTGTATGTGGAGTCCTGGAGCTCCCTTCACCTAGAACAAGGTTTCTCTTGATCATAGGCTGTTGTGGGGGAAGATTCATTGCGAAAAGTAGAAGGAAACTCTTTTTCTTTCACGCCTAGCTGCTGCAAATTATCTGTTTTTCAGCCCCTAATCACCTCTATTAGGGTGAATTTCAGCAAAGTTCTCATAGAATCTAGTTCTTCTCTACCTACACTACGCGTACACAAAGTTTGGTGCGATTCCATCGCGAAAAAGGTCTCTATTTTAGCATTGGAACGTGCTCAATTAACATTTTCAGGTTATGTGCAGAAAATTGCAGCAAGCATGTGTGCGTGCATTTTGTGTGTTTCTCCCTTGTTTTTATTGCAGGAATGATTATGCATAGAGGGACACGGTTAGCGGAAGGTAGACTCTCATTTATGAGAGCTTCCGTGGAGTTTTGGGAAGATAGACTCTCGCTTACGAGAGCTTCCCAAAATCTCACAGCAGAAGGAAAATCCTCTCAATAGTCAGAGAGTAGTTTTTTCACTCTCTCTCGGTCAGAAGTAGAAAAGAAAGAATAAAGGACGGGCTTTTGCTCTGTTCGTGTGCTTGTAAAGATTCTCCCTTAGTAATAAAGATATTCTCTTTATGGAGGGGGGGGGGGATCAACCCATCTTCTGGTCCCCAATGAAGTGTCAAGTTCTCTCTCTCTCTCTCTCTCTCTCTCTCTCTCGCAAACTCTCTCGAGTATTTGAAGTGCAATTAAAAAGTCAGTTTACGCTTCCGTATTCTTGTGACACATAAAGTCACTCGTCAGAATGCTGTCAGCCCCATCGGTATTCCTGAAATCCAAAGGAAAGTGAGTGACTTTATTCCATCCAGGTAATGTGTGACAAAGGAGCGGAGTCCCCCTTGTGCAGTTGTAATAGACTTGGACACCCCAAGTCGAGAATCTGGCACGACACATGTGAGAGAAACTGAAAACCACTTAATAATTTTAATAACAACTGAGAGAGACGACGCGACCCGACGTAGTTCCATGTAATGTGTGACAAAGGAGCGGAGTCCCCCTTGTGCAGTTGTAATAGACTTGGACACCCCAAGTCGAGAATCTGGCACGACACATGTGAGAGGAACTGAAAACCACTTAATAATTTTAATCACAACTGAGAGAGACGACGCGACCCGACGTAGTTCCATGCCGAGAGGTATTGGCCCCAAAGTCTGGCGTCCCTTTCGGTATTTCTTTTTATATTAATTCTTGGCAAAGTACAATGCCCAAGGGTCCTCTCTCTACTCAGTGCTCCCAAGCTAATTTGAGGGAGAGAGGCCCTAGCAATCCTTTTTTAAGGCCTTTGGCCCAAAAGTAGTACAAGAGAAGCTTCAAGTTCTAAAAGCATTGGCTCCAAAAGCTTCAACACTAGCTCCGAAAGTTGCTTCTGAGACAAGAAGTAGCATAACTTCTGATGATCGGTGAACATAGTAAATTCGGCTCTGGGGTAGAAAATGTTGCCACTGTGCAAGTGCTTGGATAATTGCCAAAAGCTCTTTCTCATAAATATGTGCAACCCGTTCAGGACGGTGAGAATATCCTACCCTTGTAAGCTATAACATGGCCCTCCTGCATCAAGAATGCTCCCAAACTGCGACCACACGCATCACAATAAGCCTCAAAGGGCTTTTGTAAGTCTGGCAAAGCAAATATTGGACCCATTGCCAACTTTTCCTTGAGAGTCTGAAAGGTTGCAATCTTTGACGGTCCCAAGTAAAAGGGACTCCCTTTGTGAGTCAACACATTCAAAGGAGAAACTATCTCTGCAAATTTTTGAATGAACCGCCGATAATATGAGCACAAACCCAAAAAGCTTCAAACTTCATGAACATTTTTCAAATCGGGCTAATCACGAATGGTCTCAACTTTGGTCGGGTCTATCTTTATACCTTTCGCTGAGACGATGTGTCCCAAAAAGTGTATCTGTGGCAAGAAAAACTCGCTCTTTTTCGTGTTTACTACAAATTTATGTTACCGCAATGCCTTGAAAACCTGTAACAGATGTTGTCTGTGCTCTGCCTCACTCTTGGAGGGGACGATGATGTCGTCGAAAAAGGGGCCCACAAATGATCGGTACTCTCTGAAAATTCTATTCATCATGTGGTCGAATGTAGCCGGAGCGTTCGTGAGACCAAAGGGCATCACCAAATACTGGTACAAACCAAAAGTCGTCCTGAAAGCTGTCTTGTAGACATCCCTAGGAGCTAAAGCAAGTAGAACCTTGAAGTCTGTCTAGTATATCATCGATCCTCGGAATAGGGAATCTGTTCTTGATGGTGATTTTATCAAGAGCTCTATAGTCAATGCACATTCTCCAAGATCCATCTTTCTTTAAAACTAGCAACACAGGCGAACAGAATATTAGGCTGGATGAGACTCTTCTCAAGAAGTTCTTTTAGCTAGTTCATTATTTCTTCATTTTGGGCTCGGCTAACTCAAAAAGGTGGCTGGTTCGGTGGTGTATTACCGGGAACAAGTCAGTCGTGTGATCTTCAGGACGTGAAGGAGGTAACTCGCCTGGTAAGCCTTCAGAAAACAATCAGCTTGAGCTTGCAGAAAATCTTGTCGTTCCTTTGATTATCATTCAGTTCTTTCAAGAAGATCGAGTAAACAAAAAGACTGGATTTCATTAATTTGAAACTGTTGAAGCCGATACAAGTGGGACGGACGGACTCGCCCTTTAGTTTTGCATCAAGTACAATTTCTTTGCCCTTCCCATTCTTCAGGATGTCTTTCCTTGCCCTATAATTGACCACGGCACTATTCTTGTGGAACCAAGGGATAGGACATCACACCCTTCCAAAGGCATTATGTAAAAGTCATTGTGTCCTAAATACCCTTGACAATGCAACCGAAGTTTGCCAATGACAGGTGTAATGGCGACATCCCGTCCGGTTGTCGCTAGAACTGCCTCGGCTGGTGGCCCCATTTCCTTGGGCATAATTCCAAGTCGAGCCACCAATTTGGCTGAAATGAAGTTGGCCTTGGCTCCTGCATCAAAGAAAATAAGGGCTTCCTAGCCTCGTACTTTTCCCCATTCTCTGCAAAGTTCAATGCTTTCGTCCATCCAATCAGGGTCGGTCCCCACAAAGTCTAGTACCAATCCCGCTTTCATCTTTCTTTTTCTGAAGTTTTCCTTTTCTTCTGTTATCGTTGTTCGAATTTTGTCCGGTCCTTGTTATCAAGAGTTGATCAGTGGGATACGTAAGAGTACCCGCATGCATTACAAACCCTTGCTTAGCATGTCCCATCAATTGTTGTATGGACTCGAACTTTTGCAATAAACAGTAATCCCGTAGCTCTTTAGGTAGACCACAACAAACTTTCTCAATCTGCTGCTTAAAGGTGATCTTTTTGAAACAAGAGACGGGCAGAAAAGCATCCCAAAATTTTTGGCAGTAAATGTCTAAAGTATCTTCCTTGGTCATCCGAAGATGATTCCAAGCGGTGATTACATCACATTCGTACTCCTAAGCGAGCCAGGAAGAAGTAAAAGATCGCTTAAACTATAGCCACTTCGTTGGTGTTTCCTTTCGTAAAGTAGGGTAGACCACCATGTTTGCGCGTTTCCCTTCAGATAAGATGCTACCCTCCTGACCTTGGAGTGCTCCTTCTAGTTGGGTACCCTTCCTTTGGTAGAAGGGGATGACCCTTCACCTTCCATACCCTCACCCCCTCCTCCTGCCCCAGATAATACCCCCCGAACACTCGCCTCTTTACTCCCTGATTAGCTTTTGGTCTACGTATCAAATTAGGTGGATTTTTATGTACTCTAATGCAAAAAACAATTCTTCAGGAAGTTTTCAAGTATACGTTGTTTTTTCAGGTTCTTGCAAGCAAGCACCCCCCCCCCTCCCCAACAATTTACGAAATTTCCGTACATAATTCCTTGGCATTACAATGTAGATCTGTTATTGGATTGTGATGCAGCTGCTACCAGATCTGCATCATAATTAATCATGGCTGATTCAATTCAAGAAATTTCTTTTTGGAAAAAGCTCTTTACATTGCTACTTGGGTCTTCTTGTCAAGAGTGTTGTTGGTGCAGCAGCGATGTCTAGGCTGAGCAACTTGTTGGTTCTTTCAGAGGGCGAAATGTCTACATCCAGTTTTCTTCTCATACAGAGCTTACTGTTCCAGAGCAGTCTGGACAACCTCGGAGACAACATGAGCAGGTATTTCGATTCTTCTTTTTCTCCTTGAGGACTCTCTATTGTCTCCTCCTCTGCCTTTCTATATTCTGTTCTATTCTTCTTTTCTTCACCGTGTTTTCTTGCTGGCATTTGCATGATTTGAACTCCAGGATTCGCTACCCAACCGTATTCTTCTTGTCACTATTCACAACCCCTTGTATCCTATTACAGTGGACGTGCTGCATCAAGTATTTTCTCCTTACGGATTTGTCGAGAAGATTGTCACATTTCAAAAAACAGCTGGTTAGCTACAGTCTTGTCTTTCTCTCGTTTCTTGTCATCATTTTAGTGCTTTCCAAGACTAGAGAATGTTTCCTTTCTTCCTTTTGTTGGATTTGTGCTCGAAGTGTTTTATATTAAGTATTTGAGAGGCTGGCAATATTTACAGCTATGGAGCGTTGCTAAATCTTGAACACCTGCACTAATTTGTGATTCTCTCATAACCGTTAGAGTACTTTCTGGTAGGGGTCCAAGCTCTGGTGCAGTTCTCCTCACAACAAGGAGCGATGCAAGCAAGAAACACTGTGCAGGTAATTACACAGCATTGTTGAAGTTTCCTTGAGTCGCATGTCAAGTGTACATCACATGCTCTTTGCTCTGGCAGGGCCGGAATATTTATGACGGGTGCTGTACATTAGACATACAATTCTCAAAGTGAGGATCTATGTGCTTCGGAAGAGGGAGATCTTTTGCCTTCTTTGCTTGTGCACTAATGTTATTTTCATGTTCTGGTTTCAGCCTTTCAGAATTACAGGTTCAATTAAACAATGATCGTACAAGGTAAGGCACTTGAACGCTTGATAACTTTGGCCTAATTAGGCTTTATGTTTAACTAATTTTAAAGTTGAAGCAGGGATTATACAAATGCGTCATTGCCGCCTGATTCTGGAATGGCAAGTTCTGAGTTTTGCCATTTTATTGTCTTTGCACTATTTGATAAGCATAAATAAAACTTTAGCTGCCTTTTGAATCTTGCAGCCGTTTTATGGAGAGAATGGGAACATTTATGGCATGCAGCCGGCAGTTTCTCGTCCAGGTACTTCATGTTTTGAAGGAGCTAATGATAGATAAGCCTCCTGTTGAAGAAAAGGAAGCTAATTGTTGTTTTTCACTGTTTCAGTGCCCTATCAACAGGTGTGATCCTTTTCTTCAGGATTACTTGAGGTCTGCCTCTATGTTAAATATCCTGCTTTGAGTTCTAATTCTTGCTGGTTTAGATGCCTCTTGGTGGAAGCTCTGCAGCAGCTGCTATGTTTGGGGGCGTTCTGCCCCCTGGAATATCTGGTAGCAATGACAGATCCACACTTATTGTATCCAATCTCAATGCTGAGGTACATCACGTGAGCGCTCATCTGCAGTAGCTTTTATTTGACAAAGAACCATCTAGATTGTCCTTTGTTTGAGATGCTTGTTCTGATGATCTACTTTGTGCAGCAAATGGATGCAGACAAATTGTTTAATCTGTTCTCCAATTATGGAAATATATTGCGCATTAAGTTTCTTCACAACAAGCCTGACCATGCTCTTGTACAAATGGGTGATGGACTGCAAGCTGAACTTGCTGTACATTTCTTAAAGGTAAGCAGTCAAATCCTGATTCATGTGTGCACTAGTTGTTGTTATGGTTAGTGTGTAATTTAGGAAGGTACATTTGCAGGGCGCATTGCTGTTCGGAATCAGGATGGAGGTCAACTATTCAAAACACTCTCAGATAAACCCCTCCTCAGATACACATGATTATTCTTGTTCAAACCTGAATCGATTTAACCGGAATGTGTCCAAAAATTTGCGGTACTGCTGTGCTCCAACCAAAATGATTCATGTTTCTAGCCTCCCAAATGATGCGACCGAGGTGGATATCACTGCACACCTTGCACCCCATGGAAATATCACTGAGGCAAAGGTTTTCGAGGCCAATGGAAAAAAGCAGGCGCTTGTGTTGTTTGAGAGTGAGGAGGAGGCAACTGAAGCGCTTGTATGCAAGCATGCAAGCCTTTTTCAGGGGCAAACCATTCGACTGGCTTTCTCAAAGTCAACAGCTGTGTAGCAAAGATAAAGCTTTAGACCAACACCGTATGGTTGAGGAAGTTGGCTAGCTTTTGTAACCTATCATTTTTGAAATTTGGTTTTTCCAGAACCAATACATAGAAAAGATTCTAGGCTTTCTCAAATAGCAAAAAAGCAAGCTCTTTGAATGTTAGCAGAGCTTTGATAGTGTGTTGCCATTTGAGCTGCACAGAAAAGATTGAAATTTTGTAATTAGCTTTAGATTTGTGATTGGGTGGATTAAAAGCTTGTCTGGAGCTGGCTGGAGTTTGTCTTGACTCATTTTATCCAGTAAACTTGGTTGTTTGACAATTGATGCCATAAAGATGGAATGTATTTTAGCTGATGGAGTAGATGGTGTATGAGGTGCAGTTGTTTTAACTTGCCATACGTAATGACAAATTACTTGAGTCAAATTACTCTTATGCAATATCATATCAGGACTTGATATTTTAGGGCAATGCCTCAAAAGAGTGTCAATGTAACTAGACCCGTGAAGATCAAAGTTGTGGCATGTGTGAGTGTGCGCGTGCGCGCACAAGAAAGGGTGTGGGGAGATTGAGGCTGCTCATCCTTGTTGGTTTTAATGTTGAGAAGTACTGTCTTGAGACTAGTACTGATATGTGTGGTTTATTTTTGATGTTGAGAAGCACTATATTGTGCCTAGTACAGGTGGCCTGCCTAGCTAATGCAGGCGAGACGTCTACAGTGCACGAGTGGATGATGTCCGTGATGGTAGGTGTTTATTGCTGAACTCGAGTGAGTTTTTACATGCTTTTTGCGTCATTTTATTTTGTAGGCAAGCTTACAGATGGTGGTTGTACCCGAGGACACGAAGGCTTTTGAGAGGGTGCAGAAGTTCTTGGTTGATTGGATTCTAAAAAGTTGTCTGCCGGTTGGGCATGCTTAGCTGCTTACCTAGCAATTGCGAATCCTCAGCATTATAGTCCTTGAAGCTTTGTAAGTACAGTGGTTTAACTGTAGTTATCCTGAACTACATGATTCTGTAAGAAGGTGATCTTAACCTGTATATTTTATTGTAGTTTATTTTGTAAAAGTTGCCGTCAATTGGCAGCTCCATTATGAGCTTGTGTATATGCATTCGAAGTAAAAATTCTCTGATCAGCTAATTGGTTGCCTGAAGGATTTGATTCATGTTCAGTTCCCACATTGTGGTCTGAATCTCTGCTGGAAGTTAGGATTAAGAAGAATTTCAGGCTCATTTGGTCTCAGATCTTGATTCATTGCAACAAAGTAGTTACGCTGGTGCGTATGGAGTTTATTTTTGCTACGTTGTGTGAGTAGTCCATTTTTGGTCCTGCAACTTCTTGCGTAATCGATTTAACTTTCTCCCCATAGTCCAATGAGTTTTGAAAGAAACTACCATGATTTCTTGGTATTTAGCTTCAGTGGCTTGAATTCCTCTTAGGTACACTATTCAACAACCCCTTACATACACTTGCTCCAGTCAACTGGTTATTCTCGTTGGTTCAATTTTCATGCGTTTGCTAGTGTGCGAATTGTCGGCTAAAATTATAGATCATATTCTTGGTTGCTTGTGGGCTTGAGGCTTAAATTGACATGCAGAAACATAATCATGAGTTATATGGTGCATTTGGTGATGTTCATTGGAGTGTGAAATTTAATGCACGTGAACGTGCAGGTGCGCATGTCCAGCATAACAAAGGACAATATTCCACTGGTGAGTGTTTTGGACTTGCATATTTTATGTATCATAGGAAAGAGAAATAGTCGGCTTTTCTTGAGAATAAACTTCCATTGTAAATGTAGAAGACCTGACAACCTTGTAATCTTTCAAGCTATACTACCTGGGTCCATCACAGTTTTTTGGGTTGCCAATTGTAGCTCATCCCCTTTATTAGACATGGTTTTCACGGTCTTGCTGTTGTCAGTACTTTGAAGTGATAAACTTCCATTGTAAATGTAGAAGCCTTGACAGCCTTGTAATCTTTCAAGCTATACTACCTGGGTCCATCACAGTTTTTTGGGTTGCCAATTGTAGCTCATCCCCTTTATTAGACATGGTTTTCGCGGTCTTGCTGTTGTCAGTACTTTGAAGTGATATGGCTATATAGTTTTTCTCTTTTCCGCTTCCGCATTTCTGTCTTCGTCTGCTCCTAATATTCTCAACATGCATGCGTAATTTTTTTTGACTTTAGTCACTTTAAAACCTGAAATTTACAAAATTAGTAAAACGGCCCGAGTATGAAATGTGCTCGTTTTCCTGCAGCCTAAGTAACAACCTCTGAGGGGGATCTCTTGAAGGTCGTGTTTATGTATATGTGGTCTTTTTGATACATGTGATCTTAAGATATGTGGTCTTTTTGTTCATATCTTAAGATGCATGTGATCGCCTACAAATGATAGATATCTGTCTGCAAATGGTCTAATGCGGACACATGCTTGAATCTTCCTTGAGAGAAGCATCAAGGTGGAGGCATCTTGTTTCCAAGCGTCTTTGTTCTCGTCCTGCGGTGAAGTGAGAGCCATTGGTAGGAAATGAGCAATCCCTTCTTGGCTAGGCTTTAGTGAGACGCTCAAACAGCTTTCTGAGCTGAGCTTAACTTTTACATGCCATTAGATTAAAAATCAATTTCAATGGTTATATCATGTTATGAACTTCTACTCTTTTCTTACAGCAAGCACCGTGTCCAATTTATGAGACTCGCAACCATCCTTAAAGACAGTAGTACGATTGCCAAAATCGGGATTCAGGGCCATTTTAGTGGCCATAATCACTTCAGCACTTCCCAATCATTGCATCCTATCTCTGCACATTGCAGGAATTTGCACAATCAATTATTCTGACCATACAATCAATTATCTGACTACGATTGCTGTGTAGCATACTAGCCTCCCTCCCCGATTTTGATGGGAAATGTCCCTTGGTGACCTTTGCTTGCAATGTGCTCCCACCATGGCTCTTGGGCTCCGGAGGTCGCATGCAATACAGGGAATTGTTACCAAGGGATACTTACGTCCATGAAGCTCGTTTTGCTAGTTTTTGACTTCAATTCTTGCTTGGACAAGTACTCATGGTTCCACACCCTATCGCTGCATTAACTTTTGATACATGCATATGGCAAAAGTTCATGGGGATGGAAAACGGAGTTTGGCATGTGATTTTTTCTCGAGGTTGGCCAAGGTCCGAAAAAATATTCAGAATACAATTTTTTCCAAGAACTTGGGAAATCTACACATGGAAACTTGTAGAGGTAAATTGACTATAATTGAAGGTTAAATTTCATTAAATTTTGTTGATAAACCTAGATTTTTCGGAGCATTGATTAGAAGCTATGTAAAAGCTTTGGTAGTTCAAACCACAATAAATTTAACATGCAAGGGACTTGCTTTAAGTAGTCTAAATGCTCGTCAAAAACCAACCAAACAATGCTAAAGTTTCTATCATGCAAATCGAAGAGGCAGTCGAAGTTGGGACAACACAATAAAGGTTGCTTTGATTTGTGAGCCCTGTATATATGTACATGCACATGTAGGCACCATTGTTGTTACGGTGTCATTGTTGATTGCATGTGAATTTTGTAGCTATACACCTAATGTTTGGGGATAATAATTTCCCTACATTTTTCCCTTTTAAAATTTGCACAAATGTCCCATTTTTAAGAATTTCACACTATTTTCTTGTTATATTAGGTGGGCTTTACTCTTTTCTTCTTGCTCTCAACCAACATTTTTGAATGGGTATAGGCATGTGTAAGTTGAGCTTAATGCCATTAGTTGGGTTGGATAATTGTCTTGAATTCTTGTTTGTCCCTCTCTTGTTTTCCCTCTAACTAGATTTAATGGATAACCTGATGATGGTTGCATGACCATTATGTGGCACAGACAGTAAAAAGGACACTAAAGATATTTTGACAAAATAGTCTTGATAATAAATAGCAGATTGCCTTTGAATATCTAGTTTGTACACTTTCTGTCTACACCATGTGTACTACAAAGGTTGCAAAGCATGAGTCACTTTTCCTTGTTGGCAGCCTCAAAAGACTATGCAACTAGTCATGCTTTGTACCAGGACGATGACAACAACCTTAGGGCTCCCTTAGCTTTTTCCATTAATGTACTACACTTTGTCTTTGTTCTCTAGAGCATCTTTTCTCCTTGATCTTTGAGTGCGCATTTCAACAATCTAAAAGCCTAACAATGATATCAAAGTAGTTATAGGCTTTGTGGTTACATCATTGACACTCTCTAAGCTCAATCTTCCCATTTGGGATGAGCTTTGTGGGGCATTTGCAAGGCAAAAAATTCTTTTGAGCTAGGCATTACCCTTGTTTTAACCTCCATTTTTATTTTGGCTACCCATGCAATTTTGTCCTTTTGTGTTAAAAGTTTTGGTAGTGCTCTTTTTAAGACAAATTTAGGAATTTTAGGAATTATTCAAGTCCCATTTTTTATAATGTTGCTAAAAAATTAATTATCTTTTTGTAGTTTCAACTATCATCTATTTGTGGGCATACTCAATTAAATTCCTTTTTTTGTTTAGATAGCACCTACATTTTGACATACCTTAGCTATTTGTATGGGATCCTCACTTAATAATATTCTCTAGATGATGTGATGTACTCTGCTCTATTCATAACATAATGAGGACTTTAGAGTTCTTGGACGTCATTTTGATGCTTATTAATGAGTTCAATTTAGGGCATTTGGAGGTCTTTTTGGAAGGAGTTTGATCCTTGTTACCTATTGAAAATCCATACAGCTAAGAAATTGTTAAAACTAATGGTCTTTTTGGTGGGGAAAAACATATATTTGATTGTAATTAGACGTGAAAAATGAATTTATACATGGAAACCAAGTAAGTAGCATAGAGATTTTAGGTATAACAAGCGCTTTCTAAAGTACCAAGAATCTAGCATGGCATGTACAAAAAGGTGTGTAGGCTCGAACTTAAGTTCGAGCCTCCACACTTGGCTCTCGAATGGAGCCTCTACTAGGTACAAAAGTGGTAGAGGGTAAAGCTCTACTTGATAGAAGAATGTGTGGAGGCTCGAACTTAAGTTCAAGCCTCTACGCTTGCTAGATACAAAGAGGGAAATATAAAATAGATGTGTGTGTGTGTGTGTGTGTGTGTTTGAGAGTGAGAGAGAGAGAGAGAGAGAGAGAGAGAGAGAGAGAGAGAGATCTTGATAATAGAGGGAAATTTCTTGCTAGCATTGTGCCTTGAAAATGCTTTTACACTGTTTGCGTGCAAAAGCTTGTCTTAGATGGGGAAAGTTTCTTTATATAACCAAGAGAGATAGTGTGACTTAAGAGAGGGCTTAAAGTGTGGCAATCAATATGTGTCTCCCGTCCAGCTACATGTTTGCCTTATATGAGCTTCTTCAATCATCTCTAGTATGCTATTAGTGATGAGCAAGGAAACAAACCTATGCATAAGGTTGCACCTTTGTTGGCGCTCTTAGCACCACATGTTTGATAGCTCAAGACAACACCTATCAACTTTACTAGCTTTGTCACCAAGTTCAAGAACAAACTATATTGTCCCCTTTGACTAGCAGGCAGACGAACACTAATTTGATAACTGATGTAAGTAGAGAGAGAGAGAGAGAGAGAGAGAGAGAGAGAGAGAGAGAGAGAGAGAGAGAGAGAGAGAGAGAGAGAGAGGCGCCAACCCCATTGTGCCAAGCCTTGCAAGGATGCATGTGATGCTGCATCAATTCAAATCTTAGGTGAGAGAGAAGAAGCAGAGCTCGCATGCTGCAGTTGGTACCCTCACCCTCCATGAACAGGAAGATCAAGTAGCATTGCATGCAGCACGAAAGGCTTTGATAGCTCAACACGACATGCTTCTGTGAAGCGATAGCTCAGCACAACATGATCTATGAATGAAATCGAATGCAAGCCGATTGTTGGGGTTCCAAAACCATTGTCAAAGATTGTTCTGAAATCTTTTCAGCTGCACATGACTAATGATCAGTGAGCTCAAAACAAGAGAGCAGGAAAGTGGAGATAGCAAGAAAAAAGAGCTCTTACTGTGCAAGATTGTGGTGTCACACATGACAAACAGATCGGCTCGCATGCGAATCCGCATCCTCCAAGAGCACGAATAGCTTTCCTGCAGGCAAAGCTTTTTTGTGTAGTAGTGTTGTTCCCAATTGACTCGCCCACCTGCATTGCTGAAGGCCAGTGCTTTCATAGCTTGTTAGATAGCAGTGACAACATGCCCCGCTCCTTGCTGTCATATTCGACGTCCGACAAGTTTGAAATTCAAATTACAGTGAAGTGGAACTCGCAATAAAGTGAACCCTACAGCCTTGCAAATTTGACTCTCAATCATAGAAGTAAAGGGAACCCTACTTTTGAGGCAAGCCTTGGATCGGTCTCAAGTTCGAGTAACAAGCCTTGCAAGCATGCTAAAAGAGATCCAACCCTAAACCCTTGGAAGCAAGCCTTGGATCGTTCGAATGAGCATGCTTGCAACCTGAAGTTCAAATGAGCAAGTCTTGCAACATGCTAAAAGGGATCGAACCCTAAAGCCAGCCTTGGATCGGCCTCAAGTTCGAATGAACACGCCTTGCAAGAATGCTAAAAGGGATCAATCTCAAGTTTGAATGAGCAAGCCTCGAAAGCATGCATTGGCATTTGGACTTTGATAGTATCATGTGGCCTTCGGTGGAATTTGGGAGCATGCTCCAACCTTGGAAGCATGCTTTGGTGTTTGGAGTTGGGGAGTATTCTATGGCCTTTCGCAGAATCTAGGAGCATTCTTTGGACTTTGGACACTCCACTTTAGAGTGCTTATACAATAGCCTCCAAAGGCTCAACATTTTCCTGTCACAAAAATTTGGTTCTAGAAAACACGAGGATTAAAGTTTTTGCCATCAATAAATTGTTGCATGTCTATAGTGTGTAGACTGTGTATTGTAACACTTCTTGTTTTGTCTTTGTCATCAATAGAACAAGGATAACCACATGGTTGAATACCATGTACATTTGACGAGGCTCAACCTAGAGTTTGGGCTTTGAGTTGTGTTTTGCCACGATAGCTACTACTAGAGAATCACGCTTCAGGATGAAGGTTCAAGAGTATTCATTTCTAAACAAGTTTGTAGTTTTGAGTTTCAAAATATTATCGTCATAAGTGATTTTACTAGTCCATGCAAACCACTGAAAACCTCCTCTTAAGAAATAGAGAACAACAAGAATTGTCCCGTTTTTGTGCATTTTTCCCAAAATTCCTAAATATGTCTTTTTTGTAGAAATGGGTGCCTTTCCGTCTATTTTGGGGTGTGCTATATAGCATAGGTTGATTTGGACTCATTATTCGTTTATATAAACAACCTTGCATTAAGTGAAATCAATGACCAGGACTGATTTGACATTGCATGAGGGCTTGTTGCGAGCACACTGCCACCTTTGATGACTTTTTATGCACATTCACTTTTATATAATGGTGGGCTATCAAGGAAGTAAGATGGTAATAGCTACCAACTATGGGCCTACATGATGCATCATGTAGAAGTTTCTAAGGGTCTATGGAATGTTACACATGGTATTGAAGTTCCCCTAAGGTACATAAACATTGCATAGCAAAGTTTAAATGTTATCGTGGAAGATTCTTTGCAAGTTTTAGGGTAGCTTCATGTTTTGTTGTACTATAGTGAAGGTGTTGCAAAAGTTGTGAACCTACTCTTGAGCTTGTTTGATGGAATGAGTAGCTAGAGATCAAAGATATGAATAAAGGTGACTCCACAAACAATTTTGGGCGTTAAGGTGAGTGTTTGAAGGAGCAGTTAGTTAGTCTTGCAATTAAGATTGCGGCAAAGGAAATATGCCGCAATCTAGCTATTGCAAGAAATCCAAAGACGTATGAGATGAATGTAAAGCTTTGCATGTGCTATTTATTGCAAGATGGTTAGTCTTGTAATTCAAGATTAGCTTGTATTGGATGCTGCAAAAGAGACTCAGAAGAGACACTTCAATGTTCTTATTGCAGATGCCTCACCTTTACATGATGTAAAAGAGGCTAAGAAGAGAGATGCTAATATTTTTGTTGCAGATGTATCTCCTCCTAATGTAAAAATAAAAAATACTGCACTAAGAACAAATTGTGCAGTACTAATATGACCCTTCCGTGCATGATGCCTATTTTCTAGTTGCTACAACTTTACATGTTTGGCATTTTGAGATTGGTGCATCATTTGTCACATGTTCACATCTCTTAAGTGTGTGGCTATGAGAGATACAACCACTTGTCTCAAGAATTCTTGTTATCCCATCAAGGTAGTTGGTAAGTTATGCTTACCACTACAAATGACAGCTCTTTTGGACTTTGATCTTATGTATGCGTGAGATGAAAATGATCTATCTTTGTATTTACTCATGCCAGTTTTTTCATTGCTTCAAACGTTGTGGAAGACACATGTATAATTCATGATCTTAGCTATGCTTATTGAGTTTTGGCATTTAGTAGCTTGTGGGTTGTATTAAGTTAGTATATTTGGAA
This sequence comes from Adiantum capillus-veneris, assembly GCF_014529385.1. Classification (NCBI taxonomy): domain Eukaryota; kingdom Viridiplantae; phylum Streptophyta; class Polypodiopsida; order Polypodiales; family Pteridaceae; genus Adiantum; species Adiantum capillus-veneris. The sequence continues at coordinate 138,612,643 of NC_140947.1, forward strand.
AAGTGACTATTGCACATGTCGTTTCTGACTCAAAGATTGTGTTTTAGGCACTAAAGTTTAGCATGAACACTGTGGTGAAACCACATTGTGTTCAATTGATTTTCACCGATTTTTTTTTTGCTTGCAAAAAAATTGGCACAATTGCCACATTGCCTTGCTTGCACCTTCTACCTATGTATATGAATGGGGGACATTTAGTATAGGACGCTTTAATAAGAGCCACAAACAAATTTTAGATTGTGCATACTAGTGATGCTTTTGGGTGTAAAATATAAAATCATATGGTCATTGCCTTTAGTTTGTAGAAATCATTGGTAATCACTCAAGGAGGCATGGGTATGTACTCTTAAAACAAAGGTGAAAATGTAACTGTGTATTAAGCAATCAACTGCTAGAGCTAAAAATATGGTCATTGCCTTTAGTTTGTAGAAATCAGTGGTAATCACTCACGGAGGCATAGGTATGTACTCTAAAAACAAAGGTGAAAATGTAACCGTGTATTAAGCAATCGATTGCTAGAGCTAAAAATATGCTAGGATTGAGATATGGACACCCTTTGTTCTTGTTGGGGGGGGGGGGGGTGTTAAGACAATTTGATATAATTTTGGTTGAGTGTGGCATAGAATACCAATGTATAGCGGCTTACAAGATGATATTTTGAGGAAAAAAAGGTGTCATAAAAATAACATGATGTATGGTTATTTGGACTATGTAATTGCGCTATTTCAGAATCACAAAAAATTGGATGAAAAGGTTGCAAAAATGTATCTTTGCTTGGTACAATTTGGAAAGAGAGGATTAAAGATTTGTAAAAAAATGTACTTTAATTATCAAAGACGTAGTATACTTGGAAGATGCTATGCAATCTATGCTTTCATGTACTAAGTAGACAGATTTACACACATTACATGTATGACACTTTGTTTCCTCTTTTTAATGGTGGAAAATCACATGTAGAGTGTAACGAGGCAAAAAATTAGCCACTCTGAACTTTTAGAAGATCTACGGATTAACCTATTGCTTATGTGGATGTATCAAATTTACTTGGTGAAAAGAGAGAAAAAAGATAAGGATATAGAGATATGACTGGTGCAACCTATATTTGATTCTCATTGGATGCACCCTGCCCCCTGGTTGATTGTATTTGTTCAAGCCCTCACCATGCAGCTTATCTCTTAGATTGTTATAAGGTAGCAATTTTAAGTATCAATTCTCAAGAGAGTCTTGTTTTTATGGACAAGGCAGTAAATATAAAAAGTTGGTTGGTCATAATGCACTCAAAGCTTGATGTCGTTGCGAAGAGTGACACGAGTGATTACCATGTGAAAAAAGGTCACTAGTACTAAGTGGATTCATAAGCAAACATATCCTAGATGGAGGCATTATATGCTGTATGGCTAGGGTTGTGAAAAAAGGTTAAGTTCACAAATAAAGCTTTGATTTTGATGAGACCTTTTCTTCAAGTTGTTTAATGATTATCATTTAAAAGGTATTCCTGATGGATTAAAAAAAATTAAAAGGTGCTCCTAATTCAAAGATTCCACTAAAAAACAAGAAAAGTGATGCGTTAATCTATAGCACGTAATGACAGACAATGACGAAGCACATAGATTTGTAGCAATATTATATAAGACATATGAATACAACCTCGCGCGCGCGCGAGAGAGAGAGAGAGAGAGAGAGAGAGAGAGAGAGAGAGAGAGCCCAAGGAAAATGCTAAAGAGAACTTAGAAGAAAACGATAAAGGAAAAATGAAAGAGCAGAGAAACACCTATTTATATGGACATAAAAGGGCTTTTGACTTTCCATCTTCATTTGTTTTTTGACTTTCCACCTTCATTCGTCTTTTGACTTTCCACCTTCATCTGTCTTCTTATTTCCTAAACTCACCCTTCACTTATGCACTTAATATGTTTTGAAAGAATTTTTTTTTTCCTGAGGTTGGGGAGACCTAATAGTATGTTTGTATGAAAAAATCATTGTACATCAATTGGATATAAAGCATTTTTTCCTGGGAATTTTCTTAAGGAAGTGCATGTAATGAAACCTCATGATTTGTACAAAGAAGGCAAGGGAAAAAGCGTGTAGGATAAAGAAAGCTTTGTAGGGCTAGAATAAGTCTCTCTTGTTTGGTATGAGAAAATTTATGTTGCTTGATTGCATATAGTATTCAAATACTCCAATTGAGGGTGAATTTTATGCTAAGCTTTCAAATGATGATCAGGTGAAATATATATCTTACATCATTGTGCTCCCTATGGATGTCATGTTACTCGTCATCAAAATGCATCATTACTTAGGCATTCAATTCAAGTAGTAAAATGTCAGTATTTCTATGTGTCAAACTATACTAAAACTTTGCTCCACAGTTTCAACTTTGATGGCTGCAAACATATTGCTACTGTTATGGACATAAAGTATGAATTGAGTCATTATGTTGCCAAAGCCTAATTTGATGTTTTTCTCTGTAAAAAAGGTTGGGTGCCTTAATTTATGCATGCATTACAAGGATAGAAATTCAATTTACAATCTTGCAAGTGAGAAAATTAATGCATATTCTAGGATCAAACATCTTTTGCTACATGAAAAACATATGTACTTTTTCATTCCAAGGGGCAATCCTTGCTATAGAAAATACATGCTTTTAAAAAAAAAGGTGGGTTGCTATGGTCTTTGTGTAAACATGGTAAGTGCCTGGTTGGTAAAGGGTACAACTACATAATTATTATGTATGAGGCATGTAAGATCAAAATTATCATTAAGTATTTTTAATGTTCACTCCTAGAAGGAAAGTACATAAGGGGTGGCCTTGGCTTGGAGATCCTCATAGAGAGGCCATTATCAAGGCAATAGAAAACATCATCCCTTCCACACCAACAAAGGCAACTGGTGATGCTATATTTGGTACCCCCAAAAGATTATTTTCGAGGGAAGAAATGAGTGACTTGAGTAAAGCAATGTCTTGATCAAGCAGTTGTTGTAGTGAGTGAAGTAAACTACAAACATAATCTAGAATATCTTTATGTGATTTTTGATAAAGGAAGGTCCAATCCACCACGAAAACCCAAAGATTGCTAAGACCACTTTGACAACAATGGCCTTGCATTTGGAGAGGTGGAAATAGAGGAGCATCCCACCCATTGGGCATTGAGAAGAGTTCCAACTAGGAGCCAATGAAGTATAATCATTGGGATGGTAGAAAGAAGTGCAACACTTTGATTTGGATAGGATACTTTTGGAGCAATTATCACCTGGCTCAATGAAAGGAGTAAAATATTGGCATTGTTGCAACACCAAAGTTAGGAATAGATAGAAGATTGGCAACACTTTTAATCTCCATGCAATGTTCTGACCATTTGGCCATTTGTTGGGGGTACACAATTTTAGTTGGAAAAAGAAAGAGCATTGGTGCTTGCTAGTTTCAATATTGGGGTGAATTCTATAAACATTCAAGAGATGAGCGCTGATGCAAATACAATCTCCTTAGGTTGTCATAGATGAAAGATTTTCCTATTAGAAAAGTATATGCAACAGCCGGAAGGGTGGTGTCCCTGTGAAATACACAACAATACCATGCTACGATCGATGAAAGAAATAGATCTCCATGCCTGGAAACACATATACACACATCATGCGTGACAAAACTCATATGAGAGAGAGAGAGAGAGAGAGAGAGAGAGAGAGAGAGAGAGAGAGAGAGAGAGGGAGAGAGAAGAAATCATGATAGCCCATGCAGGTGCATCTCCTAGAGCGGAGTGCTACACAAGCACCGTGGGAGAGGAGTGAAGATAGAAGAAGAGCACATACACTGGAACTCCCCGTACAAGAGTGAGAATTTTCCTCTTGTACGCATTTATTTATAGATTGATCAATGGAAAAATGATTACAAATTGTTGGCCCCGACATAAAGTGACCATAGCTCATAAAGGGCTCTTTAATTACAAGATACCCATAGATTTGCTATCCTTTGGCATAGTCCATAGCTTTGCTACCTATCAACTACAGTAAATACATATTTATCCACTTCCATCACATACCTCTCCATTAAAAAAGCAACTTACCTCAATTGCTAAGCTAAGAATCTGCAAACCATTGTAAAAAATAATGGTTAAAATTATGTGTCAAAAATATCATGTATCAACATTAAAATTCATAAACTTAAACAAACACAATTGCTTAGGCTTGTTGTCATCTACATATTGCATATTCTAGTGTCCCATACCACGTGAATAAGCAATATATGTCATATCTTGATGGATGAGGATATCATTGGTCACAATTATCCTTCAATAACCAATTTTCATAAATTTCAAGTCCAATCCCTTAAACACTATCGACAGAAAATCATCATAGAGAAAATCCAAATCCGAATCTCTTCATTTTAGTGATCCGCAAAATCAAGCCACGGTCAATGATGGCCAGCATGATTTTGTGATCAATGTTGCCTAAATTGGCAAATCGACACCAATTGATTGTGCTTCAGAGATTGGTGAATCTGGACTTGTGTTACCTAAATCGGAAAACTGCACTTAATATTGTTTAAACTAGTGAATTTGTTGTTAATATGGTGCCTAAAGCAGTGAATCTGTATTATTAATTGGTGTTTCCTATATTGGAAAATATACAATTGGAATTTACACACTGCCTAAATTGGTGAATGTGTGTATATGTGACCAATGTACCAGACAAGGCATAAAAGACAAAACATTTACTATCTATTTGATACCAAATTGGAGTAATTATTACAAAGCATGTTAGCTCATGTGAGTGGATGTATCAAGTTATCTTAGTAGAAATTCCCTTCAATGCTAATTACTTCAATTTGATACCAAATTGGAGTAATTATTACAAAGCACGTTAGCTTATGTGAGTAGATGTATCAATTTATCTTAGTAGAAATTCCATGCAATGCAAGTATAAGCCATGCCATTAGAGATCGTGATTCATAGGTAATAAGATACTATAGGTAAGGAAAATATAGAAATTCCATTCACTGCAAGTATAGACCACACCGTTAGAGATGGTTGGGTTCATAGGTAATAAGATAATATAGGTAAGGAAAATATGAAAAGAGGAGTGACTCGTATTTGATGTACATACATGGGAGATATTCTGCATCTAAAAATATATGTATCATTGTATGCGTGTGGAGAGGGGTACAAGTAGGAGAGAGCTTCAACTATCAAACTCGCACCAAAGTATAGTTAACAATTCCAAAACATGTTGATTTATGCTAATAATTGTCTATGGAATAAAACAATATGCCACCTTGTTTAAGATAAATCAATTTATGTCAAAAACTACTTAAAAAGAATAGCAGTGCCACTTAGCCTCTATAGTAATACAGCTGCAAAAAGGACTCAATACTAAATATTGAACATGATTCCACATGGGGGGCTTTTAGGACTATTCACACCAAAGTTGAAAATTCAAGGGATTACAGACACCTGCAAACATATCTTTTGATCATGAAGATAGGAATGACTTGTAAATCACTAGAATAATGCTCATACATAAATCTCGGTTAATAGAAATTGTTAGCATGCATCATGCAATCTCAACATCTACATTAAATAACAACTAGAAAAGAGAAAATTATGCTTGAACACAAACAAACAAATAAAAAGAACAATACCTACTTATAGAAACATAAATTTTTGAAAACCTAGCAGGAAGAAAATTTTTACAATTATGTAGAAATATTTGTTGCCTCTTAATCTATGAAGATGAATGTGGTTCAAGACATCACAAAAAATGTTCATCCTAAAAGATAGCCACCCTCTTCCAATAAAAAGCTAGGAAAATTTTGAACAATAGTAATATGGTTATGAGGAGATTGGATATCCATAGTCCTCAATATGGACGCAATCAAATAGAAGGAAACTTTTTAATTGGAACATCAATAACCTTTTCATGTTTAGCAGGTCCAAAAGAGAAAAGTGAAAAACATGAAGAACGCTTGTTACCATATACATGTGGTAGTGATGTGTGTGAACACACTTAGGATCATTGGGGCATTTTTTCCCTCACTAGGAGGTTTTTCCCCCCGTGCATTATATATACGCCCATCACCCTAGGGCTATCTATCTTTCTATTTCACACTAAGTAATACACTCTCTGTTGTGTGCCTTGAGCTTCCTTCGTCTTCTCCAAGTTGTGTGTGTTTCCCTGCAACCCTAATTTCAGCAATTGGTATCAGAGCAGGTTGCATCCTTCCGTGCTCACTCGCTAGTAGCTCCAACACATGCCTGCTCACTTTCTTTGATTTCTGTGAGCGTCAGCAGGTCAAAAAATATTTCGGGCTCATTTTTGATTCGGGCTCATTTCTGCCTTTGTTTCCACTATAGATAGTACTACGCATGCTATTTTGTCATTTTGTGCAAAATTTTTGTGACTTTCGTTTTCTACATAACAATCCCTTACAATCTTCTACGGTTTGTGCTATATAGCACATGTTGTTACCACTTTGTTTCTCCTCTATTCAAGAAGTTTTCACATCAGTTGTGCAACATTTGCTATGGCTGACAACAACACAGATGTGTTCAAGATGTTTTCTGCCGAGGATAGATTGGATGGGGATAATTACCCTATGTGGGCTTATATAATGCAATATGTTCTTGTGGATCAAATTTGGAATATTGTGCATGGCATTGATGTACATCCTGGTTCTGAGGATGTAGGCGGTGTTGAGGATGCTGCAGGTTTTGGTGGCAGGATTGTTGCTGCCAGAGCTGTTTTGCCTGTGACAGAGCAAGCTCGTTGGGATGTAAAAAATGCGTAGACTTATGAAATGATTGCTTTGTCTGTGAAGTGCACTGTTTCTCCTCACAATCATTCAACAAAATTTGCAAAACAAGCTTGGGATATTCTGGCTGGTCTTTGTGCAAGTCACAATGAGGCAAAAATTGCATTGCTGTGTAAAGACCCGGGGTTGAAGATTATGCATGAGGAAGATGATATGTACACTTTCCTAGCTAGTGTCATGGATATTAATGAGAAACTTATTTCTACGGGTGAAGTCATTTCTAACAGTTCCCTTGTGCAAACTATTCTTGATGCTTAGCCACAATCTTACTAGACTTTTGCTAGTACTTGGAGACTTATGACCCAAGGAAATCCTGAAGTTGTCAAGTTTAATGCATTATGCACATTGCTGTTGCAAGAGTCACTTTAGGACTAGGCAAAGGTGCAGTTGAACTTGCCTTTATTTTTGCTCAAAGAAAAGGTGGTAACAACAATGTAGCCACTTCTCATGGTTCTTCTACAAGTGGTAAATCACTTGGTCCAAATGCTTCTTTACTGGCAAAAATTCGTCTGGAAATTCTGGTGATAAGTGCAAAAAGAAGATGTGTTGCCATTATTGTAAAGCTAATGATCACTTGATCAAGCAATGTCCTAAGTTGAAGGCAAAAGAGGCTAAGAAGAAAGAGGTTGGTTCCACTACAAATACTGGTTCCACTACAAATGCAACTATTGTTGAGTCTTTTGTAAAAGGAGATTGTGATACTGATGTTAATGCTAAATGGGCTTTTAGTGTAGAGTGCACTTATGATCCTGCTGTCCATGCTACAGATTCACATGTGTGGTATTTTGATAGTGTGCTACAAACCACATTACCTCACATCATGATTTGTTTACCTCTCTTGAGTCTATCCAACAATGATATAATGTAATCAAAATCTATAGTAATCAAAGAACTACCATGGGATACAATCCAGGTACTTATAGTACTCAAACAAGTACTCTTTACTATCTTCAAGAGGTACTTTGAACTACCTAAATAGGTAATGTAAAAGTACCTATGATATGAGTATGATACATAGTATAGGTACTTTTAGAGAGACTAAGTGGTTGATCTTTAAATCAAGCTAGAGGCTAAAGTCCCATTTATAATGAGCATGTTTTCCAAGCTCAAAAGACTCAATACAAGATGATCTATTGTCTTACAATGTCTCTCAGATCTCTCTTTCTGTGTTCTCTGCATATTCTTTGTTGAACTAGTATATTGGAACATTTTTATATACATGAAACTCTCAATTTTGAGCATAAATCATGGATCCCTTTTCTAGGTTGATGCACCACAATGTGGGGAACATTTCTTCTTCACACTTACAAAGAGATCATGGAAGTATCACTTGGTAGGTAGTCCAAGTTCATAAGAAGCTATTTGGTGGCAGATCAGGTAGGGGGCATGCGAACGCCTTCTAGAAAAATCTGCTCGTTAAGAAATCTGTCTCAATACCATGCACTTAAACAATTTAAACAAGAACTTTGTGTTGAAGCTAACTTAGTATGTCATATATTTACTTGAAAATCTCTGTGACACTTGTGTCAGACCATCCATAAATAGATTGTGGGTTAAACATTGCCAAAGCTATACGATTTTTTTTTTTTTTTGTGCACCATTGTAAAGCAGCATGCGAGCAAGAGTTTGCATCATCTCTCCTTCCTCTTTGTCATTCTCATGCCGTCGATGTGGATGGGATGATTGAGGTTGAGAGGTAGTGTTGCCTTGAATGCTTTCTCTACTTGGATTTCAATGATGGGCTCCATGTCAAAGAAGGCATCCAACATTTTATCCATCTCAGCTTCTTGGAAAGTGACATTGAGTGGTTGTGGGTAGACTCCACCGGTGGCGGTTCATTTGATATTTGCCTCCTATATTGAGTCCATAATGAAATTGGAGCAATATTGAAGAGTGGGGGTTGACCTATTGTCTCTTGACCATGAGAATGATAATGCAGATCTTGTGGCTGTTCTATGGGAAAAAGACCATTCTTGCATATATGCTGACCACAAATCTTTTGTTTTTGAAAGATTTTATGCTTACATAGCACACTAGGACACGCCATCCCATCTTCCATAATCAATCTAAAGATTACACAACAAATTAACAAGTAATAGCGAGTGCAATCTGTTATTACAATATATAACATTTAACACATTACAATGAACAAATGGGTAGCTAACCCTAAGCAAATTGAAACTGCCAAACCGTAACCTGCTAACCCTAAGCGGCTTGAAACTTCCAAACCATAAGCTGCTAGCCCTACACTGCTATCCCTTTAGAGCTTCTACATTGGCACAATGTAAACTACCTTGCATTCTCTAGCCATGCCCGATCCCCGTACACCTTGGTTTAGAGATGCACAAAGATTAGGACCACTGGGTTATAATCTTGTCTTTATTGGTCAATGCCTATATTCATGGGTGCAACATATGTACACACCCATGTCTACATGTGGAGTGGGCAAACTCTAACACTCTAACAATCTAACCCTAACACTCTAACCTAAAAATCCAAACCAAAAGCCTAATACAACTCTAAGCCGATTTAGAGCATCCAAATCAGAATCCACTAACATTCAGCCGGTTTAGAGCAGCCAAATCAAAAGTCGCTAACACAAAATCAAAATGATGAGGGAACCATTGTTCAACCTCTTTGTGTACAAGCAGTGATCCTCTTGGCTCCGTACGTAACCCTAGGAATGAATGTACTTATCAAACTTGATGTACCATTGCCTTGAGCCGCCTTGCTTTAATCCATACAAAGCATTCTATAGTCTACACACCAATTTTGGCCGTGTTGGCTTCTCAGACTTTATAGCAAAACCTTCTAGATGCTTCATGTAAACATCCTCTTCAAGATCTCCATGAAGAAATGTTGTGGCCACCATTTCCACTACATGCAATATTGCGTAGGCTCTTTTGTCATTTTGTGCAAAAATTCTGACAGTGTCGTTTTTTGCATAACAGGTTCCTTACAGTCTTCTATGGTTTGTGCTATATAGCATGTGTTGTTCTCGCTTTTCTTCTCCTCTTTTCACGCAGTTTTCACATTAGGTGCAACATTTACCATGTGGAACAAAATGGCCAAATCAATATGACCCTAAGTCGATTTAGATCGGCCAACCCTAAGCACCTTTACACAGCCAACCTTAATAGCTTTACTCGATCAACTCTTAGCAGCCAAACCAAAAGCCACTAACCCTAAGCGTTTAGCCCTAAGTGGATTGAAATGGACAAATCATAAGCTCCTAACTCCAATTGGCTAGCCCTAAGTGGATTGAAATTGCCAAACTAGTGCGCTTAGAGTGGCCAACCCCAAGCACCTTTACACAATCAACCCTAAGCTTTAGAATTGAAGCAAAACCTGCCGAAAAACACAAACGCAACATTTGATATGCACACACACAAATACACGCTCACTCTAACATTAAAAAAAAAAGCATACCTTTTTTCTCCAAGAGGGTGTGTGAGTGGAAATACAAGGTTGGGTAAGGCCTAATACAACATATCTACAAGTATGGAGGAGAAGCATAGACGAGGAGAAAGGAGAAGAGTAGGAAAATGTGAAAATGAGCCCATGAGGTTTGTTTTACAATAGGGCATCGTAATAAGCATCCATATGGTCGTCAAAAAATGCATCGGAATAGGTATCGACATGTTCGTCAAAAAAGAATTAGTATGACCGTCAATATTTGACAATTTGATTTTTTATTATTATTTGAGACTCCCTCCAATTCTAGCAATGCATATATTGCACCCGCCAATGGCATCGGTATCTTGGCGGTGGTACTGAAATGATCTCTTGTAGTGCAAAATCAAAAAACATATGAGATCGACACCAATCAAGGCTAAAATATGTAGGGGATAGGGGAAGAGTGGGAGGTGCCATCCTGCAAGTAGCATGAGATGATAGTTCATAGGGTAGAAAACATAGAACTACAATTGCAGACTTCCCCTGATTGATCTAGGTGCTCTCAAAGATCAGATGATTAAATTAAATGAATACTTGCAGAAAGGGAACTAGTTGATGACACAATCTTTTGTGCCATTTAATCCAAATGTGCCTTCCTTATCTAGGGATAGTGGAGCTGTATATAGAGAGGCTACTATACCTTCTCTTGATACCCAATCAAGACCTAGAGAAAACCCTATCCTCAAAGACATGAAACCTCCTCAATTTAATGGTAAACAGAAGGATAAAAATAAAGATTATATCTATACTTTCCTACAAAAATGGCAAGACCTTCACAGGTCAAAAAACACTCCACTTGAGTACCAACCACTAGCCTGCTAGTCTATCATTGGGGCCAAAATCCCATAAATGGTGGATGAGCTTTGAGGCATCAAGAAAGATTCCAAGGGATTGGGCTCAATTTGAGAGCATGTTTGTGAAAGAATTTCTCCCTAAAAATGAGCTAGAAAGAAATGGGGAAGATTGGGATAAAGCTATGCAATGGGGTAGGCCTTTTCTTACTTACATTATAGAGTATAGAGAAATTTTTCTCCGACTTCAGTAATGGAGGAATTTCACAAAACTAGAGGGTTTATACGGGGATTAGATTCACACTTCAAGCAAGAGGTAAAAGGAAGTGCACCTAAAACTTTGAAGGAAGCAATTGAATTTACACAACTTTATGAAGATAATCGCTTGACAACTTCTAATCCCACTCAGACTGAGCCCAAGTCCACAAATATGGGGCTATCACAACCTTTTCTAAAAGGAAAAAGGAAATTTCCATTTAAAAAGGAGGGTAAACCAATGTTTAAAAAGAGGGTTGCACCAGGACCTAGGCTAAACCAAGAGGACTTTGCAAAGGCTAAAAAATAAAACTTGTGCTTCACTTGTTTGTCACCCAACCATTCTCAATGGAATTCTCCAAAGAACAAAAGATGATGAAAAGGATAAAGGTCATGATAAGAGTCATAAAGATAGAAAAATCCATGTGGTCCAAATACTTCCAATAAATGGTAATGAAAAGTATACATTTTCAGAAGTGTTCCATGAGGATAAAGAGCATCATTGTTGCTTGTCAACTAGCATGTGGAAATCAAGTTTCAGTCACACGAGCTTGTGAAATTGCATAGGATTGTTAATGGAAAAGGGGTAAGGGTCATGATAGATGACTCTACCACACATAATTTGTAAACTATCCTCTTGTCATGTAATTAAAACTTTCTCAACAACCAAGTGCTCACCAATATGTTGTTTCCATAATGCATGGTTATGAGATACTTTGGTATCCAATTTGGAAGTTGAGATACAAGGATATAAAGACATGCTTGACTTTCAAATTATAAATGTGGATCATGTGGACTTGTTTTTGGGAAGGGAATGGTTGTGTGGCCCTAGGGACCTTCTTTGAAACAAAGTTACCAACAAAACTCGAAATTGAAAAATAAGATAAAAAAGGTGATCATGATGTACAAAATAGTCCTTTGATATGTTCTTGTAATTAAAAGGTCTTGTGAAGTATATATGCTTTGGTGTTGATCTATTGTAAATATGGACTCCGATGTGGAAATGAAAGATCAAGTTTTCTACTTGTCTTTGTCTTCTCATAGTGATTATGAAAGTGATTTGAAAGTCTTGCTAGAGGAATTTAAAGATGTTTTTCCTATTGATTTTCCAAAAGGTTTACCTTCTAAAAGAGGTGAATTAGATCATGCTATTCATTTAGTTAAAGATGCAAAGCCTGTCTGTAAACCACCTTATAGATTAAGACAAGCACAACACTTAGAAGTAGAAAAGTAAGTGCAAGACTATGTAGTTAAAAATAAAATAGACTTAAGAACCTAGAAGAGATGTAGATCTTCTTAGGAATGTTTGGATTCTATCATAGGTTCATTATGCCAAGGTAGCAGTCACATGATTGGCCAACTCAAAGGAAAGAGAAAAACCTTTGAGTGGGGGAAAAATCAAAAGAAAAGTAAGAAAAAATTAAAGGTAGCAATAGCTATAGCTCCAATTTTATACATAATGGATCCCAATAAACCCTTTATGGTCAAGAGGGTCGACCAATAGCATTTGAAAGTAAAAAGCTAGACCATTCACGACAAAATTACTCAGTATATGAGAGGGAGTTGTATGCTATTGTCCATGCATTGAAGAAATGGAAGCACTATTTATATGGTGCTAATGTTATGATAATGTTTGATTAGGAAAGCATTAAGTGGCTTTCTAAACAAATAGAATTGAAAGGTCGGAAGGCCATATGGGTTGAACTCTTACAAAATTTTGATTATGAGCTTAGGTATCACAAAGGGAAATACAATGTGGTAGCAGATTCCCTTCGCATGATGCCTATAATAAATGAATTGAGTTTTAGTCGATTCAATAGTGATCTACTTGAATTGTTTAGAGGGAAATTACAAGTTGACCCTGCATATTCCAACATATGGGAAACCATTCAGAAGGGGATCCAGAACAAGATGTTTCAAGTGAGAATGAAGCATTGATGGGTGCTTTAGAGGGATTCAAGTGGAAGAATTTTTCCATAGATGATGGCTATCTACTCTACAAAGGTAGAGTATGTGTCCCAAAAGATGACGAGATTAGGTGATAGATACTCTATGATTGTCATGATAATCCAAGTGCGGGACACCCAAGTGTGAACAAGACTTGTAGTCTTGTTAAGAGGCAATCTTATTGGTATGGTATGTATAAGGTCATCCTAGAATATGTACTTAAATTTGGTAAATGCCAAATCAATAAGGCTAAAAGTATTAAGATGAAAGGATTACTCTATCCATTAAATATTCCTTTAGGAAAATGAGAGAGTATCTCCATGGATTTTATAGTTGGATTACCTAGAACACAGAGGGAATACGACTCTATGTGGGTGATAGTGGATAGATTAACCAAAATGTCTAGGCTTATTCCAATCAAATCTAATATTGAAAACACCTAAATTAGCTAGTTTGTTTGTAGAAAACCTCCATCCACTATATGTTTTACCAGAAGACATTGTGTCAGAGACAGGAAGTTTAATAGCCATTTTTGGAGAGCTATGTTTAAGAGATTAGACACTAAACTAAGCATGAGTACACTTGAGTATCCTCAAATAGATGGTCAGATTGAAGGAGTTAATCAAATTTTAGAAGATATGCTACAAGCATATGTAAGGAAATGGAAAACTAATTGAGAAAAGTACGTACCTATAGTAGAGTTTTCATATAATAGTGCTAATCACTCTTCCTCTAGATATAGTCCATTTATGTTAATGTATGGGTTTCAGCCTAGAGCTCTTTATGTAGTAGGATTGCAAAAGGAAAAGGTTCAGGCAGCTAAAGACTTTTTAGAAGACATGAATGAAATGCTTTAAAAAGGCTCAAGATAGAGCAAATACATATAGTGAACTGCATAGAAGGCCTCTTACCTTTGAGGAAGGGGAGCAAGTCTATTTAAAAGTGCCTGAAAAGTCTAAAACCATGAAGACAGAACCATGTCCAATATTATGACCAAGGTATTGTTGACCTTTCACAATATTAAATAAAGTTGGAGATATGGCTTACAAACTCCAATTACTTTAGACAAGTGGCATACATTCGCCAGTATTCCACATACATAGACTAAAAAAAGTTGGGACAATTTGATAATCTTATTCAAGATGATCAGATAGTGGAACTCATAGATACTCAATCTCTTCCACATGAGCCAGAGAAAATACTAGACACTAGAGAAAAAAGAACTAGAAATACAATTTATAAAGATGTTTAGTTAAGTGGAATATTGTGATGAAGAGAGTTCCACATGGGAGCGAGTAAGCACTCTTAGAAAAAGGTTCCCCAACTTTTGTAATCTTTCGAGTCCAATGGAATTGTCAAGGAAAAAAATTCTTCTTAAGGGGGAAGGAATGTGAAGTCTCCTATGGTTTGGGGCATGTGCACATCAAAGGCTAGGGGTTATGGCAAAGTGTGGGGGCCGCCTCTAAATGGATAAGGATTATTAAAAATTCAAAGTCTCGGCAATTATAGGAGATTGCCCATGCATCTCAATGGCAACTCCATGAAGAGGGGTCCGACAAAGACTAGTGTGTGCAACAATATATGTGGTCTCTCTCTCTCTCTCTCTCTCTCTCTCTCTCTCTCTCTCTCTCTCTCTCTCTCCCCATAGCTTTGACAGATAGCCCATGACTAGCCCAAAACACTCGAAATAGATAGCAAGAATAGCCCATGCATCTCAATGGCAAGGCCATGAAGAGGGTTGTGACAGAGCCTAGTGTGCACAGCCTTATAGGTTCTCTCTCTCTCTCTCTCTCTCTCTCTCTCTCTCTCTCTCTCTCTCTCTCTCTCTTCATAGGTCTGACAGATAGCCCGAAACACTTGAAACAAGAATCCCCTATTTTTTGTGATTTTGTTTACCTTAATATAACTTTATGTTGTTATTATTCTGCCCTATTTCCCCCCCTTTTTGATCACTTGAAAGGAATATGTGAAGCATGGTTTCCTTTCTACTTATGGTTGTGAATACAGTAGGGAGTCTTTCTAGGTAAATAGATACACAAACCTTGCTCTAGAGTCATATCCTTATGTATTTTCCAAAGTTTGTATTTGTATACTTCTTTGATGCAAATAAACATCCAAGTGGTCTTGATTGCTATTGACGGCTAGGTCAACAACACGGCATAACTCAACAAAGCCTTATTCTCTGAGAGTTATAGAATGCTACGGATTATGGTTATAAACATCATTTTTAATAAGTAGCTAGTCTAGTTGCAGAAGCCGGGATGCAATGGCGCTTCTAGATTATAAATACCAGAGAGTGTGAGCTTCATCCTGGCGCTACTCCCCGCTCATTCATCACATTATAGATCCAACTGCACCATTGCACTAGCCTTGGCAAGAGCTTCGCTCGACGCTAAGCATTCCTTGCGGAACGGAGCGAACGTGCTCGCGCATCTACGAGCTATCTGCGGTTGTAAGTATATCAAATGATGTCTATTTTCTGCGTGCAAGTAGTCATTAGAATCGTGGTAGCAAAAGCTACGCATAGGTACTCACAGATTTTAGTTTTGGGCACTTTAAAAATCCGGCTCTGTCTTTATATGTGTTTCTTGCATATGGATCTAGAGCTAGGGTTTTGAGTGTAGAGGCTTAGGGACATGTGTATCCTAGTGAGGAGATGGTGTTCCTTAAGTTTCGTATGATTCTGGCATGACTTGATGGGTTTCCTTCCGTTGTGTGTATGTGGGCTAGGTGGTGTAGTTGAGAGCAGTGAGACTCAAGATTGTAGTTTAGTTGTCCTTCCAGAGTGTTGTGTGTGTAGGATGGTCTCAGCCTGACAAGCTAAAGAGATTTCCTCCGTGTGCCTATTGTGTCATCTGTGTCCTCGATTGATATTATGTTGATCTAGGTTGTGTTACATGCACTTTATGGCTGGTGTGATTCGCTCCTGCAACATTGGTGCCATTGCCGGGGATGCAAGGACGTAGGTAGGTATTCCCACTAACACTCGTGTGATGGGTGCTTTCGGTTTGGCTAAAGAAAGCATTTTTCTTAAGTGGATCCGGAAGAGGTTATTTCTGAGATCAAGTGGATAGCCAAGAAGCGTGTGTCTTGCTGAGGGTCTGCGACTAGGTAGATTTAGTTAGGATTTGTAGATTAGAGTAGCTGTTGTGGTGGGCAAGTAGTTTGTGAGGTGATAAAAGCGATTTCTAGTCTGTGTGTGGCATTGAAGCGTTTTTCTACTCATAGATGCAAAACCCCATATGATTTATAGGAGTAGCTTTAGGTAAGTGATTTGATTGTGATCTAAAGCTATTCATCATCGATCTATTTGCTCAAGTGCTTGTTTGCATTCATGAGCACTGAAAAGTCTGTTTTTGAGGGAAAAATGCAAAAAATGCTTTATATTGACATTTTTTCATGACTGATTGGTGTCGTGTATATAAGAGGGCACGTGCAAGGGTTCTGTGCTGAAAAACTGTGATTCTCTACACTTGGACTTCATACGCGTATAAAGTCTCAAGAGCCATCTGGAGACCAAAACTGAAAAATTTGACTGCATTAGTGTGTTTAGAAGGGGGGTTTTACCCCAAGTATACATTGAAACTAGAGTTTTGACCAACTCTTGACACCTAAAAGGCAAAAGACGGAGTGTCGAAAACGGTTAAAAGAGAAACTTGAGATTCTAAGCACATTTTTGCATGAAAATTGCTAGAAGTGCTTGAAATATAGTGCTAGAGGCTTGGGGATGCTTGTGAATGAGTTCTGTCCAAAAATTCTCAGCAGACATCATACGCGTATGAAGTCTCAAGGGTGATTTTGGCAACAATTTTGAACTTTTGACATTATACCCATCTTGTGCATGTTGTGTTGAGCACACACACCAAGTTTCATGTCATTTGGACTTATAGACTGAGACTTAAGGGGATTTTACTCTTTCAGAGAATTTCCTTGTAAAATTGATGAATTTAAGCATTTTTGACATGCAAAATCTGTTGTGAGCACATATTCTTCATCTACACACTAAGGGGCATGTCTGGTAGAAATAAAATTAAAATCTAAGTTGTAGACTTTATACGCGTATGAAGTCTCATAGGCCAGATCTGAGGTCAAAAGTTACAATTGAGTGTACCCTTGTGATCGACAGCATTTAGGAAGCATATACGCCAAATTTCATCAAATTTGGATCACTTTTGAGCTTCCAAAGACCATAAGATGCATATAAGCAAGTGAATTCCTATATTGGCCTTAACTTGCTAAAAAAGTATCAAAATTGAATTTTGAAACTTGTTGTGAGTTGCCAGTATAGTGAGGAACCTTTGGAGTGAAATTCACTTCATTTTGATTAGTTGGACACCATACGCGTATGAAGTCTAAAGGGCACTTTTAGAGACCAAAATTGAAATCTGAGCATATCAGGGTGTAAAGAACCAAAAGACAAGCTCATAGACCAAATTTTGTCAAACTCTGAGCACATAGACTTTATACGCGTATGAAGTCCCAAGGCCAGATCTGAAAGTCAAATTTCAATTTTGACCACATAGGGGGTTTGGAAATGATGTGTTAAGCTTTCTTGCAAAATTTCAACTCATTTGGACACATACTTTTGCACTTAAAGAGGATTTTGCTGATATAAGACTGTAAAGGTGAAAAAGAGGTGATTTTGAGCAATTTTGATATCCAAAATTTGCTTTGATCACATATTCTTGTTGTATGCATCAAGGAGTACCTTGGGTAGAAATCTAAGTGAGTTCTGAGCCAAAAGACTTTATACATGTATAAAGTCTCATAGGCTATATTTGGGTCAAAACAGACATTTGAGTATACTCAGTGTCCTAAAGCATAAAACAAGTCCCTAGCCAAAATTTCATAGAATTTGGAGCTCATTTTGGCTTGCAAAGA
Source organism: Adiantum capillus-veneris (assembly GCF_014529385.1). NCBI lineage: Eukaryota > Viridiplantae > Streptophyta > Polypodiopsida > Polypodiales > Pteridaceae > Adiantum > Adiantum capillus-veneris. Next base: position 138,630,778 of record NC_140947.1, read on the forward strand.
GCAAAAGAAAAAAAACTGCAGATTTAGGCTTATATTGATCTTAACTTGCTCAAATATATCCAAATTGAATTTTGAAACTTTCTGAGAGTTGCTTGAGTGATAAGGTATCAGTGGAACAAAAGTCACCTCATTCTGCGACAAAAGACTTTATATGTATATAATGTCTCAAGTGTCAAAATAAAATGATAAAAGTGACTTTCTGGTGGGTGGGGTGCCAAGATTGCTAGGGAATGTAGTTGCAAGAGTTAAGGTTCTTTTGCAAGCAATGAAAATCAAAATCCCTGAGTGAAAAAAGGAGGGTCCCTTGAACAAAGGAATGTCAAGGATGGAAGCTTCTATGGAAGAAATGACCAGGGAAATTTTGATGTGGTTTTTGAGTGGTGACCCATAAAGCTTGAGGATATTTTCAAGACTCTCAGGGGAGCCTTGCAAGATTCCAAAGGCATCATCGATGTATCTTTCGAAAAAGAGGAGAGAGGGATGGGAGGGGAGGTTGATACTATCCTCTAAATGACATAGAAAAAGGCAAGCATAGATGTCAACAAAATTGGAACCCATGGCAGTACCTTTTATTTGTTGCCAACAATTACCCTGGAAGCAGATGTAGTGGTGCTTAAGGACAAGAGAGGCCAAAGAAAGGATGAGACTCGTTTTGGTGAAGGAAAAATGGTGCTGGATAGAGTCGGAGAGGGCAAGCAAACCTTGTTGGACCGGAATGATAGGGTATACATATTCCACAGCAAATGTGAAAAGAAGGACATTCGAAGGAAGGACCAGAGAGGACATATCCTTGATGAGTGAGAAAGAGTCTTTAAGGTGTTGTTTCTTTGTGAGAAGGATAGGAAGAAGCTGGTAGTGAAGCCAAATAGAGGTATGCTCCAAAACATATCCTTTGTGAAAGCAAATGGGGCGTCCTACTAAGGAGGGTTTGTGGATTTTAGGAATCAAAAAGAAAGGACAAGGTTTGGGTTCAGAAGAAAGAGGCCTAAGGATAAAAACCCGCTCTTTAGATGAAAGAAGAGCGCTATTGGCAAGAATGGAGGAGAGAAGAGAGGAGACAAAGGAGAGGGGAGCTGAAACCACATGGGTGTAGGTAGAGGAATCTAGGATATGATTGGAAGCTTCCTCTACATACCAGGATTTGGGTAAGATGACAGGTCCTAAATTTTTGTCACATCTGGCTTGATGATAATAGAAGGATCATTTTTTAAGGAAAGAAAGGATTTCTTTAGAAAAGAAGAAGGTGAAAAGCGAGAAGAAGAGAATGAATTTTTCCAACAAGAGTTAAGTTGTGAAGAGAGAGAGAAGGAAATATTTTTGAGATAAAGAGAGGGAGCTGGTGGGTACCATGAGGCATTGGGGGGGGGGGGAAAGGAGTTGGGGGTGGAGCGACTTCTTTAAAAAAGAGCTTGAGTTGGTAGCTTCTTTCTAAGTTCGCTAGAGAATGTTTTAACGAGGAGAGAGTAGGAGGGGAGGGGGGAGGAATATATTTAAGGCCTAAACCAAGAGTTTTATTTTCACAAAGAGAGAGAGCACGATTCGAGAGGTTGTGGCAAGCTAAGTTTGTGACTTTGTTTTCTAATTCATACATCGATTGCTTTCCTAGAATGATCACTTTGAAAAGAGAAGGGTTAGTAAGAGGAAGCCAATACTTGAATCTTCTCTTAGAGACACCATTAGGGGAAAGAGTGGAGCGAGGCGTTTTGGGGAAGTGGGCATGTGCAAGGGTTCTGTGCTGAAAGACTGTAATTCTGTAAACTTGGACTTTATACATGTATAAAGTCTCAAGTGCTATCTAAAGACCAAAACTGAAAAATTTGACTGCACCAGTGTGTTGAGAAGGGGGGTTTTACTCCAAGTATACATTGAAACTAGAGTTTTGACCAACTCTTGACACCACAAAGGCAAAAGGCGGAGTGTCGAAAACGGGAAAAAGAGAAACTTGAGATTCTGAGCATATTTTTTGCATGAAAATTGCTAGAAGTGCTTGAAATATAGTGCTAGAGGCTTGGGGATGCTTGTGAATGAGTTTTATACAAAAATTCATCAGCAGACATTATACGTGTATGAAGTCTCAAGGGTGATTTTGGTAATAATTTTGAACTTTTGACATTATACCCATCTTGTGCATGTTGTGTTGAGCACACACCTCTAGTTTCATGTGATTTGGACTTATAGATTGAGAGTTAAGGGGATTTTACTCTTTCAGAGAATTTCCTTGTCAAGTTGATGATTTTAAGCATTTTTGACATCCAAAATCTATTGTGAGCACATATTCTTGATCTACACACTAAGGGGCATGTCTGGTAGAAATAAAATTAAAATCTAAGCAGGAGACTTTAAATGCGTATGAAGTCTCATAGGCCAGATCTGAGGTCAAAAGTTACAATTGAGTATACCCTTGTGATCTATAGCATTTAGGAAGCATATAGGCCAAATTTCATCAAATTTGGATCACTTATGAGCTTCCAAAGACCATAAGACGCATATAGGCAAGTGAATGCATGTATTGGCCTTAACTTGCTAAAAAAGTATCAAAATTGAATTATGAAACTTGTTGTGAGTTGCCAGTATAGTGAGGAACCTCTGGAGTGAAATTCACTTCATTTTGATAAGTTAGACATCATACGCGTATGAAGTCTAAAGGGCACTTTTAGAGACCAAAATTGAAATTTGAGCATACCAAGGTGTAAAGCACCACAAGACAAGCTCACAGACCTATGTCTGTCAAATTCTGAGCACATATAGACTTTATATGCATATGAAGTCTCAAGACCAGGTCTACAAATTTCAATTTTGACCACATAGGGGGTTTGGAAATGATGTGTTAAGCTTGCTTGCAAAATTTAAGTCATTTGGACACGTACTTTTGCACTTAAAGTGAATTTTGCAGATACAAGACTGTAAAGGTGAAAAAGAGGTGATTTTGAGCAATTTTGATATCCAAAATTTGCTGTGATCACATATTCTTGTTGTATGCATCAAGGAGTACCTTGGGTAGAAATCTAAGTGAATTCTGAGCCAAAAGACTTTATACGAGTATAAAGTCTCATAGGCCATATTTGGGTCAAAAGAGACATTTGAGTATACCTCAATGTCCTAGAGTATAAAACAAGTCCCTAGCCAAAATTTCATAGAATTTGGAGCTCATTTGGGCTTGCAAAGAGCAAAAGACAGAAAACTGGAGATTCAGGCTTATATTGATCTTAACTTGCTCAAAATATGTCCAAAGTGAATTTTGAAACTTTCTTAGAGTTGCTTGAGTGATAAGGAATCAGTGGAACAAAAGTCACCTCATTCTTCCACAAAAGACTTTATACGCATATAATGTCTCAAGTGTGAAAATAAAGGTCAAATTCAGAAACTGAAACTTGCAGTGGGTAGAGGACATCAAGGAGAGCTCACATACCAAATTTTGTCAAATTTTGAGCACATAGACTTCATATGCGTATGATGTCTCTAGCCCTAATTTGGAGGTGAAAACTCACAGTGAGCTTCTAGAAGTGTTAAGCACTATAAAGTAAGCCTAGTGACCAAGTTTCAACAAATTTGGGTCACATTTGGTGAAGGTACAAGAAAAAATGCTTGATCTTGAAACTGTTTTGAGCGCTGTTTTAAGTACAGTTCACCAAAACTGCTCTAACTTTTGATAGACAAGTCCAAATTGAGTCGAGTATAGCCAGGATGAAAGCTTGCCGGCAATAGGAATATTTTATGCACTAAAGCGAGCAAAACTTATCATTCAATGAAAAAGGTGTGAAGAGAAAAAGGATGGGGAGGGGGGGAAGGGGGGAGGGAAGGGGAACAAGAGAATTAACACTAAACGTGTTTCGATATTACAAAGCTCATCAGTCGTGTTAATTCTTTTACAAGGGTTGGGGGCTTTTAAATAAGGGTTGGGGGTTCCAAACTCAAAGTGGGTACCAAGGTGAGGATTAAGAGGAGGGTAGAAGTATAATTGGTACAAAGAAGTAAATATTGGCATCTTTTGGTACAAAGAAGTAAGTATATGCTTTATTTAGTACTAAGTGCACCATTTGGGGGATCATATCAAGATAAGGGAGGCTAGAATGATGAAGGAAAAAATTTCAAAAATAGGGGGAGAAATCATTTATTTTAGGGAGGTACTGAAAAGGAAAAATATAGGATACGAAAATAAAATAAAATCATGACACCAAACTAAGAGGGGTTGTGTGTGTGTGGTGATGGGGGGGGGGGGGGGGGGGGGGGGGGTTTAAAGAGGGGTGTGAGAATTGGAGGTAAGCATCTTCCCGACATTGGGTGCATTGAGCCAACAAATTAGAGGCTTCGGGAGCTTGGATAGTTCGGGTTTGAGTTGAAGGGTGAGAGGTTTGATCATGGTAGGTGAGAGATTGAGATTGCGCGTAAAAAGTGAAAAGGGAATTTTGACCACAAAGGGGGGTCTTTTGTTTTGGGTTTCTTTATAAGGAGAGAATCTCTATTATTGTAAGAGATAAGGGAGAAACATTTTAGAAGGAGAGCTTGGGGGTAACCCCTTGCTCTAAGACTTTGGAAAAAAAGGTTACGAATGGTAAGGAAGCCTACCAGGGAGCTCTCTCTAATGATATATCTTTCTAGCTCTGAAATGATAAAAGCAACTTTCTGGTGGGTGGGGTGAATTTTAGAGCTGAATTTTTCCAGGTTTCCTAGATCCAAACTTTTGGGGTACCCAAAACTAGTTTCCAGAGACCAAAAGAGTCACAAATTCCTGACTTCTAAGAGACCTGATCAAGGGCAAAAGGGGATAACTTGCACTAAGCCAAGGTGCTTGTTAAGGGCTATCAAAGTAGAGAGTGGATCTAACTTTAAGAAAGCTAAGATCATCACGATGGAAAGCCAACCTACCAATCCTTTTGTAGATATGACCAGAGTATGGCAAGCCAAGCTAGAAGTGTTGAAATGCCAATCCATCCACATTTTGACACAAACCCACACAATGCACTAGAAAGAGGTGGATGTTTGGTCAATGAAGGACCACAAATACCTCCACCAAACACGAGAATTCCTACAAGAATTCCAAAGAAGGAGCCACCTGGATTCCCTTCTAAAGCGATAACAAGAGATGAAATGATCACAGAGATGGCAGACATGCCTCCTCAAGTGAATCTGGATAATGGATCGTGGCTGTACCCAGATGCAACCATAGAACATGACTTTTATAGAGGTGGAATTACGGCCACAACAGGACCATATATATCATCACCACCCCCTATAACTTACTCTTATCCAAACCAGAGCAGAACCTTGAGAAGATACGATACTGAGAGTGGAAAATCTTCTCAGAGGAGTGATTCACCAAGAATCCAACCCACATTAAACCCATAGGTATCTAGTGACCAAATGAATCTTATAGAAGGATTAGCTCAGTACTTGCTCCTCTCGTTAAATCTGACCTCCAAGAACCTCTATGATGCAAAATTGAGAGAAAATGGACAAACCATACGAGAGAGAAGAGTGTTACTATGGCATGGGATATGCTGAGGAGAGGTATGTATAACCTATTCCAGTAGCATCTACTCCACCTAGATACACTACTCACAATGTGTCAGGACCAATAGGAGTTGCAAGACCACAGTATGTCTTAGGACAACAACGTCCACTACCAGGTCCTAGAATGCCTATAAACATGAGATATACACAAATGATGGAAGCATATAGCGCTAGTACCAGCTACAATGTATTATAACAACCAAAACGAGTATTTCCCTTTGAAGCGACAAAAAATGAGAGAAATACATGGAATGGTGAGGCTGGTACAACCTCCACCTCCTGCGTTTTGACCTAAAGAAAGAAGAAGCGACATGGAAGAAAGGACATTGCGGCTCATTGCGAATAGAGGCTTAGCAAGGTCAAAGCCTGTATATAGCCAAGAGGAATTGGAAGAAGAAGCTCCTCAACCAGAGGTAGATTGTCACAAAAGCCATGGCAACCACTTGGTCAAACAATGTCCACAAATGAAGATCACACAAGTAAATGACTATTGTCTTGAATGTGGAGTCATTCACTTGATCCCTAACTGTCCAAAAAACCCAAACTGAGTCATAAAGATCACAACAAATGTCTCAAGAATTGTTCAGCTACCCAGTAGCTCAAAAAATTACAACTTCGTACCAGTTCAAGTAGTTACGAGAGTGCAAGCTCAAAAGGAACCTGTTGAGAACCCAGAGACAAAGAAAACGGAATTGACACGAGTCTAGAGATGGGTGAAACAAAGACCAATGCACCTAGTCAAAAGACCCAATGCAAACAAAACAACTGGAAACCTAGAAAGGCTAGGATGAAAGCACATAGGGAACAAGATCATAAATCCCTAGCTAAAGAGCTTACCCAAGCTAAAGAGATGATAAGACAGCATGAGGAGAGGGTTGCATCTTCTCTTGTGGAGGCATCTCAACCTCCAACAAAACCATCAGCAGAAAGTGAGCCAAAAAGTGCTAGTTCGGGAGGGTTAATGTTGGTCGAGAAGGTTAATGAGCATTTAGACGACCTCTAAAAGACTATAAAACACGGTTCAAAAACAACCAAACCCAAGAGTAGAGATGGATGACATATCCATATGCGGAACTAGAAAAGGATAGGCTTGAAATGTGCAAGAAAATGATTCAAAAAGCCAAAGCTTTACTAGAACAACAAGTTGAAAAACCTGAGGGTGTGTCGATCCGTTTCCCACCTACACCAGTAATACCACCAAACGAGGAACGAAAAAAGCTAGATTCCAGTCATGAGCACGAACCAAAGCTCAAGGACCCCACATCAGAGCCAGGATAGTGTTGAATACCACAGATAACTCTTTCGAGGGATTTCACATAACTATACCTGATAGCTATAAAGAAATAGATGGTCTTGACGAATTGTGGAAACAAGTGAGAGAGGCCAATGAAGCAAGTGAGATAAGCAAACGAGTAAACCAATCGGGTGATGGAAGAGGATTTTCTCTTCCACCAATAAAGGAATTTGAGGCTGGATCTCAAATGAATCTAGAAGTGGAATTGTATTGGGGAGACAAAGGATCTATTCAATCTATGGATAGTCAACCCAATTCGCTAAGAACACTACCATTCTATATGGGAGAGTACGAGGCCAAGTCAGACGTTGTTGCAGTCCCATCACAGAGACTGTCTCCCAACAAGGTCATCACTTCAAAAGGATTGATAGACATTTTGTCAAAACCAGTCACCTGTAGAATAACGTTGGCCGAGTTGCTCATAATACGACCAAACATGTGGGCTACTATGGGAAAATGCCTAGAGAAATTTGGTGTTAAAAAACCAATGATTGAAATCAAGGAAGGGATCAAAGAGCTTGAAATGCCTCAACTAAACACTAGGTCAGTGCCGTTAAACAAGGTAGGCGAGTACTATGAGGGAGAAGATGGGAACACCACTCTCCTGTGGAATTTCAAGGTGCTCTTTGGCAGACATCATCAGAAAACCTCGACATCAGAAACCCTTGAGTTAATTATTCAAGACCCAACTCTTGCACAATATAATGGTATTAATTACATTGATTTTCAAAGCATGGTAGAGCCAACCAAGGCTATGCATAGACACGATTGTTCAACCCATCACACAGTCGTCCCGGAGTACGCTATCTAGGAGGGGTGGAAAGGCACTAAGTAATTAAGGGCAATGCTTGAAGAGGGAGGAAAAAGTTTGATGTTAACATGTGATTTTTTGTAAAATTACCTAATAATGCCCTTGTAATTCATCAATAGGGGAAAATTAATTGATAATATCTCCCCGGTGAGTGTAAATAGTGTATATACTATCAAAAAATCATTAAAAAATAGTCCTTTTTGGTTATTTTTCATCATTTTTCTTGATATAGAGACTTGAAAATGGAAAAGTCCAACAAAAAAATAGTAAAGCTGTGTTTTTCAACAGATTTTCTTAATTATTGGATTTTTACTTTGCTTTTTTAGTGCATTTTGTTATTTTCTTTGATTTTTCAATAAACAGGTCAAAATTTAATAATAAATAGCAAATAAGCTTAGATGGAAAAATTGAAGATACGTTGATGATAAAAAAGACAAGGCAGACAGGCACAAAAGATTTCAATCAAATCGGCAGATGGAAGCGGGAAGCCTAATTTAAGCAGCCATACCTACTTTTGCAGAATTCTTGTAGAATGAGCTACAGGAATCCGATTGGGAAAATTTTTAAGTCTAACATAGATTTCACGGCCTAGTAGGACTAACAGGGAAAGTTGGGAAAAAATGGTTCGAGAAGTCCGAGTATAGATACCCAAGGTAGACTAAAATCACCTCATTTCCACTTGTTGCCTTTGGAGAGAAAGCTTTTCGACCTTCTTCGCGTGCATTTTCTGGAGTCTACAGTCGCCTGTTTTTAGCGCCGTCTCACATGAGACATGAGGGGTAAGTTCTGTACTTATCAATGATCCAAATTGTATGGCCAATAGCTAGTCTAAACCCCTAGAAAAAACCCTAGAATCCGAGCAGTACAAGAAGACCTACGACCAAAAATCGACCATAGCGGCCTGTAAGCTCAACCAAATGAGATGCGACTTGAACTATAGCCTGCCCCAGCATAATTGAACACTTATATATCAACAGTTGACCATTTGGCAAGGGTCAAGGGGTTCCCAAGTAGAAAAGCTAGGTTTTTGGCAGATTTTGACTCCACAGACAGCTTACATACGAGGTCTATACACAATGTATATGATTGGTTTCATAAAATCAATCAAGCGAAGCCCTCGAAAAGCAGAAAATGGCTCAAAGACTACAAAGCGTCAAATTTGACATATAGGGTCAAACTGTCTCCAAATGGGCCAAAATTGGATGAATTGCTTCTAGACTATGTAGCGGACAAGTCCATAGCTTCAAAAATGACTAACCAACTCTACAAGCCATGTAGTCACAAAAAGGAGTGATTTCAGAGTCAACAAGCACGAAGAGAATGCCGGCAAGACCAAGCTTTACCAAATTTAATTTAGAGTGCACGAAGACCTACGACCAAAAATCGACCATAGCGGCCTATCAGCTCAACCAAATGAGATGCGACTTGAACTATAGCATGCCCCAATATAATTGAACACTTATATATCAACAGTTGACCATTTGGCAAGGGTCAAGGGGGTCCCAGGTAGAAGAGCTAGGTTTTTGGCAGATTTACTCCATAGACAGCTTACATACGAGGTCTATACACAATGTATATGATTGGTTTCATAAAATCAATCAAGCGAAGCTCTCGAAAAGCAGAAAACGGCTCAAAGACTACAAAGCGTCAAATTTGACATACAGGGTCAAACTGATTCCAAATGGGCCAAAATTGGATGAATTGCTTCTAGACTATGTAGCGGACAAGTCCATAGCTTCAAAAATGACTAACCAACTCTACAAGCCATGTAGTCACAAAAAGGAGTGATTTCAGAGTCAACAAGCACGAAGTGAATGTCGGCAAGACCAAACTTTACCAAATTCAATTTAGGACTTGTTTTAGGTGCTTAGAATGTGTTTATGTCAAAATTTTCAAGTTTTGCAAGAAAACGTTGCCTGCTGTAAATAAGAGAATATTTACTTTTGCAATATTTTGGCTTGAAAATGGTATCATCACCTCACCTATCACTTGTACACACCTATTACATGCCAAATTTCAAGTATGAGACAAAATGATCAATTATAACTTGGGAAATTACCAAAAAATGCAAAGAAGTTCTTTCAAACCAATTTCTGAGTTATGAACCACCATTTTTGATCCAAATCACCTCATATCACATATACAGGGTCTACACCATGCGTAGAACCAAGTTGCACCAAAAAATGTTCATTTTGATTAAAAAGTTAATAATCGTGATTATTTACTTTTTGACCAAGATGGGGAAAAATTGCAATTGTGCCATCATGGGACCAAAGTACATGATGTCCTAAGCCCACTAACCAAGTTTGAACAAATTTGGAGCTCAAAATCTCAAAATTTCTTCACGTCTACTGTTTCAGAGATCTAAAGCCCAAATCTGGCACCATTTTCATCCTGTGCACCCAAATGAGCCCACACTTTACTCAGAGTGTCTAATTGATATATACTTCAAGCCTATGGTGCCACATTTGCAAAAATTTGACAAAATTACTCAGTTGTAAATAATCACGATTATTTACTAATGTTGCAATTTTTTGCATGGACTTCAAGAATTTGATCTTTACATGTTTTTATGCATCTATGCATGTTGAAAAATTGATTTGAAGCAAATTGGACTCAATTTGTTAGCACTTCAGATTGAAGGAAATTTCAGGGAGAAATCCGCCAAATTTTCTAACTTTGACACTCTATTCACTTGCAGAGAAGGACAAGAAGAGGGTCTCCCAAAAGGAGAAGCTGCAAGAGCTACCACCATACCAACTGGACCCCAGTTCAATAAAAGCAGCCACAACGACCTATCTATCAAAGGAACAGTTGGAGGAAAACAACACCACAGTATTCATAGGTAGATTCAAAAGCGAAGAAGGACATCAAGTAGAACTGCAACTTCTACCAAAAGAGGTCTATGATGCCGCAACAAAACCCGAGACAAAAGAAGCCAACAGAAGGCTTGGGCTCAGAGAGTTCTACGAACAAGATCCATATGGAGTAGATTTTCAAAAAGCTTATGAGCTCCTATCCACAATCAAGGAAGATGGAATAGCCCAGATCTCTGATCAGCAAGGGAACAAGGTAGAAGTGGACATTACAAAAGAGATAGTGGCTGAAGCTCTCAAATTTCTGACAGAAGGAATGACCATGAGGGTAAAAGACAAAAAAATAGTAGGCACCTTCACCAAGGAAACCACTGCTGCAACATTTACCGATCTCATCCAGAAACAGGTGGAAGAACCTGCAAGATTATATCATCAATACTTTCGCTTCCTCGCAAAGAGACCGCCAAGGTACATGACACCCAATCATGCAATTGCGACCACATTTACACAAGTGTTAAAGTCACCAACCAGGCAACCCATCGACCACGCATAGTATGTTCTGTCCACACACTGAAGGGAACAAAGAAAGTTGGTAAGATAACATATCTAAGAGAACCTGAGGTACTTACAAGAATTTCCTACCATGCTATTGGCATGGCAGATAATTTGCCACCTGCCGAGATCAGAATATGTGGATTGTGTCTGCACAACCATCCCCTCGAGCCACAAGATCCACCAAAATAACTTACAAATTCAATGAAGAATCCACCGAGAGCTCTCCAGAACGGCATAGCAGTGAAAACTCCAACAATGAGGAAAGAAAAGCACGCATCGAAGAGATGAAAAGAAAAGCAGTGGCTGCATATCAAGAGGAGCCTCAACAGAAACATGCAAGGTTTGAGAGAAGAAGCACTCTTATGAATGAAGCCACCAAGCTCAAGGCAAGGACCCTGCAAAGTGGGTACCTATAGAAGTAAAAGGACCAAGAACAAAGCACCCTGCACAAAGATAAGCAAAAGATCCAAAGGATCTATTAGAAAGAATGTATTAGGAGGCAAAGGCATTAAAGCTGAAAGAAGCCCAAGAAGCAGAAAGAAGAGCTAGAGCAGATGCTACCGAACAAGAAAAACAAGCAGAAGAAGCAACCACACAAGGCGAGACTCAACATGAACAAGGTGACATGTCTCCCAGACCTTCTTCATCTGCTACTATGGAACATCATGATCATCCCATGCCAAGCCCTCCACCATCACCAGCAGATAGAACCACACAAGCTGAGCCCACTAAGAAAAAGAGCCTGAACAGAAAGAATCAATTACTCAGGACCAAGCCAAAGCAAAAGAACTAGAGCCGAAAAGGGCAGCAAGTCCTACACCAGAGGAGTCAACAAGATTTGAGCAAACAAAGGAACAGGAAACAGAGGAAGCCCCTTCTACCTCCACCCAACAAGAAACGGCCGAGGCATCCACGAAGACTCAAGATGACAAAGCAAAATAGGGCCAACCACAGCCTCAAGGGCAAGAACAACCAGCCGCCAGGCCGTCGCCGAGAGAGTCACAAGAGACTGTCGAAATGTCTAGGTAGCTCACAAGAAGTGAAGACTGGCAGACCAATGATGAGGTCATTCTGAAAGTCAATGAATATGCAAAGCAAATGCAGGATATGACAAAAAAAATCCGATATGCAGCACTTAGCTGCAGCACAAAGGCTACACAATTGGAGATGGTGATTGATGCTCTCCAAGGAGAGTTAGAAGACAAATTAAATGTCATCACTAATCTGCAAACATAAGTCTAGGTATTGAAAGCTGAAGCTAGACAACACAAGCTAGCACGAGACAAACAACAAAAGAAAATGGAGGAGTTAGGTGAACTTCTCATGATGTTGACATATGCTTGCAAAACCAAAGACGAACAGCTGACAGAGATTACTAACAAACTTTTAACTACAAATTTGTAAGATCAGAAGATTCAAGTACATCTAGATGTAGTGAATGCCTCCTTGCAATATTCAGAACAGAGGATCAACAATCAGGCAACCTTTTTGCGATCGATTAGAGAAATCCCACAGTTGCCTTGATCAAAGGAACAGACAAAGTGTACAAAGCACTGGAGAAAAAGAACAAAGATATTGAGCTAGAGCTAAAGCTGGAGTAGTCACAATGTAGAGACCTCGCATTAATGCGGGTACAACAAGAAGAAAAGCTGCGCAAGGAAATAGTCGAGCTAAAGAGAGTCAACCAGCTGCTGAGAGATGGACGTCAAAAGATGCTTGAAGAAATAGGCACGTCAGAGCAGCCACATATTGATATTCCCTCAGTCTCTTTTGCTGAAATGGAAACACAGCAGTAGTAGAAGGGCTAGGTGGCAAAGAAGATTTCCAAGTACCATTAACAGAAGCTGATGAAGTGCCCATGGTCCAACTATCAAAAGCTGAGGAAGAAGTACTTAAAGAAAGGATTACCCAGAGGCAGATGAGCAGCGTGAAGCAGCGATGGATTGGGAGTTGAGAGTTCTTCAATCTGTCAATCTTACTCAACTTGCTCCCAATCAAATCAATGCACATTGGCATCAACAATCCCTACCATATCCCTTGATAAAGGTGGAGTTTCTCAAGGTCAAGGAAGACTTTATGAGGACATGCAAGTAGAAGGCGCAGATGAAGACCACCCTAAGTGGACGAAGATCTGGCTAAACAAGAATCCAAGATACCTGATTCTGTTCACAAGAGCACCTGCGGCAGTTCAAAAAGATCCAGCTTTTTGTCATGTACCAAGAGTAAGGACATGGCAAGCACATGAGACAATAACAAAGAAGCGGCCAACATGGCTGAATTACCCAAGATTGCGAGCTCCAGAAAAGGGATCGCCGACAGAAGAATACATGGTGAAAACCCTAACGAGCGCCATGTCATTCTTCAAAAGTCTACCTGATCTTTCATGCGCTATGCTTTCTAAAATTTGTCGAATGCTGCTCACCTACATTGAAGTATTTTATGAGCCAAAACAAGGAGGAGCCTCGTGGATGTCTTTCCTTGAGGGAAATAAGGGCTTATGCTACGATCTCACTGGTCAACCTTCCTAAGAATTCCTCTATGGCTTCTACGACCACTGCATATTCTTACCTTCTCATAATATGTTGGCGTTTAAAGAAACATTCTACATAGGGTTTTTCACTTGGCGAACAAAGATTTTTGGGTCAGTGATTAGCAACCTGACTTCAAGATTTGTAGGCTACTCCGTAGTCGAGCTTAAAAACAGATCACTATGCAGTTTTTGCAGGTGCCAGACAAAGAGAGAAAGATAAGATACGAAACGACTCTACATGCACTTAAAGACCGCCTCACCAGCCATCAACCCAAATACTATTTCAACCCATAAAGTTGTGTCAAGGGACGACACAGGCGAGGAGGGGGGGAATGTTAGCAGCAAGCTAACTTGGATATCATCATTGTAAAAACACTTATTATTTTGATAAATCGGGAATATTGTAACTCTTATTTTTTGGATAAATCTTTGTAATTGATGAGCCGGGGCTACAAGCTTCTAGATTGTATCAACCTGTCTTTATCCATCTTCAGTTAGAGCTCCCATATTATTAGTTTTGACCATCAAAAACCTTGGCTAAGGTATAAAAGCCAATTTTTGTAAGTTATTTTTCAAGTTTTTGGATAATGAAATACATAGCGTGAGCTAAAGGCGCTCACTTGTCTCCTTCTCGCGCTTCCTACTCCCTCCCCGATTGTCACATTGCAATCGCGTCTGTTGCATTGCAACCGCAGATAAGAGCTTTACGCATTGATGTAAGCATTTCACAGTATTCTGTAGCTTTTGGTGTCGCCGACCCGCGGCCTAATTTCATTATAAGTAGGAATTTACACTTCAAAATTAAAAACTAAGCATAGACGAGGTATTGGGGCATCATTGCTAGGGATTTATATGCATTCTGGGTCGAAAACGGATAGGTCAAAAATCCACTGCTGTTAATAATCATGATTTTTTCACTTGACCTAAAGTGGGATTTGACACCATAAGCATGTGTTCTTAGGTCTTATAAACTTGTCCTAGGAGTTTTGTTATGTTTGGATGTCATTTGATGCTGTAACGGATGTGATTTGTTTACCAATGAGCATTGGCTTTTGGTGATTTCAGTCACTTGAGTGTAGCTTGAGTTAGATGCAAGTTGTTTGTTGTTTTTTGAGAGATTGACAACCTCTTGTAGCCTCTATGCAATAGTCGAGTCAGCTTCATCCCATGGATTGACAATTTAATCGTGGTTCTCGCTAAATCTGCAATAAGATAGGAGTGAGGTTAGACACCCGTCCCACACCTCAACAACCAACAATTAGTTGAAGGTGTTTGTTGAAGTTACAACAAAGAAAAGTGCCACAAATGAAAGGCAAGAGGAAGGGGCCAAAAAGGTGGAGCAATACAATAAAGAGGGAGGACTCCTTCATCATGGTGGTGGGAGAGAGACCTAAGAGACTAGCTCTATATCCCATGTACAGAACACTTATATAGACAATTCATATGCTAAACCAGTGGACTCGTGTACTTGATTAAATGCAATGCACTATTTACCATATTATGGTGTTCATCTCTTTACTTGCTCTTCCCTTGTCATTTTCTTGAAGTACTTTATGTTGTCATTGAATTAGTGGTTAATTGTGTGCACTTGTCTTGAAATACTAAAGTTTCCCCCATTTTCTAGGCTCCACAAAAATTCACGTCAAGGCTCAGGTGAGCCAGGAATTCAGTAGTTGACACGTTCTTGTACATAATTGGATTTCAACACTGGCTAGTGAAAGGATGGTCACAAGGCACCATAAAGCAAAGGAAAGCTCATTATTTATACATCTAAATAAAGGACATTCAAATCTAAAATGTGGACACATTAGGAGATTTTGGAGGTCTTTTGGAGGGCCTTTTAGAAGAGAGAGGAAAAGGCGCTCCTCCAATGAAAGAAGAGCTTACGTTACTCAGAAAAATAGATTGATATTAAAAAAAATAAAATAAAGGTGTTAGTGGTCCTTGAAAACGGACGCCTTTTCATTCAATGTGAATGTCTTTTTCATGAGGTAGACGACGCTCATTTAATGTGGCTTTCGTCATCATTGAAATTTAAAAAAATCACAAAACTGTCAATTGATGTTGGAATTTGAAGCTTTTGACACCGTCAATGCGTCCGAAACGTCCAAAAACCTAAAAAACACCTATCTATTTGCCTCAATTTGTTACCCGGAGAGGGGGAAATCGCCAAAAAACCCCTAAAAAGGGGATTTTGGATCATGGCGCGCAAGGGACCGTCTGGAGAATTCTAAATGACCCTCTACGTGCCGTGATCCACTTTTTTTTATTTTTTGCCTCATGGCACGTGGAGAGCCATTTGGAATTTTCCAGATGGCCCCCCCGCGCGCAATGAGGTAAAATCTCCTTTTTAGGGGTATTTTGATAATTTCTCCCTCTCTGGCTGTCAAATTGAGGCAAGTAGATAGACGTTTTTTAAGTTTTTGGTCATTTTGGATGCATTGGCGGTATCAAAAACTTTAAATTCTAACACCAACTGATAATTTTGTGATTTTTTAAATTTTAATTTATGACGAAAGCTATATTGAATGAGCGTCGTGTACTCCATGAAGACGACACACACATTGAATGAAAAAGTGACCATTTTCAAGGATTTTTGAAAAGTTAGGTTCACTTTTCAGAGTGTTCAGTTGTCCTTTTGGACGTACACAACAAGTGCAAGTATATTTTAAGAACATTTTCTAGAGAGAGAAATAGAATTTCTTAGAAGGCCCTCCAAATGACCTCCGAAATTTCCTAATGACACATGTGGTTCTAATAGTGCAATCAACCTTTATAGACATTAGGAAGAGAATGGATATACGAGGGCCTTCTTATTTTGGGAGTTTACGGTAGTAAAACTTAATCAATCTTTGACCAAAGGATAGAATGGTGGGGTGTGTTAACACTAGTCTTAGGACGGATGTATAAAAGTTCCTTAGGCCAAGTTTGTGGTGACCCTCAAGACATATGCAGAAAAGTGCCTTGGATCAACTGAAGTAGCTTATGATAGATTTTGGTATTTTGATCATAAATTTTGTATATAATATGAAATAATCATGGAAGTATGGTTTTAGTATGTGAAAAAAAGATAAAACTCATATTTGTCTTCAAAAGACTCAAAAGAAGGAATTTTTTAAAAATGGAAGTTATGCATTAAGTTGAATTTATTGTTGAGCCATCAATACTTATTGAGACATTGTAGAAGCTTCAAAACTCTATCATTGAATTTTTAGATAATTTTGAGCCTACTTAAAAACATATACGACCTACATTAATGATTTAGTAAAATTTCTACGATTTAACAAATTTTTTCTTAAAAATGGACAAGGAAATGTGTTAATATAGAGCCTAATTTAACCTTGTAATTTTGGGGATTTTCTTTTTGCAAGATTTTCTTTTCATGCTTTTGTAATTGTGGCAGTGTGTTTCAAGATTTTTGCCTATATCTCAATGCAATTTTGGTGTGTGTCACAATGTCATGGTTTATGGTTTAAGATATGCCAACCCTTTGCTCCATCAACAAAAGTTTTTGAAAGTATCTCTATTCAAGAACATCTTGAATGTAATCATTAGAGAGTGAAATTGTTAGAGGATATGTATAGCAAGGGAGAAAAGCCCATAAGGGGATTGATTAGGTAGCTAGTGTGAAACAAAAAACAACATATGTAAGGCCCCTGTTATGAGAAGAAGCCATCGTGCATGAAAAAAATCACTTGTCAAAAAAACAAAAATCAATCCAGATTCCACGGTCTAATGGGTGGCGGTCAATGGTCAGTGGATGTCGTTTAATAGGCCGGCTTCTGTGAACGGTACCTCTTGTCTAATGAAGTCAGCAGGACACCATTAATATCAAGGATTAGAGCTGGCTTACTCTCAAACAATATGTTCCCAGGATCCTCCCATGGATGAGACACCATCCCATCATCGTTCCTAACATAATCTGCAACACCACCTGCACTTCCTCCATCCTCCCTTTGTTGAGACACCGTCCCATCATCGTGCCTTACATAATCTATACCACCTGCACCAGCTGCACAACCTCCATCACCACCTGCATCCACAGATGCATCACCATCTTCCTGAGGTGGTTCAGACTTTTCATTGGTAATCTCGATGTCCTCACCTACACCAACTGCCCCACCTGCACAACTTGCTTCACCACCTGCATCCACATATGCATCACCATCTTCCCAAGGTGATCAGACTTTTCAATGATAATGTCCGTGTCTTCACTTGCATTGCCTGCACCACCTGCATCCACAGATTTGTCACCATCTTCCCGAGGTGGTTCAGACTTATCAATTGTAATCTCCGTGTCATCACTTGCACCACCTGCACCAACTGCACAACTTGCATCACCACCTGCATCCACAGATGCATCACGATTTTCCCTTCCTGGTTCAGACTTTTTCATGCTAATCTCCATGTCCTCACTTGTACTGAGGACAAAAAACTCTGTGTTTTTATCCTCTTGGTCATCAATGCTGCTAGCACATGGTACTTGGCCCTCAACTCTAAATGAACCATCTACATCAGGAGGGTCTTCTATAGTAGACTGTGCTATCATACTTATTATGTGATCAAGATTGTCAATGTTGCTAGTGGCAGCATCTGAACATAAAAACAATAATGAGATAAACAACAATGATGGACAACGCAAAAAAAATTTGATTTTGGCTTTCTTAATTCATAGGAAATGGAGAATTGTTACAAAGCCAAAAATGGCGATAGGATTTAGGAAAAGATCCGAAAATGGGGATAGGCTACAAAGCAAAAATATCGAGACTTTGTTTGGAGTCTTTTTCTGACTCTGGTTGTTGTAGCACCTTTTCTTCCATATTCCATGTTACTATTTTCTTCAGTCTGTATGGCTAATTGGTCCTTTGATGTCTTTGTTTGCCCTTTTGCATCCTCTGAAGGATTTTTGGCAGCTCCATCTGCAAGAGAGAAGAAACAATCAACAAGAATGAACCTTAAACAATACTATCTACCTTTAGGAAAAAACAAAACGAGAAATAACACCTGTCATCTTTCTCTTTCTTTCACTTTGCATCATTTGTATGGTCTGCAGGATGGAGGGACTGGTGTCTCTAGCTGACACTTCATTGTCCTTCATTGATGAAGGAGCATTTTCTGTTTAATCTCCATTGGAGGGACTGGTGTCTTTGGCTGACACTTCATTGTCCTTCATTGATGAAGGAGCATTTTCTGCTTGATCTCCATTCTCAGGACTATACTTCTCTAGCACACCTTCCTTCTCAACTGTATTCTCTAGCTCAGCCTCTGCATTCATGAAAAGTATCAAGGAATCAAGAACTTGCTGTTTCAAGTTACATGTAGCTACAACATGACAATGGAATCTACCAGGCATGATAGTGGAAGCTACCAGGCAAGCACTGATAGCTACCATCACTATCCTGGTAGCTACCAATGCCATCTTGGTAGTTGGTTGACTAAGAGCTACCAAGATGACATAGGGGCCACCAATGCTATCCTAGTAGTAAGAAATCTAACAGTGGTGGTTAACATAATAAAAGCTTGGCAACAACCTTTATCTAAAACATCTTCCTTCTCAGCATGTACCAACACCTTGAATTTTGTTCTTCACAATAAGAAATTAAGAACAAGTTTTCAAGTTACATGCAGGGTCAGCATGACAATAAAAGCTACCAAGAAAGCACTAATAAGCTACCAGTACTACCAAATGCTATCCTAGTAGCTACCTTGCCCCCTGCCATCATGGTAGCTACAAATGCTATCATGGTAGCTACCAATGTTATCCTGGTAGCTACCTTGTCCCTTGCAGGACTTCCTTGGCAGAATGGCATCTCATGGCAAAATGGCAGCTACCAATGCAATCCTGGTAGCCACCTTGTCACTTGCAGGACTTCCTTGGCAGAATGGCAGTTCATGGAAGAATGGCAGCTACCAATGCAATCCTGGTAGCCACCTTGTCAATTGTAGGACATCCTTGGCAGAATGGCAGCTCATGGAACAATGGTAGCTACCACTATTATACTGGTAGCTACCAGGGTTGACACTGAGAACTTCCTTGTCACCAGCAGGAGTTCCATGGTAAAACAGTAGCTAATGGAAGAATGGTAGCTACCTTGCCACCAGCAAGACTTCCATGGGAGAATAGTAGCTCATGGAAGAATGGTAGCCACAGCCATACTGGTAGCTAGCTGTACCAGGATTAGCATGACAGCTGCCACTATGAGAGTGGTAGCTACCAGTATTGTACTAGTAGCTACCAGTCTTGTATTGGTAGCTACAATTAGCAAGGTTCCCTTGATAACAGAAACACCAAAAAAATTGATAAATTTAAGCTCAATGCTACAAAATGCAGCAGGGTGTATACCATGGTCCATGCTTAAGGGCATTGATGAGGGTTTGGTGTCTGATTGCACTCCTTGGAAATTGGCATTCATAGTGCCGAGGATCACCAAAGACCGCATGGTATGCGAAATTGGTTGCATGCATCCCATCTCCATGTATGTTTCTTTGCTTGCAACAAGATGGCCAAAATAGTATATGTGAAAGGCATGATTGCAGGGCATCAAAAACATGCCAAGTGCATCATCGTCGTACATCATCAACCCACAAGCACTGCAAACTTTGTCCAAAGGTAAGGTGCCCATATCCACATGTGGAACTTTCAGCGGAGGTGCAGACAACAAAACTGTACTTCTTTTGACCTGCATGGTCTTCACAAAATCCATCCGCGCCTATGCACACTCCTCCACTTCCTGTGTAAAATCTCTCTCCTTTAGAGCACTATCCACAACATCAAGTGGTGCCTTCTCCTCAACTACCACTTGCAATGTTTGCAGTGTTAGCGACAACCTGCCGACATTATTTTTAAGCTGCTCCACCTTCATTGCATCCACAGCATCGTCGCTACCTTCTGCCTTTAGTAATGCAGCCTCTGCATCTTTCAACTGGCCTCTGAGCTTTTCCACTAGGAGGTTGGCACCTTCATTTCGGTGCACATCATCCTGAAGAAATTCCAGCTTCTTAAAAGCTTCATTATACTCTGACAATGCAAAATAATGCTTGCTTACAACCATGTTGTAAACAGTATCTAACTCTGTAAGAGACAGCGGACCAAATAAATTATTTTTCTACACATCATCCACTGTATCGATCGGAGTTTCCTGGGGTGGCAGAGGAGGAATGGAAAGCTACCCATCGCTTCTTCTTTGCATGTAATTTGCCTGGATCCATATTTGTGACAATTCTGAAAACAAGGCCTAGTCAACCTGTCCCTTCAACTGCTCATATAGAAAGCCTCTAGCAAATCCTTTAGTCACCTCCATACCATAATTTCCAGGAGGTTCTTGATACACGGATGTGAACAATACATAAAACTTGTTCCAGAGCTCTGGCTTCACATCTCTACATTTTACTTTGTTGCCCCTCTTTGGCACCTCCTTAAAGCATTTCAACCAATCTTTGTTGGTGAAATCTGCCTCAGTCAGCAGTCGAGCATCCACTCCAGAGTTGGGGAGGTTGTATACTTCATGTGCTTGATGCTTTGTCATGAAAAAAACTGTCTTCCTTTCAAATGGCACATATGGAGTGCACCAACAGCCTTTGCCCTGTAAAATACAGGGAAAAACATAAGACCGTAGTTGTTTCCATACGGCAAACGCATACGGGTATGGAAGTATGATTGGAGTATGGTTCAACACTTAAGCTTGAAACATACATGGCCATAAATTTACTGAAAACTTAGATAACTTATGCATGGTGAGCATTTATAATATCACAATTTTATAGAAGTTTTCACATTAAACATCAATTGTTGCATTGAGCAGGAGTAGAAGCAGGCTGGGCATGTGCATGAATAGGTGGTACAACTACCTGTGTCCCAGACAGATAGCTACCATGTAACTACCACCTTGGTATTTCTTTGCTAAATGAACTTTTTGATTGGTAGGTAGCTGGCTAACATAATGCTACCAACTTGTTATGTTTTTTGCAGAATGATGAATGCTACAATCTTGATGATCTCTGATGCACTTTCCCTATATTAAATGAGTGTTGCAAGTGGTAGCTACCACACTGATAGAGTATCACTGATTCATGCTTCTTCATAGCACTATGATTTGCAATCCATACGAGTACGGTCCCAACTATGCACAAGACATGAATGCATGTGCAGCAAGCCAATTGAAGTTCGGTAAAAAATGCAATGTGCACAAATATATCTGCTTTAATGCATGCATGCATGCATGCCTCTACATAGGTTTTCAATGCAAGCTTGAATGCATGCATGCATGCCTCTACACGGGTTTTCAATGCAAGCTCAAATGCATGCACATTAGCTTATGGAGCTTGAATGCATCTACAAACATCTAGCCTCTAACTTAGGTTTGCTTCAAGCAAGCTTAAGAGAGATTACATGGACCTTGGAAACAAGTTACAACAATAAATTGTGCAGAGACAGCCAGCAACACTAAGATGCAGTAGTACCTCAGTGTTGGGGGTTATAACATCTGCCATTTTTGAATGTTTCTTTGCTATAGGAGTGCAGGGCTTTGGTGAAGGAGTCAAGACCTTCTTCTTCCTCTTTCCAGTAGGAGAGTCTGAGTGAATTAGGCGAGGGAGATGAATGACGGACCCTCTTTCGCCTCCCAGTAATTGTGGTTGATTTTGCTTTAGCTGCAGGAGCTGCTCGGCCACCTGAGTTGCCCCCCCTCTGCAGCCGTTATCGAGCAGGAGGCATCATGATTGTGGAGTAAGGTGGCCCCCCCGCGCTACTTTCACACACACAATTGAAACTAAAAAGATAATTTTTAAAGCTTTTAAATCCAGCTCGCTGCTCAAGCCTTTTGATGAACAATTTTCAAATAAAACCTTATAAAAGATTCTCAATTTTTACTCACCTAGCTACCAACCAGCCCACCCCCTTGCTACCACCCCCAAAAATGGATAGCTAGTGTACCACATATTCATGCATCCACCCTATGGGCCTTCTTTGTCTGCTTGAGTCATGCATGTGGGCTCAAAAGAGAGTATTATTGATGGTAGATAAGGTGAAAGTAGAGTTTAAGGAAGGGGAGAGAGAGAGAGAGAGAGAGAGAGAGAGAGAGAGAGAGAGAGAGAGAGAGAGAGAGTTTTTACTATGCGCATGTCTTGAGGTGAGGTGTCTTTTATGGTTAGGTCAATGACTATTTTGTGTTAGTACATTAGTGGTTAGTGTTAGTAATCACTAAAAAGTTAATGATATATTACAATGGGTAGAATGAGGTGGGTGGTTGAAGGAAGATGGGTGAATGAAGTGAGGGAATCCTTGTGATGGTGACGGTTTGAAGAAGTTTTTAACTTACTTGTGTAGGTTCTGAAAAATGAATGTCGATCCTCTTCTTCTTCTTCTTCTTCTCTTCTTACGTTGTCGTCGCCAAGGTTGAATCACCACGATGAAAATGCTGATGTTGGTTGATGAGAATCCCCAATTAACAGAGATTAAGCATGGCTTTACATGCTGAATTTTATGTATATAGAGAAAAGGTAAGAAGAAATTATAATTTAGAGGTAATAGAGAGAGGCATAGAGATGGTGTATGTATATGTAGAATTCATATGAGAGCTATGGAAGTGAGAGGGGAGGTTAATGGTGAAGAAGGTGAGAGAAACCATGGAAGTTGCAGGTTTGAGTGATGAATGGAGAGGAATGTGTGTGTGTGTGTGTGTGTGTGTGTGTGGGGGGGGGGGGGGGGGGGGGGGGTGAATGGAGGTGAGAGAAGACTAGGGTGACTTGTGAGAAAAAGTGGGTAGATTGGGGTCAACCAAAAAAATCATATCTCACCGGTGGAAGCTCCAAAATTATGAAACATTTTGAGGTGATTATTCAACTTGTGAGCTAAATTTATTATTTTGGTCACTTTCTCAAATTTGGAGTAGAGGTGGACGCCAAAAATACCATCAAAATGCCTATTTTTTCTCATACAAAAGTCTTCAGTAGCCCCCCTTTTGATGAATTTGCATAATCCTCCAAGAGTGATCCCCTCATTGCATGAAAGCATGACCTAATAGATTTTTGAGGTTTGAAAATATGCATGGATTAGGATTATTCACAAATATGATATATGGATATGATGAAAAAAAACACGTTAGTATATAAACAAGTCGTGGAATCTAGTGCCAGTTGTATATAAATATAAAATGGAAAAAATATATATATGAAAATATAGCGAATCAAATGACGGGTCCTCATTTGTTTTATTGATTTAGGACTATTTACAAGAAGTAAGAAAAATACATGTAGAAAATGATAATTTAGTAAAAAGAAATGACTGGGTGAAAGGTATTTTTGTGGTTTTTTCTCGGAGTGGGTTCACACCAAGATTTGGAGAGGCTTGCATGAAAATATTTTTTATATAATAAAGAGTATGTACAATGGTAAGAGAATTATGGTAATGGTTTACATAACATACTGAGGTAAATAATGTCTACCTAGGAAAAATATTTAAATACCAAAATAATTATAAAAATATCTATATTTAGGCCCAATGAAATATTTACACACAAATGAGCCATAATATTTTTATTTTTATTTTCATTTATTTTTTTGGCTCAACTAGCCCAGTGACTAGCTAGTTGAGGGTTTTAAAGGAGATATGGGAAAAGTCCACTAACTCACACACGCCTATTTACAATAAAAAGGTAGGAATAGCCATAGTGTTTGGGTGATTTTGATAGGGTGAGGTAGCTCACTATGGCAATTTGGATAGCCAAAAAAGGACTATCAGTATGTCACTCCATCATGGTATATCATGGTGGCTATCAGTGTGTCACTCCAACAGTGCCATATCCAGGGTCTCGTCTCTTCAATAAGGTATATATACGACTACAACCATGGCAACCATTCTCACACATGACACTATGTACATTGTAGGATTTGGTCCCACATTACAAAACGCATAAAAAATGATGTGAACATTTATATTTCACATTGTAAATGTGCCACGATATGACAAGGTACAAAAGATCTATTTGACCAAGTCAAATATGGATTTTGTGCACCGTGGCGCACCAGCTGTCTTTTGAACTCTTGGGAACCCAAAAACCCTCCAAAGTGATTCTTTGGTGCATATGCAACCCGATTTGGCCATAATTTGCCTCAAAAACATGGCCTCACATGAAAAATCCTCTTTCCAACCACAAAAACACATCACATAGGCCTAATTTGTGTCATGGTGCTCGAACTATCATCACACCTCCCTAGGACTCAACATACCCCTTGCGCATGATTTTTTTGATGATCTAGAAATTGTAGACATAGGAGGGGTGTCTTCTGGGTATAAAGGGGATGCACTTGCATTCTTGGACTGGTGCCTTGTGCACTTTGATGTATTTGTGTGGACCTGCTGCATGAAGACTAAAGCAGAAAATGTATTGAGTGCCTGCTTTCCTTATCAGTTTTCCCAATTCAAGGAAATTTTTGCACAACAGGATTGTGTAAGAGATGCTAGAATCAAGATAATTGGTGGAAAGCCTGTATTTTACAAGAAGCTAAGTGACTTCTGGGAGAAAAGAGGTCAGTACACTGCTACATCCACCATTCTAGTGGATGACACACAGTACAAGTAGATGTGGAATCCTCCACGCACTTTCTTCATTGTGAAGAATATGGAAAATTAGAATCCCACTGAGATTCAAGGATATCTTACAACAATTGTAAGATCTTGGTTCACGGCTTGGCTTTGTGCGGAAGATTGCCTTAAGTATGCCAAGGATTGTGCACTGCCGAGACCGATCGATAACCTAAGCATTAGGATCTCAAAGCAATGGCGTCTAGAGTATTACGGCTAGATATATTATCCTGACATGTAACCATGATAAGTGATGTAAACAGTCAACCATTTACTGACTTATGGAGTATTTTGCTCACTTGTAATGATGACACGATGTAGTAAAGCAGCTTCCAATGCTCAATGTAGTAAAGCATCTTTTGTTAACTTGTACACTTGTTTACGTTTTCACATTGTTCATCATTGCACCTCCACAATTGCACAATTACAAGTGCTTAACACAGCTTCCAATACCAGGAAATTTTAAGGGCAACTACCAGTTTGCATAGTAGCTACCCTTGTAGCTACTTAGCTACACTTGTAGCTACTTAGCTACACTTGTTTAATTTTTCTATGTCTGTTGTGGAGATGATTTATTTCTTATGGCTTATTGTACACACGGGAGTACTGGTGGGCACTTGGGTTGGTTCTAGTGGTCATGCTCGTTCATGCATCAGATGTATTCAGCATTTACCAGAGTCACCTATCCATTGTCTCTTAGTACTCGCACATGCAACCTCGAACGTTCAAAAAGTGCTGCCGCGTTTGCACGCCCCTGTGCTTATTCTGAACGGCTCCTTATCGCCCCCAATGTGATGACCCCCCGCCCCCTTCACGACGTTCAGCTATAACGGTGCCGATGGCGAAGGCGGGAGAGAAGGAGGATCCTTCAAAAGACTGCTAACACCTGCTGCTGCAGGCCTGCAAAAGCTGACCTTATCCTCTGTCAACACAACTGTTGAGCAACCGCCTGCTGTGCATGTGCAAGATCCATCATCGGTTGGCTGTCCGGTCAGGGGCATCAAACCCTTGAATAGCATGCTGCATGTGCGAGTCTCATCTGGAGTTGCCCTCATCTCCTTTTTTAGGGAAAGGCTTTCGACAGAGTGTTCATGCTATCTGCCTCAGGATATCACATAGGCATTTTAGACACGATTCAAGCAATTGCAAAACAGCGTGATGCTCAGCACAGAGATTACGGAGATTCCCCC
This sequence comes from Adiantum capillus-veneris, assembly GCF_014529385.1. Lineage (NCBI taxonomy): Eukaryota > Viridiplantae > Streptophyta > Polypodiopsida > Polypodiales > Pteridaceae > Adiantum > Adiantum capillus-veneris. The sequence continues at coordinate 138,657,066 of NC_140947.1, forward strand.
AAAGAAAAAAAAGAAGAAAAGATGTTGAAGGGCCATCAAAAGCAGCTTAGATTAGAACTAGGAATGCTATACATAAAAAGGAGTGTTATTGTAAATAGCCTCATATGTTTCTGAGGGAAGTAAGAATTTTCTTGTACGTCCCACTTTCTGCATTGGGAACTTAATAGCTCGTACAAGGTGGGATTGCAAGGTGGCTTCAGGCTCATAATTTAATAGCTTGAACTCATAGGGATTTTCTTTTGCTTGTTCGTACCAAACTCCTTTGACAACGAATGAGCCGGCATTGCAAACATTCCCCCATGCATCTCTTAGAAAAGCTTTAGTTTGAGTCTTTTCTGTTGTACATTTCAAGACATAGAAATCCACAAGCTCCTTAGAGGAGCTATAACAGCAAAATTGTCACCAACATGAAGTGCATCACTCAACGCATCATGGTGTCCTTCATATGCAAACTCTTCAATCTCATCATCATCTTCGACATCATCTGTAGGTTCAAGGGTAACATAATTCCATGCAGAAACGTGTGATTTGTTCGAACATCTCCTCCAGCTGCCTTGCAAACATTCCCCCATGCAACAAATGAGCCGGCATTGCAAACATTCCCCCATGCATCTCTTAGCAAAGCTTTAGTTTGAGTCTTTTCTGCTGTACATTTCAAGACATAGAAATCCAAAAGCTCCTTAGAGGAGCTATAACAATAAAATTGTCACCAACATGAAGTGCATCACTCAACGCATCATGGTGTCCTTCATATGCAAACTCTTCAATCTCATCATCATCTTCGACATCATCTGTAGGTTCAAGGGTAACATAATTCCATGCAGAAATGTGTGATTTGTTCGAACACCTCCCCCAGGTGCCTTGCAAACAAGCACTACAAAAGCATGAGAATTGCCGATACCTAAGAAGTTTTCCACTTGTTAAGGAGTAGCCGCTGCCACAATGTAACCCACGTGCATTAGGCATAGATTTAAAATCCCGAAGTTGGCTTCTATCCACATCGCCTACTTTGACCTCCCAGAACAGTTGAGTAGCTGGTCGTACCTGCGAAGAATACGTGGCTGTAGCATCATTGGACATGGTTTCTCTCAAAAATGGGACCACATTTGTTGCACATTGTAATTTCACACAGTGTGGCTTTAGCTACTCTTGAGTGAGATGCCTCTTAATAACAGCACCTGCACCATCATGTTCGCCCTTCCCATGACCTGAACCTGAAAAGTGATGTGTCATTTTCAAACTTGTCAGAGTTCCATATCGAGCAAAAAAATAAAAAGGCCTCTTTGCTTTGAACTGCGAGACTGCTCCATCTGACCAGACCCAATGTTCTTTGAGCGATATGTCTAGCTCTTTCAACCAACCATAATGGAGCATAAAGCAATGCTGGACAAAAAGAGTATCATGGATTTTATCATCAGATATATAGAAATGATAGTATTTTTGGACACTACCTGCAATCCTCACATATGTGATGTGAACGAAGATTGTCACCTGGCTAGAAAACCAATGCATCGATTGGATCTTGTTCTGTTCTTTGAAAGTGTAATTTTCAGCGAAATCCACCACTGACACTACCACACTGGATCTTGTTCTGTTCTTTGAAAGTGTAATTTTCAGTGAAATCCACCACTGACACTACCACATCTTCAGGGAAGATACGTAGACAATCTTTAAACTGCTCGGCCTGCCACCTGTAAACAAAATTGTTCTTTATAAACTTACTCAGATGATCCTTGAACAGTATGAAAAGTTGCCCGCATTGCATCTCCTTGTGAGAAAGAACTTTTCTTTTCTTCTTTTTCCGTGAATCTATTTTGCCAACTTCAAGGTCTTCAAAAATCTTAACTGTTACCATGCGTGCACCATTTAACTCTTCAATCGGGCAAATTGGTAGCTTCTTTGAAGGCCCACACGAAGAGCATTCGCCAATCAAACACTTCAGTGCAAAAAAATTTAACCCGCTAGCCTTCCAGCATAAAACTGACTCCCAAAGCTTTGTAAGGCTAGGGCACTGATTTGTCTGAGCACTACATTTCAAATATGCACCAAAAATATCACATTGACAACTACACTCTTTCCCATGCACACCATAAGAAATCTGCCTTATATGGTTTACAACATCCCTCAAGAATGACATTTGAATATGAGTGATGCAACAACAGCTATAGCGATCTCGAAGCTTGCGTACAAAATAAGGTTTCAGCTTTTCAAATGTCCTTTGGTGAATTTGTACCTCTGGGTGACTCTATTTGAAGGCAAGAAAGAATTCTACCTGCATTAAATAATGATATTCAGTACACTTATTGGCAAAATCATAACTTATTGTTGACATGCAAAACTGAGATCAATCTAGTGGGAGCTAGTATAAGAATGGTAACTAATAATTTTGTGATCAGTGGAAGGAGAAAAGTTACAAGAGCCCGAGTCTAGTAGTAGAAAGCACTCTAAGACCTGGTTGTTATCACACTACCTAAGGGTAGCTCCCAGGTTAACAGTGGTAGCTACCAGGTTGACAGTGACAGCTACGAGGTTGACAAAGATAGCGACCAATCCACAATGATTGCCATGGCAAGCTGGTAGCTTCCACCAAGATTGCCATGGCAGACTGGTAGCTTCCACCAGGATTGCATGGCAGAGTGGAAGCTATTACTCTCAGAATGGTAACTAATATTTTGTGATGAGTGGAAGGAGAAATGTTACAAGAGCTCAGCTGAGTCTAATAGTAGGAAGCACTCTAAGACTTGTGGCTACCTTTACCATGAGTAGCACTGTAAGGCTGGTTGTTATCAGACTACCTAAGGGTAGCTACCAGGTTGACATTGATAGCTACCATGTTGATAATGATAGCTACCAATCCACCAGGATTGCCATGGCAAACTGGTAGCTTCCACCAAGGTTGCCATGGCAGACTGGTAGCTTCCACCAGGATTGCATGGTAGACTGGAAGATATTACTCTCAGAGTGATAGCTCCAGCTAGCACTAGGATACTAATAGCTACCAAGTTGAAAATAATAGCTACCAGTACAACAATACTACCATGGCAATATGGTAGAAAGCACTATCAGACTGGTGGCTACCTTATCATGACTATGAGACTATAAACTAGCAGGTTGAACGTGGTAGCCATCAAATTTACCAAGAACACCATGGCAGATTGGTAGCAACCCCTATCAGACTAGTAGCTACCTTTACCGAGGACAACATGGACGCTACCAAAGTCTAACAGTGGTAATTATAAGGATCACAGTGGTAGCTACCAGTCATGTATAGTAAGCTACCTATTTGGTAGTGGTAGTTACTAGGTCTAAAGCAATGTGCAGAGTGAGCCACATAGATTCATACATTACAGGACTTTCCTTCCCTCAACTATCCACAAATGCTGCATACAATGCAGGTTCCTCAGCTAAGTACACCTGTGAACTCAATGCATAGCGTTCTCTCCTAGTTCAGCTCTTATCTGTACATGCTGAGTGCCCTATTGGCATACATACGCCCCCAGTGCTGCCTACTTTTCTTTTGATTTTTGCTATCTGCACTGATTTCCCTAATCGGGTCTACAATAAGCAAACTGTACAACAGTCAACTAAAGTACAACCAAACTAGTGTCATAATTGTCAATGAAAATAAGCTTGTACTTACTCAAGAAGTCAAAACAAACCTGGGGTTGCTCAAGAAGATGCACTGGGTGTTTATCGAATACTTTGTGTGCAATACGCTTTCGACACACATCCTTTTTGTTGGGCGATACGCAAGTATTTTGAGTCCATAAGCTCACCATTGTGGCCTTCACTTCCTTTGTAATTACATTATTTGTGTATGGTTGTCGCCCACACAAATGCAATGGCAGTTCTGTATGATTATGTTTCAATCGAGATCTAGCTGCATAGAAGTTCCTTCGATGGATACCAAGAAGCCTCGATGCAGCTGCTATATTTGGTTTTATGCTTGTGGAATTCATAACCATCATGATACTCGCTCGTTTAATAAACAAATTTGCCGATCTTTTTGGTCTCTTGATTACCTTGAGAGTGTTGTGCATTCCATTAATCAATACCCTCTGCTCATCATTGGAAGCCTCACCTCCTGTAGATTGAATTTTCAGGTCTCTCAATGCTCGATGCTTGAAAATGCTCTTGATGATTTCCTCCTTTGCCTTGTTGTCAAGACCCTCTCTGCACTGTTTGAAAAACTTGATCACCTGTGCAGTAATTTTGCGGTGCTGAAATTCATTAATATCGACCTGTTTAATTCTAGCTTCCCTTTCTTTGATTCTAGATCGCGATATGCACGCTTTTGGTTTGCTTCATAATCCTTGATTACACTCTGTTTGCATGAGCTGCACTTGACTGAGTCACAACAAAGGCATGTGCTACTTGTTAAACTCACAACATCCTCAACTGGAATGATTTCCACCATCTTGTGAGTCTTTGAGAGGTGGAAAGAGGATGCCAAAGTGGGTACCCTGTCCAAAGCTAAGTCCTAAACACCAACTAGAGATTCGCATGCAATGTGTGTGTGTGTGTGTGTGTGTGTGTGTGTGTGTGTGTGTGTGTGTGTGTGTGTGTGTGTGTGTGAGAGAGAGAGAGAGAGAGAGAGAGAGAGAGAGAGAGAGAGAGAGAGAGAGCAGTAATCGAGGAAGGCAAGCTACTCTGAGAGAGAGTGAGTGCTCAGCTATGGAGATGGGAACTGTAGAGAGAGAGAGAGAGAGAAAGAGAGAGAGAGAGAGAAAGAGAGAGAGAGAGAACAGTTATGGAGGCTTTCAGCTTCAACACAGGGGGGAGAGAGAGAGAGAGAGAGTAACAAAAAGGTGTAACAACCTTCGATTGTGGTCTCTGTCACGTTTTTTAAAATATCATTATTAAATTCACTCAAAAGTTTCCCTCCACCTTTAGATTTGGGAGGTAGCTACCAGCATGCTAGTGTGTCCGAGACACAGGTAGTAAGTCCACCTATTCATGCATCCACCCCACAATGTTTTGATATTCAAACGAAATCCTAATCTTGATTTGATTAGCATTTAAATACGATTATCAATAACCTTAATAAGGGGTCTCCAACCTATAAATAGGCCCCTCTCCTTCTTGTAAATCCCCCAAGCTCTCACATAGCACCCAAACACTATACGCGAGGAGAGATGTAGGTGTAGTCATCACCTTGTGAGCTTCACACTTGGTGTGAGAGAAGCTTTGATCCTACACATTGCAAAGTGAGAGTATGAGGGTCGAACCACTATTTAACATGCTCTTTCACTATCAACAATTGAGGTTATGGTGCTTCAAGGGCGTGCTTGGCTTCAAGATCTTTGTCCTTCCACTTGTGTAAAGCTCTTTGGCAAATGCAGGGTGACTTGTGTCTTTTAAGTTCTATCATTTGAGCTTGTTTGAGAAAGTGCTTAGTGTGTTTTCATCATCAAATTTGTGTCCATTGTAAGAGGGTATTGTGGTGAGAGGGCTCCCACACCCTAAGACAGTGTGCGTGTAAGTTGGAAATGTTTAGCATTCACTACACATTGGGTTAGTTTTTGTACAAGATTTATGGGAGCATTGTAGCGAACCATCTCCACTTGCAAGTTATAAATAAGGTATTATGCAAGTTTCCTTTCTCCCTCGCTTCCCTTTGCTCTAGCTCTCTCTTGCTCCATTTGGTGTTGGTCTTGGTGTGAGATTGCTTGTGTGTATTTTTGTTGCACCTCTTCTTGGTTGTGACAAAATCTCTCTTGCGTCCTAGTTCGCATCCCATAACTAGGTGGCGTCCCTTCACTTGTTTGAATATTGGTTTGTTATTGTTTTTTCTTGCTTGTGGTTGCCCCTTTCCCAATTGAGCAGCACGGGAGCCTTGAGGGGTGTTTAGAGGTCGCCTCTCTTGTTGCCCACCCTGGACTCAATCTTGGTGCCCCCATTGAGAAGACTTGGTGTCTATTGTTGTTGCATATTGCATGAATGCTTAGCTTGTATGACCCATTGGCAAAAAGTGCATATCATTGTAAGCACTAAACTATAATTTTAATGAGTAATTCGTAGAATTTTGGGCCCTCTTAGGTTGGCCGAGATAAACACTTCCATAAATCCTTTTATTTTTCCTCTCATTAGGTACAACATTAGTTTGGACATCTATATTTTTATTTTGTTTTAAGCATTAGGTCATGCATAGACCATGCATAATGGCCCAAGAATAGAGGTTTCTCTCTTTCATTTTACTTCACACGTTAGAATAAACGTTGCAATTAGTAGAAAGATTCATTTTCAACAACGTATGGTGTTCATGTTTGGTGCCCAAAGAGTAGGAGAAATTATCGCTTCACCAAACCCTATCATAGTGCCTCTTGTTGACTATCATAGATCATTTGATGTGCATATTTTTATTTTGTTGTAGATTGGAATTTAGAAAACATTATTGTGCAAATCTTTTTAAGAAAGGAAAAAACGTGTTGTCACTTTGAAATTGATTCAATGGAGACCCAACGCCAAATGTCAAGATAACTTCTCTTTTTTGGAGAGCCTAGCGAGGATGCCGAGCTATTTCTAGCGGATTTCAAAATGGCTTGCCGCATAAAAAGAGTGATAGGAGATGAGGAATGCTTAGAAATATTTGAGGTAGTTTTGAGGAAGGATTCCAGCACTTGGTTTGACTCTCTATCTCATGAGGTTAAGGGAAGCTTATGGCAAGACATCATTTCGCACAAGCAAAAAGACTTAGATGACTACTACATGTATAAACAAGAGTTTCTACGTCTTTGGGCTTTATGGGTGAGAAATGTTGCTAACCTTGGTAATGGTGTAGAGCTCCTAAAGAAGGAGAGGTTTATAGCTGGTCTCTTTCCAACACTCAAGATAAAAGTTGAGGCGGGTGCACCTGCTATCTTTGATGCAGCTGAAACTAGGGCTCTTGAGAAGTATAGAAAGCTCAAGTGCCTAAGGGGAGAGGTTCCAATAGAGAGTCCTAGACCCAAGGAAAAATTGCAAACATTAACATCTAGAGAGACTCCTGAGGTGATTGAAAAGTTAAATGAATCCTTAAGCAACTTGTTAATTCATCTTGCACAAGTTGTAGGTCCCAAGGGACAAACAAAGAAAGCAGAGGAGTGGGAGCCACAACCTAGGCGACTTTTGCAATGTTGGAATTACGGAGAGTCTAGACATGGGATGTATATTTGTCCTTGGCCCCGTGGGGAGCCAGGGAGACCTTGCTCGAATTACCTAGTGATGAATGTGGTTGAAGTAACTGGTCAACAAACAAGGATTCTACAAAGACCAAATGGACCAAGGCCACCTCCACGAGGAGTGGAAGGAGTTTCACCTTTTCCAGATCCAAATGTGCATGTGGTAGAGGTAGCAAATTCAAATGAGGTTGACATGGAAGAAAATGGTATTAAGTGTGGCCATGGAAAAGGTAAGGAGAAAGAATGAGTCACATCACAGATTGACAGTGGACGAGGCAAGAAGGCAAAGGAGACCAAGGAAGCCAAGAGGACTCGACGTTGTATCAACTTCCAAAATTTCCCTCTTGGACATGGTATGGCTCCATACAATCTGTTGAAAGACATGAGAGGTAATGGCCTTGATATCTCATGCCCTCAGTTTCTTGCATAATGGCCACAAGTTAGGAGGGATTTAATGAAGGCAGTTAGCACTAAGAGAAAGATAAAAGAGAATGTGTGTGTTGTGAAGATTGCACAAGCTGAAATGAATGAGGATATTACACATGTGCTAGATTGTTACATCAAAGGAAATTTACTTGGAGTCGGTCCCCTCTCCAAAAGGCTTTTGTATTACAGATTCTTTCATAAAGAGAGACTTGGTACAATACAATCTTTGTGTTCCTTGGGAACTAGGTGATGCTATGCTGATGGAAAGCTTCATGCATCACGAGCATAACATAACCTTTGTAAAAGCATTAACCATCCCCGGCCTCAGTCCCAAGGCCTCAAACACCTTTGAAGGTGGAGAGAGCTAGCAAGGAATGAGGGTAGGGAAGAGGAAGAAGAATCATTCATAGGAGTGTGTGTGTGTGTGTGTGTGTGTGTGTGTGTGTGTGTAGCCCTTTTTTGAAGCATTCAATGCTTGCCCAACAACATTGAAGGCATCCTTACAGTTGTATTTCCAGAAATTGGTGTCAAAGTAGGCTTTGGCATCCCGAGTAGCATTGCTCTCACCGTTTTAGCTCAATTTCTCAGATTGAGGTGACTTTTGGTGAACATTTGTAGGGTGATATATCGTTTGAAAAAAATCTTTGATCTAGATAGTATCAATATTTTATTTCAAGCTTATTTCAGCCTTTGTTTTCATAGTGAATAATGTTGTGCAAGAAATTTTGTCTTTTTGTGCATGTTTTTTGAGTTGCAAACTTCTACATCACTCACTTTGTAATTTAATGTCGACTGTGCTATCTGGCATAGGTTGGTTTTGTGCAATTTTTCTTTTAAAGAAGCAATGTTTGCATCATGTGTGGCCATTGACCATGGTTAAGAACAACAATACTTTCTACATGATGTTCTTTGATGAGGAGAAACTGGATGGGGACAAATACCCACTTTGGGCATACACAATGTAGCATGTCCTTATTGCATATGGCATCTAGAACATTGTGTGTGGTTATTATGCAAGACCACGTTTTGATGATACAAGTTCCAACAATGATAGTGTAGATTATAACAATTCTACTAGTGTTGGTTTGTCTATTATTGAGTAGGCACATCAAGATCCTAAGGATGCATAGTTCATGTGTTTATTGTGCTCTTTGGTAAGCATTCCATTGCATCAAAGACCTATTTAGGAATTTTGGAAATTATCCAAGTCCAATTTTATGAAAAAGACTTGAAATCTTAGTATTCTTGTCCGATTTTGATCTATCAATTTTTTGCACACACACTTTGTGCCATCTACAAATGCGTCCCTCAATAGACTACTATATAGGCAAATTCATATACACTTTGGCATTGTCGGAATCATATTCTAGTAACTTGTTCTAATTGCACAACATCATTGTTGTGAACTTAAAACATCAAATACATAATAGTATTTTTGAGACATTGAGATTATTGCAGTGACAATATCAATGCTTGCAAATATATAAACATTGAAAAGAAGGATGTTGGAATTGAAGAGATCTCAAAAGCATGTGGTGTTTAGAAATAGTGGAATAACAAATAAAATCTGATACAATTATTAACATGACCTCTATGTTGTGTGACAGTCCATCTTTATGAAAAGAAAAAGTCCCTCATAAATGTGGTAACAATTGGCTCAATGAACACATATGATTCCTTAAACATTGTGTTTTCTCATGTATTGCTCTAGAACGTACCATGTTTCTCAATTGCAAGCTACTTCATTTACTAGAGTACTGCAAGTATACTTTTGCTTGTCCTTTACAAAAATGCATCCAAGTTATTATGCAGTAATTGTTCTCCCTAAAAAATAATTAGTTCCTATGCCAATTGATTCCAAAATATTGGGAAATTCAAGTAAGTTTGAAGCATACTCCCAGGGCATCATTAAAGATTAGGATATTGTTCCCATTCAAGTTATGATATATTTTTCACAGTTGATCCAAGTTCTTGCTGTATACAAATCAATATCCAATAAAAATTTATGTCTTTTGACATGCCTCTTACTCCATAAGAACATGAAACTTTTGAATGTGTTGTGGAAAGCATAACTAAAGAATGTGTCAATTCTTGCACAATCTAATAGTGCTCTAGAGCATTTGTATTCTCCTCAATTAGGTGCATATGTTTCCCCAATTTGGGCATAAATCACCATTTTGCATCTATGGTCTTAAGCACAACAGCACTAAGTTCAATTTTCAATACCCTTCTGTATCTTCTCCCATTTGGGATAAGTGGAATCCTTTTCCATCTAGGCCTATAAGTCTTCATGGACTTGTGACATGTCAATAGTAAATGTTTTTCACATTTGAAACTAAAAAAATAGATTCCAAGTTGTTGTGTTCCAAACAAAATTCAATAAACAGTGAGAATGGATTGCAAACATTAATTAAAAAAATAAACAAAAGACACTTCTAGCAAGATTGGAGTACAATGGCATCCTATTCCTTCAATATATTTGTTTATAGGTATGGTTCATGTCCAACAGAAGAATTTTTCACCCAAGTAAGCACATTGTTTTGTCAAAAAACTAAGTGTATCTTCTAGACCCCCTATACAAACTGGCTCCAAAATGCTATCTACCCAGTAGGTCTTGATTTTTGTGAAGATCCCATAATTTAGACTATATGTTAAAGTTCACTGAAGGTTTTCTTTGACCTTACCAAAAACTAATATGGGATGAATTGATATTTCATCATATTATCATCCCATGTTTTATAACACTACACATTGTCCTACCCATAAGTTCAAATAAGCCTTTTTTTTATCAAGACTATTGGCAAGATTTTACTAACTTCTTGTGCTTGCTTGTTCCATGCATGCATTTGATGAGAGTCCATGCTGATGGATTTTTTGTTAATCATCTTTCATTTCTATTTTCTTATCAAGATTATTGGCAAGATTTTACTTAACTTCTTGTGTCTAGCAAATAGATCCTAAACATGATTTTACAAAATCCATCAAAATGGACTCTCATCAAATGCAGGCATGAGGCTTAAATGGTTTTATCCTTAATTTGTGGGTAATCACTTTATTAGGCAACATGGGTGGCATTTTATTTTGGTTTTCAATGCTTGCGTTACCCATATGCAGGTATGAACTTATCAATATTATTTTTGCAAGATTTTACTTAACTATCTTTTCTTGTTCCATGCATGCCTTTGATGAGACTCAATTTTGATAGATTTTTTGTTATACATCTTTTGGGTTATGTTCAATTGGTTCTACCTTCAATTTCTGGGCAATCACCTTATTAGGCAACATGGTGATGTTTTATTTATGGCTTAGAATGCTTGCATGAACCCACATGCAACTATGAATAACTAAGCATGAAACCTGCAGAGCTCATGGTGATGTTTTATTTATGGCTTACAATGCTTGCATGTACCCACATGCATCTATGAATATCTAAGCATGAAACCTACAGAGCTCACATTTTGGAGTGGAAGAAACTAGACTGAAAATGTGATGTTTTTGAAATTACAGGCAAATATAGCCTTATGCAAGCCAAGTATTGAAATACCATTAAAAAATCAAAGGGTAAAATCTTAAAGCTTGTAAACAAGCTAGGAAAAGATCAAAAATATTTGATACAAGATATTTGACATGGGTAAATGTAGGGCCAAAGATTATCAAAGTTGTCCTCTCATTGTGTAGAATGAACTAGCTCTTCTAGATTAACATCAAAGGCTTGATGAGATGTTTCCACAAGATTTGAGCTTCTAGGTACTGAAAAAGTAATTCTGAGGTATTTGGGACAAAGATTAGGCAAAAGATCATATAGCTAGAGCTAATGTGATGCTCTCCCAAATCTCTACAACTATACATAGAGACTTTGAAGTTTGAGGATTTGACAACTGCTAAATAAAGATATTTGAAGGGAGCCTATGATCTCTCTCTCTCTCTCTCTCTCTCTCTCTCTCTCTCTCTCTCTCTCTCTCTCTCTCTCTCTCTCTCTCTCTCTCTCTCTCTCTCTGTGTGTGTGTGTGGAAAGCATCCTTATATAACATTTTCTATACAATCACAGATTATGCATGATCGTGACATAATCATGGCCATGATGCTTCTATGCAGCTACAAGATCCTCGTAGATGCATTGTTTAAGAAGGGGCCAAGGTAGTTGTGAGACATACATCTTTTTGTCAAACAAAACAACATTGCGGGTTGACCATATGAAGGTGAGCATCCATGCTCGCATCGGCAAGAAATTAACCGTCAGAGCTTGATCAACAACCTGTATCGTGCCAAATGTAATGTGGTAATTAGTGACCTTTCTTTGCCAAGCATTATTCCAAAGGTCCTGTAGACCAGTCCACCACTGATGCACCTGGGAGAAATTCCATAGCATGTGCCGCATTGTCTCCAGTTTGCCACAGTGCGGGCAAAGGCCAGTGCCAAAGTTTTTGCGTTTGAGTGATTCCCCTATGCGTAGGGCTCCAGTTAGTATTCTCCATAAGAATACTTTATGCCGTAGAGGGTAAGGTAGCGACCAAATCTGAGACAAATCTATTGAGCCACCATTTAGTAGGTCTCTGCAGACCCCACATGCAATTACATTTACTCTGGATTTTCGAAGGAGGAAAAAGAATGGAGTAGAAATCGGCAGTTTTACATGTCCACCAGTTGGCATTGGAAATTGTGAGAGCCCAATCTCTATATCATTGTGACAGATTTTCTATACAAGGGATTTGAAGGTGAGATACATGCGCACAAATTTGGCCCCAAGTGTCTTGAAAGGAGTTACCCAGACTGTACATTCGATGAACGTGAAAAAAGGGAATATGTTGGTTGTTAGAGTCCAGGCATTGCTTGATTAGGCTGATCCCTTTCTTGTGAAGATATAATGCTTTTCTCCCCAAGAATAAGGCAGTTGGTTTCTTGAACACAAATCTCCAATACACATTCTCCATAGCTAGAGAATTACCAGTGTAGCGCATGCGACCATTCCATATAGAGTAAGAGCATACTAGCTTCCAACTACTAACTAGTAGTTGGGCTGTTTTGGAGGGGATTTTGACAGGAATTGTTGTAAATAGTTTATTCGATGAAGATGCATTCCAAGTTCCATGATAGTATGCTACAAATTTTTCAAAAAAAAAAACACATAATTTGGACCAGACAGTATCCCTGCAAAGCATATGCTTCAACATTGTGGCCCTCCTAGCCTGCATATGCGTGTGTAGATCCAAAATATCGAGCCCCCCTTGGCCAACGGTTTATTCAATATGCGACCAAGCAATCCATGCAGAGTGCAATTTGCCCCAAAAAATAATAAAAATACATGATTGAAAGGCAACCGAAGAAGTTTTTGGGCCACGCAATCAGGAGAAAGAAAAACATTATGTAGGGCAGAAGTATAGATTGAACTATCCGAAGACAAACGTGTATCATCTATTCCTGACAATGCCATGAGGCTACATTGTGTTGGACCCTGTGTAAGACCCAAGAGGTTTGTTGGCCAATGGTTACATCTACCCCAAGAGGGTATCCCAGGTTCCTGAATATAGTGCCTTTCAGGATTCGTTTGCCTGCCCAGATCAACTGATCAAATTTTTCAGCATTTAAGTCGATGAGACACGATTTCCCAAGATTCAGATTCAATCCTGCAGCAAAGGAGAATAACCCCAAGTATGACATACAGTTGGCTAGATTGACATTAGTAGCTTTCAAAAAGGAGACAATGTCATTAAATGTTCAGCGCCAATCCTTACACCTTGTATACTCCCAGCATCAGCTTGTATTTGTAAAAATCTGTAAAGAGGGTGTGTTGCCATAGAAAACATCGAGGGGCTTAGAGGGCATCCTTGTTTGACTGACCTGCAAATCTCAAGCCTGTCTAAAAGTTCCCATTGATGATAACTCTAGAGACAGCTCCCTCCCTAAGAAAGTATATACATCTAGCAATTTTGGGCCCAAATCCAATCTTAAACATAACCAACGAGATAAAATCCCATTGTACCGTATCGAATGCCTTGGCATAATCTAGCTGAAGCAAGACAGCTCCCTGGTTGGTAGACTTAGTGGTCTCAATGCCTAGCATCACAGTAAGAATGTTGTCATATATGGATCTACCACCTATAAAACCTGATTGTACAGGGTGTGAATTTTTGCAGAAAGGGAGAGAGACGAGTAGCAATGGCTTTAGCCAAAAATTTATACAGTATGGGCATCATAGTGATGGACCTCCAATGAGCTAGAGTAGTACATAATGCTTGTATGGGTATAAGTTTAATGGTACCCTTCTTGAGAGAGGGATCCATGTGTTGACTAGACCAAATGAGGTTGATAAGCGAGGTAATCATGAATTCCAACTTGTCCCAAAATTTGACTATAAATTCCTTAGATAGTCCACAAATTCCTGGTGTTTTGTCATTAGGAAGTTTCTCGAGAGCCCATTTTAGCTCTTCTCTTTGAAAGGGCAGTTCGAGCCGCTTGGAGTCCGCATTGCTAACACATGGATCTACACTATGAAGTAGAATTGCAATCACTTGTTGTCTTTCTGTAGAGGTTTCAGGACCTTGATTTAGAATCCCCTCATAGTACTTTTTACATTCCACCATCAGCTCTTTGGGTTGAGTGAGAGTTCTCCCATCGTCAACTATTAATTGAGTTATGCATTCCCGTTTGTGCTTTTGCTTAAGTCTATAGAAGAAACCCCTGGAGGATCCAGAAGTGTCCTTGAGCTCTGCTTGATGACAAAGAAATATTTCTCTTTTAGCCATGTCTGAGTCATGCAATCTCAAAATTTGTCTTGCTTCAGCTAGAGTATGCAATTGAGTCTCATTGAGACGAGAAACATATGTCTGCATAATGTTCTTGATAGTGACCAAAGCATGCTGCACTTTACATTTTTTTTGCCTGGCTACATATTTTCCCACATGTTGTATACATTCTTGCATGCCATCGCAAAAATAATTACAGGCGCATAACGCATTCAATTCCCCTTGACGTATCTCATCAATAAGAGCATTTACATCAAAAACATATATGCGATGGTGAAGCAATGTGTTGTTAACCATAAGTGGTCTCATAAATCCAGCATCAGATATCCATTTGTTCACAATCAGCCAATGTGAGAAAAACAGGGAAGTCGTCAAAAAGGGACATTTGTATATCCACTCTAACTTGTGCTGTAGAGGGCAGCCAATCTTGCAATATGAAGTAGAATCAATAGAGTCGCGAACAAGAGGATAAGTGGGCCTGAGAGTGAAATGTGAAGGGTTGATATGTGCGGTCAGTAGATTTCTACAAATTGGACAGAAGGCAGAGGGAGTGCATGTCCTCCCAAGAATCCCGCTCAACCTAAGAGAGAATAGTAGCAGGAGAAGTAGTGTCCTCGAAGTGACATACCATATTGAAATCCCCTCCTAAGAGGCCTTGGGAGAGCTCACAATGTTTTAGCCATTGCCATAGTAGCTGTGTATAAGAACTTGCATTATTGTTTGCATATACATTAACCAAGGTCAAAGGCCCCCAAGGGGATGTGATCAAGAATACAGAGCAACGACCGGTGGAGTGGTCTAATAGCCAAATGGGTTGCAAAGAATTTTTTATACTTGTCAATACACCTGACTAGGAGGAGGAACGACCTCTGTAGAAACATTGATACCCTCTGTAATGCAGGGTTTGACCAGCTCAATGATGAAGTTTATGCTATTGTACCAAACATACATCTAAATCCATAGAAAGAAGCCAGTGGTTGAAAGTGTAGATTTGGGAGGGATCATTTAACCCTTTCACATTGTAAGAGGCTAATTTCATTGAGAGCTTTGAACAATTTGTGTGTCTCCTTCGCTATCAGTGTCCACCATATTGACTTCAAATTGAGTCGCAGATCTATCTTGGGAGTTTATATTGCCTTGTTGTTTTTTGGCCGACTCGTGCTGAACCAAAATGGTATCACATCTGCTAAAGTCTCTAGGGATGGCATGTCCTCCATGAGGGCATTATAAAAGTTCATGGATGTATAGCCTGATGAAAAAACTCTGCTTTTGAAGGTTTTCCTAGATGGAGTAAAGCCTTCATTATCTATTGCTACCCGTTTTCCCTTGTCCGGAATACGTCTAGCGTTAGCTCATGTTGAGGGTATTGAGGAGTTGGAACCTGGGGTTTTAAACAAGGCTGTTTTCCCCTTGAAATTGACCAATTTGTTGCTAGGATTGGTGGGTTTAGCTACCTTGCATAGGTGGGCGTGATAGGGGTATTGGGTTTAGGGTTTGGAGAAGCATTTCTCTCTGTCTGAGGAGTTTTCCCAAAGATTTTCTCCCGAGAGGAACCATCGTTTTGCTTCCAAGATAATAGGGGATGAAATCTACTGTAGGAGAGACAATTGTGGGGCAGTTCTTGGAGAAGTGGCCCAATTGACCTCAATGAAAGCAAGAGCCTATAAGACTACCCTACTTCAAATAGATGACCAACTTTTCAACTGTCTTGAGTTCAATTTTGAGAATCTCTAGAAACTTGTGGTCGGTTTGCCAAAGGATGCAGGCTTTATTGCGGTTCAAGCAGTGAATTGTGGGGGAGAACAAGACTTTCCCCAATGATTCAACCTGCTCCCCTAAACAAGACCAAAGGAAGGTGGGAAGATCAACAAATTCAACCCAAACTAGGCATTTGGTCAAAAGCTCATCTTTAATCTGCTTAATGGGTTGCCAAGGTATAATGTGCACTATCTGGCCATAGAGCACAATGATGGACGTAGATAGGAAGGCTAACTAGTTCTTTTTTCTGTAAACAGTATCTCAAACAATCCTATACCTAAGTAAAATATCTTATCCACAGCATCCCTCTTGAAGCCAATGTCGATATTGTACCCAATATCTTGAATTGTAGGTAATTTCCCTGTGAAGAAGAGAACCACAACCCTATCTTTGAATATGGACAGGTGCGGCCACACTGCTATTGGCTTCAAAGTAACCTTATGCTCACCTTTGATGTTGGCGTCAAGAGTTAGTACATCGCATAAAATGCTAGTATTTGACTGAGGAAGTACCTAAGACTGCGTGATTGGAGGCATGGCGAGGGTCCAACTAGAAAGCGGGAGGGAGGGGAGGAGTCATGACCAAAAAGCACGCGGCTGGGAGTGACTGGGGCACTCGTCAAAGCATGTGAAGGTCTACGTAGCCTTATCCGACATTCTCTGCTTCCCGCATCTCTCTCTCTCTCTCTCTCTCTCTCTCTCTCTATATATATATATATATATATATATATATATATATATATATATATATATATATATATATATATAAAATCACCAAAAAAACCTATTTTGTTTGTTCTTCTTTGACAAATACATTCTTTCAAAAAAAAGTCCAAAACGTGTGTGATCAAAGGGAAAAGTAATGTTAGTGTTTTCCATGTAATACACCCAAGAGTCAAGTTAAAGTGGAAAAATCACATCTTTTGCAAAAGAGAATCTTTTCTTCCATTCAAAAAAATTGGTATTACCAAAAGCATTACTTTAGTAGAAGTAGCAAACCTCAATGTTTGAAACTTAGCTTTTAACTTTTGTTGTAAAATCATGAAGATTTTATGTAAAGGTGACTCCACATACATAAATGAGACAAAATAAATATGGGTTTTGAATGAAGCCATTGGGAGTGGCCACTTGGCATGACCTAGTGAAGGGGATCGGGGGGCACCACAGACGGAGAGTGAGAGAGAGAAGGAGACACACGACACACAGATATGGGTGGGGAGACTCAAAGAGTGAGCAGCCCCCTATACACTTATGCTATGTATTAGGTATACAAGTCAGTGGGCGCCCAGACTCTGGGCGGCCGGGCAAGGCACAGGTGCCTATACCCCAACAACCTCCCACTTAAAGGCGACTGTGCCTTTAAGCAAGGGAACCTAGTCTAAAGACTACAAAAGGCGAGAGAAAATTTCTCTCAATCGATGCCCACTGGCTGGCTGTGAACGTGTGCATCCGGCTGTCCTGCTCCCTTGTAAGTCCATACACCACCAGACGTACCGCATACGTACTGTGTATGTATGCAATACCTGCATATCTCCCTCGTGCACTATGCCATCATCAGTCAACAAACGACTGACAACCCCAACTGCAAATGCTCCCACTGCAGCTGCGATATCCGGTCTCAAGATCAGCATCTCATACATTAGACCACCGAATGCCGATGCAATGCTAGCGGGCCCTGCTAGCTCTACGGAGAATGCATCAACATATAAATCCTTGGCAATAGGCATCTCTGACTGACAAGGCGTGTCAGCCACATGCATCTCCTGACTGTCCACAAAAGACGCATCAACCTGTCGTGCAACCTCGGAGCAAACCAGCTGCTCTAGGTATATGCTGGAAGACATATCCTGCACAACTATATCCCCATGCTCACTGTCGAGCATAGAAAGGAATGATTGCATAATCGATGACGTCTCAGCCTCCTCTGCAATCATCCACTGCAAACATGACCATTCAATCTGCTGTGACTCACTAGAGCTCTCATGCTCTAACTCCTTATGCATAGACTCTTGCACAACTTCCTCCTATTGTGACTCACTAGAGCTCTCATGCTCTAACTCCTTATGCATAGACTCTTGCACAACTTCCTCCTGTCGTGACTCACTAGAGCAGACCGCTCTACCTGTCTATCCTGCATAGAATTATCTCGCACAACTGATTCTCTGCTTTGCTCAGTCACTAGCAAAGCATGCATTCTGACTCTGTCACCTCTCTGTGTGACTGCTCAAGTCGTGCCCCAACTGTGTGAACAACGAGCTCACTACTCTGCACTCCATGCAAAGCACCCTGCAACCCATGAGCAAAAGAGACTGTCTGGGTCTCTCGCTCTCTGCATGGATGTAACAAGATTGAGACTTGACCATCTCGCACCAGTACTACGTGCAATGGGTACCATGTGCCAACTCTACCACCTCTCGCAATCACTAGCGAACCCAAATGCAACACAAAAAAACGCTCAAGCAGTAATACCCGACATCCACTATCCCTGAGCTGACCAACGGAGATCAAACTCATTGTCAAATCTAGCACATGACGCACATCTCTGAGCACGTACGATGTACCGCTCGGTAATGACAGTCTCACATCTCCTGAACCAGCAATCTCATGCATTGACCCATCTACCAATCGCACACTACTATGCACTCTGCTAGAATAGCTAATGAACCAGTCACGATACGGAGTGACATGAAAAGTAGCATCCCTGTCTAGCACCCACTGCAAAAGAAGTGCACTATCCTCAGACGTCAAAAAATAAGGAGTAATACAGGAAGCAAATGTGACCTCACTGTCACTAGGGTACTCAGACATTGTATTTGATCTTACAACCGTCAAGTCAATGGAGCCTATAGCATCTACTGCATCCTTGAGACTAGCCTGTCCCCTATGCTCTCTCATACGACGAAAGCATCGCCGTCTAATGTGCCCTGTGTGACCACAATGCCAACATCTCAAGTGTCGACACGAACGAGAACGCCATCTCTCATGAGTCATTGTCCTAGACTCGAAAGTCTCACACATATTGACTACTATAAGTGAATGTCAAAAATAACCAAGAGCTGTAACTCTACTCTAGGTACGGTAGCAATGAAATGCACTCAACTGATCCAAAAGAAGCAACCTGCAACGAGAAAATTCTCTCAAAAAAAGAGCTCACCAGCACCTACAATGCTCATGTGAATCCATGCATAAAATCTCTTGCAGTAGTGTAACCACACTGTGCTCCACTAATGGCAATGATGCAAATCCCAAATGCCAATTGTACAAGGCTCCTGTAGAGTAAACCAAGCTCCTGTATGGCTATAAAATATGGTTGCAAATCAGCCCCAAAATTCCACTCTTAAACAGCTGCATAAACAAGTCACAAACGTGTCCCAGATCAGCCTACAACTGAGCCATACATGGACACCTGCAAAGAGGAAACAATGGCTGAAAATTCAGCGCCCAAATAAGCCCTCAAACCTGCCTGTAAACTTGTAAACCTGTAGCTGAAACCTGCTGAAAAACCTCAAGCCATTAGTGCTCGAATCCGGCTACCTAGCTCATAGCCTCACAAGCATACATCATAATATTCACTCATGTGAGTGTGCCAAGATAATTGTACGTCTGTCAAGCCGTGAGCTAATCACCAAGTCCACACTGTGCGGTATCGATGCATACACACGCACAAATCTCCCACCTACAAAGAACACCGCACCCAATGCTGAGTGCAACCCGCAACCTCTACCTAGATCGCATAAATGATGCGCATAAAACTCCTAGGAAAATTTCGCCAGAGTTTCGACGCACAATGGCTATCAACACAAAATAACCATTTTCCTGCAAGCTCAATACAATGAGCAATCAATGCACATCAAACTACACTCAACATACATGCATAAGCTCTGCAAACCTGTGTCCAGCAAATGCTCACAAAGAGTACCACAGATGACCATACATATCATCCACAACCAACCTCTGCACTTGCTCACAAGATCTATTGCTCACCACATAAGCATACATAGAGTATTACCCGCTCAAAGACCAAGAATGCAAGCCACAACACTGCAGAAGAACCACTCAACTACAACTGACAACACCTGTGGGACCTGGGAGTCAAACCCGATCTTGTAACACCTCATATGTGCATGCTACGTGCAGTGTGCACGGGTAAGCTGACTGCGGCAAAGAAAACAACAGACCCCAAAACTGTCCTGAAAAACAGTCTCTGTGTTTTTAATTTCAAACCCACCTGCACTTCGAATCAGAAAAAAATTCCTTCTACAAAGTCGTAGAGCGTGAAGCCAGCTCCGTTTTGAGCCAAAAAGTTTTGAAATCGGAGCTTTTGAGCTCAAGTTATGAGCAAAACAGTAGACTGCTATCAAACTGCCAAGAACTGAACGACTTTCTTATGTGCTTCTTTGAGCTCATAGAAAGGCTCAAACTCACTTCCCACCTCAATGCGTGAGCTGAATGCATCAATCTCACAATGGTTCCATGTCTATGGAAGCTCCAAGCTTCAATCTGTTGCCGATGTAGCCGTTGCAAAGCTTGCCGAGAAGAGGGAAAATGTTGTACACAGTGGGCTGATCTGTAGAGGAACTGTGGACTGATCTGTGAGCACTAGGAAGCTCCTGAGAGCTCTCCTGCAAGCCTCTGTATGGCTGTCCACAAGCCTCCTCTAATTCTTTGCTCAAATCTGTGACCTCTCCGCTATAGCATACGAGTTCATCGCGAAGTCATCCATCTACGCTCTCACACCTGTCGCTCTGATACCAATTGAAGGGGATTGGGGGGCACCACAGATGGAGAGTGAGAGAGAGAAGGAGACACACGACACACAGATATGGGTGGGAAGACTCAAAGAGTGAGCAGCCCCCTATACACTTATGCTATGTATAAGGTATACAAGTCAGTGGGTGCCCAGACTCTGGGCGGTCGGGCAAGGCACAGGCACCTATACCCCAACACCTAGGCCATTACCAACGAGCCCAATCACAAGGCTAGAAGCCCTCACATTCTTTTAATATTATAGCCCAAAAGCACACTGCTTTTTGGCACGCAAAAGGGCAACAATAGGTTGAAAGATTTACTTTGTTCCTTTCAAAATTAGTTATCTTTTTCCATAATATAGAAGGTAGAGTCCAAACATAAGGTGCATTCTACAATTAGAGGTACCTCCTCTATCACCATTCGACTCTCTTGTGCCACCACCTTGTTTGTGTCTTTACAACTCCAAAGATCCCAAAAACTAAGTACAATTTCTCTTACATCAAGTTATGCTTTGAGGATTGTATAACAAGATAAGCATTGTATTTATATGTGGTGACAAAATTAATACATGCTTGGGTACATTCATAAAGGCTACATCTCCATTCATGAAGCATATGTTGTACTTTAAAAGCAAAAAATAATAAATGCAAAATACGTTATCACATTCCATTAAATCATACATGGTTGAGTAAATGCCAAAAAAGAACAAGGTATGAGTAGGTTCACCATGTAACTAGGCAATGCCTACAAGGTATGAGTAGGTTCACCATGTAGCTAAGCAAGAGGCATTGCCCAAAACAATCAATGGTAGATTTAAAAAAAGCTTATATGCACTACCTTCCAAGAAAAAGGTAGTGTTGATGTGGAGGTTTTTTGAGCCTATGTATCTTTCTTGGCTACCTTGAAAATAGCAAGAGCATCACTCCCTCTCTCCTATCACCCCTTGGTGTGAGGGACAACAGTATGGGGGGGTGTTGATGTAGGGTCCCAAACCCAAAAATTGGGGTTACTTGATAGTTGACTTTCCTTTATTCTTAAACTCCATTGATGACAACTTACTCCAATTTGGAGAAGTAAGGATGCAAGCAATAGGAGTGAGGGAAGGTTATGATAAGAGTTAGATCATATTTCAATAAACAAAAATCTCAACAAACCTAGGATCTATGAACGGTGCCTTTTTTCCCACGTTTAAGAGGCACACTTGCCATCCATAAACTCCTAGATATGGTAGGAGACTTATTTTTTACTAACAGCTAGACTAATGAAATCTATTTGACTAATCGGTCCACCAATCCATAAACATAGTTCCAATTGGATACTAGTCTCTCACTTTCCACACCACAATCACCCATTCCTCTTGTTTTTTAATTTTACTACCACATTGTTTTACATACACAATTAGGGTTTCTTTATTAATTTCAGCCATAGTTTCATTCACATAGCCCTTCAAACATCACCCAAACAATTATTTCCCACACCAAGTCTAATTAAGATAGTCCTATCATTTAACAAAATGAAATATCTTTAGTTATGAATTTGTTTCTCCTCGTAGACTCTTTCTAACTAACCCACGAAGCCTTTGCAAAGGTCTTCTTATTTGTTAACCGCAATGCCAACAAAATCTTTCCCTTTTTCCAATCGCTAGGGGTGTAAGATCTATGGTGGACAATCAGATGTGGTATTCATCATTGTGTAAGCAGCATAGCAATAGAGAATAGATAAATTAGATAGAGTATACTCAATACAATGAAATGGAAACTTGCTTGATTGATTAGAAAACTAACAGGGTTAAATACAATATTTGTATAGTGGCTTTATAGACTCAAAATGGAACGTGGACATAAAGGTGAGAGAGATATGCACCACATATGGTAGAGGGCAAGTCGCACGTGGGCTATAGCAAGTAGCATGTGTGTATAGCATCAGTAGCATGTGGATAGGTCTTACTACAAAAATTTGGTTTTGGGGTAGTGTCTAAACCCATTCTAAGACATCCTCATAGTAGACAATGTTGACATCCCCTTCTTCTTCTTTTGCTTCTTCCACTACATGTACCTTGCCTTTGGAATATCTAGAATGATGTTGATTCTTAGCATTATTTTTTAAGAAACACCTATTGGGTGCATATTCCTTCTTGTTGTAATGAGGCCACGCCTTAATGCAAAAGCAATCTTGTGATTTATGCTTCCTTTTGGCACAATGTGAGAAAAAACTACATTTGACGACCATTGCACTATTTTAAGACCTTGTGTAAGTGCCAAGTCTTTTCTCTTCCTTTAGAAGTGAATTGATTACATTTTCAAGTGCAGGGATGGGATCCTTCTATTATCGGGTCGCCACTATAGACATATGTAGCCTAGCTATCTAGCACTAACATGATGTCAATACTAAGGGAAGTGACTCGGATGGGGCAGGGAGACTCTTTGAGGTTGTCAATCTCAAGAAAGGAACCAACAAAATAATACTATCTCTAACACATGAAAATCTATCGCTCTCAGGTCTAGCAATCTACCTATGTCCTATGTCACCTCACTCAATCATCAGCCTGTTTCGGCACTCAAAGGGAATTTAAATACTACAAAACTTTAGGATAATGTCCACGGCACTTAGGGGGCACTAGACTACTGAGTTTAGTTGCATTCCGAGGAGGTACCAAAATCATGATCCATCATGATCAAGGTCCTGGAAACTACAACAGAACATACCAAAAAGGTTTCCCTAGGGTCTAGGAACACCTTCCTATGGTCGGAATGTCAAAAAGAGTCATTAACGCTCTCAAATTACCAGATTTAGCCTACTAACATATAGCCACAAATCACCGTGAAATCAACAATGAGTGTATTTGAATGAAAGAGCATCAAACAAGGAACACAATGCAAGTTTCAAAATTGAAATGTCATTATCAGAGCTTAAGTTATGATGATTACAAGTTGCCAAAAAGTTGTCACTCTCAGTCGTACTCTCAGTACTTTCAAAATTTGATAATGATAAGGTGTCCTTTTCCCACTTTACAACATAGGCTCCATGCACAAATTCCAATGAAAATTGATAAATCTTTTGATTATGTGCAAAAATCAAGCAAAGAAACACTCAAACTTGAAAATGATTCGATTAGTGAGAAAAATGTCCAAATTAAGAATAATTGACCATGAAATCGAGTCACTTGGGGACAAATTACAGTAATTAGGAGCCCATATAAACGAAATTGAGATAAAATGCATGCTTCAAATGTAATCAAGCCAGTCCAATGAAGAAGAAAAAGCACACAGCCTAATATTTAATATAATTACCACTAATCATTGGCAAGGGTTGTGGCCATATAGATGCGCCCAAAGACCAATGCTAGGGATAGTCAAAATTGAGTAGTAATTAGCATAAACTCTAAAGGGCTATGAATCAACTTAGTGCTTGGAGAAATAGAGCACTAAGTCTAGCATAGGGATCTAACCATTGTAATTAGGAAATACTAATTATGTGCTAGCTCTGATACTACATGTAAGAGCTATGGTGGATAAACGAATGTGGCATTCATCATTGTGTATGCACCATAGCAATAGAGAATAGCTAAATTAGAAAGAGTGTACTCAATACAATGGAATGGAACCTTGCTTGATTGATCAGAGAATTAAGAGGGAGAAATACAAACTTTGCATAGTGGCTTTGTAGGCTCAAGATGGAAGGTGGAAATAAAAGTGAAAGGGATATGCACCACATATGGTAGAGGGTAAGTAGCATGTGGGCTACAACAAGTAGCATGTGGGTTACAATGTGTATCATGTGCCTATGTAGGAGGTTGTATCCATGCACATAGGGGTGCATGCATGTATGCTTCGCTTTAGGGATTGGTCACAGTAGCGTGTAAGCTAGAGGCTTACCCCAACTACAAGTTCATCAAGACAAGTGTGAGTGCAACAATAACCCTGTGGTTGAGAATGGCCATCAGAAACTTCATTTATAACAAAAGCTGCAAGTTGAGGGTTTTTTGGAGCTTGAGGCATGGCATTGGAACTTTGCATCTTCTTTCTTGGTGGGGCCATCTCTCATGCAATACTTGAAAAGGAAAAAAGTGTAATATAGAAGCAATTGTTGCGGGAGCGAATCACACCACCCATAAAGTGCAGGTAACACAACCTAGATCAACATAATCGAGGACACAAATGACACGATAGGCACACATAGGAAATCTCTTTAGCTTGTTAGGCTGAGACCATCCTACACATACAACACTCTGGAAGGCCAACTAAACCACAATATAGAGTCTCACTGCTCTCAACTACACCACCTAGCCCACATACACACAACGGAAGGAAACCCATCAAATCATGCCAGTATCATATGAAACTTAAGAGACACCATCCCCTCACTAGGATACACCTGTCCCTAAGCCTCTACACTCAAAACCCTAGCTCTAGATCCATCTGCAAGAAACGCGCATAAAGACAAAGCTGGATTTCAAAAGTGCACAAAACTAAAATCTATGAGTACCTATGCGTGGCTTATGTTTCCACGATTCTAATGGCTACTTGCACGCAGAAAACAGACATCGTTTGATATACTTACAGCCACAAATAGCTCGTAGATGCACGAGCACATTCACTCCGTTCTGCGAGGAATGCTTAGCGTCGAGCGAAGCTCTTGCCAAGGCTAGCGCAATGGTGCAGTCGAATCTACTATGTGATGAACGAGCGGGGAGTAGCTCCAAGATGAAGCTCACGCTCTCTCTCTTGCTCTCTCACACACAATCGACGGCAGCACTAAACTTTGATTATAATAAAAGTTTTTTACAAAAATGACCTAGGTACCTTATATACTAAGGCTACCTTAGGTTAACCAAAAATAGAGTTTGAGGGGTCAAATGGCTTGGTATTTACAATTTGGAAGTGCCATTGCACCCCGGCTTCTGCAACTAGACTATCTACTTATTACAAATGATGTTTATAACCCTAATCCACAGCATTCCATAACTCTCAGAGAATAAGTCTTTGTTGAGTTATGCCATGTTGTTGACCTAGCCGTCAACACTCCCCCCCACCGCATTCATGTTGTCCCTGACATGACCTGGTTGTCAATGTCGGTGTGGTCTTTGTTGTTGTTTTGCTGATGTGAAGAAAGTATATGTTGTAGCCTTTACACAACCTCGTCCAATCCGATGTACATAGTCTTCACATGATTCAGGAAAATCATAATTGATGACTAACTTCTGCCAATTTTGTGTCTTTCTCATTTCAAAAACAACTTCTACAATCTGTAGAATTGAGTGATTGGCTTTTAGATCTTGTGAGCCAATCACAACTTTGTAAGGATTTTGGAGAAATTGTTTGGCTAAACCTTCAACTTCTCTAGGCCAAGTTGCACTTCAATACAAGTCTGTATGTCAGGCCGAATCTAGGAGATAATTTTTCTGATTTGAGGTTCCAAACCCATGTTCAACATTCTATCTGCTTCATCAAGGACAATCTTTTGAGATCCTCTGATTACTTCTGTGTTTGTTCTGCTTCATTGGTGACTCCTTTGTTCCTGCATCAAGGTGATCAAAGCCGCATTTGCCATTGTTAGCTTTTGTGTGTTGTGTAAATCATTATAATGCTTCTACTTTATACATGACTTAATTAAAGCCCGACAAACCCAAGTTAATTCCCCAAGTTAGTAGCTTGCATCAAAAGGGCTTTATCCGACATCATTCATCATCGATGGGCTATCATCCTCCCTTTGTCTCCAAAACTCATAAACATGATGTGCAAGGTATGTAAATGCTATTATGGCTTCAAATTTGAAAATTTTGCATCTTTGGCTAGCTAGGGTTCTCTTTTTTTTCTTTTTTTTTTGAACCCTAAGCTTGTATTCTCTATTCATAGCCTCTCGACAAAGTTTGGCTTGGTTTTGACTTGCATTTGGCTTTCCAAGATAATTTTTTGAATTTCAGTCTCAAGAATGACTGATGGGCATCTCTGGCACCTTTTGTTCTTGTCAGTATTGTTAGTTCCTTTTGTTTGTTAGGCTTCATTAAGTCACATACAAGATAGAAGATTACAGTATAAAGATCTACTTCTTGTATACGGCCTTGTAGTTGCATGAAGTAGCTGATAGGCAAATTTACACTTGATGGCTGCTTTTGTTTGGTCGCATCACCAACTGCCTTTGTCCTTGTAGTCCATCTCGGATTTTGATGACCATTCTCAATCATGTTTGGCCTCATGTTGTTGTTGAAGGCTGATCAACATTCTTTCCTTACCTCTGACATTATCCATTGTGCATATGGCTTTTGAGACATGCTTCGTGAAGTGTGTCATTTTCTTGGACCTTCTTTGCTTTGTACAGCTCGACATCTCTTTAGTCTTTTCTTTATCTGGTTATGGATTTTTCCTGCCCTTTTTTTTTAAATCTCAAAAATAACGAAATAAAACCAAAAATCAACTCAATAAAAAGGAAAAATTATTCAAATAGAAATCTAAACGCTATGTACACTGTACACATGTCCCTAGGGGCTCATATATGGCTTTTGTCCCCGTACTCCTCTTGTAATGCTATTATGAGGGCATATACTCTGAATTTGTCAAAAAATGTCACAATCAAACGCAAAAATTCAATAAAACTCACAAAACATTGCCCTCTAATATTTGCATGTTAGGTCCGCATTTTAAATTCCTCCCCCCCCCCCTCCTATTGGGAGTCCTCCTTGACGACAGGGTATCATCAAAGGTACGTGTTGTGTTTGGACAATCAAAAAATGTGCCTATGCAGGCCTTGTAATGTAGCCCTATTATGCATACACATTCAATGCATGGAAAAGATTTATGTTGTGCAAGATGTGAGTATACGCAATTTTCTTATTGACATTTGCTGGCAAGGCTTCTATTTGAAGCAATGTGGTTTTTGCTTCTAGTTGTACTGCAACCGCAGGAGGAATTGAAAGAATTCAAGCAGCAATGCAGTAACATCAGTGTGATTGGTTACCTTTGGGACCGGCTTCTTCGTGATTATTGGTTGTTTTGGTGATACTGCTCGTTTGGGAACCCATATTTGTCCCTGCTTTGTTTGTGTTTGAAGAGACTTCTTTGGGATCCACCTTGTCTTTGTGTGAGTCTGCATTGGTCTTTGTTCCAGCTCTTGTACTCTTGGTTGGCAACGAGATTCAGACTTTGGGAGTTGATACATTGGAAGTTGACAATTTAACCGTTTTGGAATCCAAATGAACTCCTGACCTCTTTGTGATTGAAGCACCTTCCTTGAAACCCAAAGCTGATTTGTGAAAGCTTGTGACTTTGTGTTTTTCCTAGATTTTCTTGCAGGCTTCGACTGTTTTTCTATTGGCATTGGATCTTGCAATTTTTCATCAAAGATCTTTGTCTTCTCGATCCATACATGCTTCTGGCCAAGCTGGCTCTTTGGTATCCAGATTTGTCAAGCTTTTTGTTTTTGACTTGTTGTTCTTTGATTTTGGTCATCCTTGGTTGTTACTGAAGCTGTTAGTGATGGTGATGATCTGCATTGCTGGTAAGGAATGTCATAAGAATCATCACTATCACTGTTATCCTCCACAAGGTTGCATTCCAACACTTTCCCTTTGTGGTTTGGCTGGTTATGGAAAGTTACAGTCTGTTTTCTCTTCGATTGTTGTTTTTGAGATGACTTTGGTATCCACTTGATTAGAGTGTTGGTAGCTCATTGACATAGCTGTGCTCTTCTTGGATGAGTCTTTTCTTCATGTATGGGAGCCATGTATTAAAGTCCTTGTTGCAGTTCCATTTCCATCAAGGATTTTGGAATCCACTTTTGATGCACTGTTGTGTCATCCGGATTTGTTGTTTGCATCTTCTTGAAGCTCCAACTATTCTACAAAGTCGTAGAACTCGTCTTCTTCTCTGTCTTCGTTTTCCTGGATTACACTTACTACAAAATAAGGAACAACATCATAGCCATTTTCATCACAAAATTTTGTTGTTGGATCATCTTGAATAGCGCACACGTCGAGAGTAGCCAAGATGTGTTCCCATTCAAGTCGCTCTTATTCTTCTTCAAGAAAGGGTTTCGTGATATAATTTGTATCTTTTATTGTCCTTTCTAGGATGCCTTCCTCTTGCTTTAAGCTTCCGCATTGTGAAGCTCCACATATCCACAATTCTTTAGGCTTACCCAACCATGCTGGAAGTTCTGATCCTACTACAGTAGCGGAATCAAACTCCTCCATATGTGTTCTTGTCACGTCCTTATAACTATGGTCCTTCAGATTTATCCTTGTCGTGGTTTCATATGTCTCAGGTAGATATTGTCATAACCCCAATCTTGAAACATTTTTTAATTGTCTCACATGAATGGTCTTCCTAGAATGATATCATAGTTTTTCTTCTTGCCAAAGTGAACAATAGCAAAGGTTTGCTGATATTCTATCCACAAGAAGTAACAACTACTTTTTTTAGCATTCCTATGGGCCTTTCCATGTGTCCATCTGCAAGCTGCAGTTTCATCCTTGTAGCCCTCACTGCTGGTTTTCCCCATTTTTTCCAGACCTCTTTTGTTGCGATGGAAACACGAGCTCCACTGTCAAGGATTGCAGCTTTCCTTTTGAGTACCCAAAGTTGAGCTTCTTCTTAGGCTTCATTGATAACCTGCTATCGTTTTATCTTCCTTTTCTTAGCTGCATGCATCCTTTCTAACAATTCATTGGTTAGTGGCACATTGTACTTCTTTAAACGACATCCACTAATCCAATTAGCCATTGGTTCACCATCTAGGGTGGATAACTTAACTGCTCTACTTAGAGATACATCATTAATGATAAATGGTCCGTTTCCCTTTTTCTTAAACTTGGGAATGTGTTGCTTAAGGGAATGTGTTGCCTAAGGGAATATATTAAAACTAAGTCCCCTTTTTTGAAGATTTTTGTAATTAGATAGGAATCAAAAAACTGTTTTTGTTTCCGCTTTTGTCCATAGATGTAAGCTACAACAGTTAGCCTTTGCTCATCTAGCTTCTCTAAATCTTTGAGTCTCTCTGACAATTCATGTCCACTCCACTCAAGATCCTTAGCTACCCTTAATGTCGGCAATAGAAATTATATTGGCAATATGGCATCTAGACCATAAACAAGGTTAAAGGGTGTAGCATTTAAAGTTGTTTTGAATGAAACTCGATAAGCCCATAGAGCCGTATGGAGATTCATTTCCCAGTTTGTCCTTCCTGAACTAACCACTTCAGTCAATACCGAGCTAAGAATTTTATTCGTATGCTCAACTTGTCTATTTTCTTGGGGGTGATAAGGAGCTGATTTGTTATGGATGACCACAAATTTATTAAGTAGATACTCAATTACCTCATTGAGGAAATGAGTTCCCCTATCACTGACAATTTCTATTGGCAGCCCATATCTTGTGAATACATACTCATGTAAGAATGCGGCGGTGGTTCTAGCATCATTCTTTTGAGTTTCCACTTGGTCAAATAGTCCGTAGATACAATGATATACTGAGCTTGGGTTTTATAAGCAGGTGGCTGTATTGCCCCAACAAAATCTATACCCCACTTTGTGAAAGCTCTAGCCCCCATCATTGGTCTTAAGGGCATGCTATCTACACGTGTTGGCATTTTTTATCGTTGACAACCATCACACCTTCAAACATATTCATTGGCATCTGCAAAAAGTGTTGGCCACCATATGCCTGCCATTAAGATTTCTCTTGCAGTGGTCTCACTAGAAAAGTGACCTCCAATTAATCCAGCATGTGCTTGTTCTATAATTGGAATATATTCATTTTCATTTGCACAAAGACGCAGATGTTGGTCTTTACCTCTCCGATACAATTGGGTTCCTATAAGAGCATAATCTCTTGCTTCAGTTTCCATTGCTCCTTGACGTCGTTTACTCATATCCTCAGGAAATGTTCGGCTTGACAAGTAGGTAACTAGATAATTACTCCACTTAGGAACATGCGACATTTGGAACAATGTTACATGAGGTATGGGTGTTTGTTTTTGACATTGAGGACAATTTTTCACAAAAGAATGAACATCACTCTTCATAGCTGGCCAAAATACTCCAAGTCTTAAGATTTGTCGCATAGTTTGGTCTTCTACAAAGTGAAGTCCTACTATGGTAATATGTGCATGACTTAGGTATTGGGTTTTCTCCTTAGGATTGATGCATAAGAGAAACATTCCATCTCGATTTCTTTTGTATAGTCTCCGAGCTAGTAATTGATACATAGCCAGTTGCTCAATTAATTTGATTGAAATAGAAAGTGGTATTTGCGAATCCACTTGAGTTATGGTCATCAATGTACCATATTTTTTGACCATCGAGGTATCATTTCCACGAAGAACAGATAGGCGTCTCGTCTACTCCTTTAGGTGGTTCCCCTGAAATAATCCTTGACAAATGATCTACTCTTTGATGAGTAGTGCCTTTTTTTACAACCACAGTGAAATCAAATTCCAGAAGAATCACTACAACAAAAGAAGGTGTTATCGACGCATATATCGACGCTACCCGTCGCTATACGCGTCGCAGTGAAACCGGTCGCTATTAGCGACGCTGATAGCGATGCGCATAGCGACGCATATAGCGACGACCATAGCAGAAAAAAATTTTCTTGGGCAGAGGGCAGGTAGCCTGGCCCGTGCCCAGTTAAAAGATGGACACAGCCACAGCCAGACTTCCTGCCCTCTGCCCAAGAAAGCGAGCAGCACCAAAATATCAACCATGCTCCCGCGCGCAGAAATTTCGGCAGAGTTCCCTTTGTTTTTACATAAACTTTTCAAAAAAAACCATATCATGTATACGCCTCCTACATGCTATCCATGTAGGATCTCACATGAGATTTAAGGCCAATGAAAGACAACCGTACCAACTGAAAAGCATAACCATAACGAACCATAACCATAACTTAAAACCATAACCGGCTATAATCACTTTGATCAAAACCATAATGCAGATAGCCATAACCATAAACAAAATTAACAATAACCATAAGCATAACCAGAACGAGAAACAATAACTGTCTATACAATGACAATGACAATAATCATAACCATAAGGGAAACAATAACTGTCTGAACACTAACTGTTTGTACAAAAAAGAGACACAGAAGCGTGTCTATGTCTCACAAAGCATATAGATGAAATCTTGTCCACTAATGACTAGGCGTCGCAACCTGCACATAGGAAAACTCACAAAATTAGTATTGATATTACTTCACATATACTGACTTAATTAAATCAACTCACACATATTAACGTCTCACCTCAAGCGATCGACGAGACTGTAAGGCCTCCCAGTCTACAGGCTCTCCTGAAGCTTCAAGATCATTCAGTACTTCATAGATACCTCTGCGATATCCATATGACTCCTCCTCACGTGATGGAGCTCGATGCATCGCAAGATTCTGCGTTTATACAAAAATCAAAGTAATAAGAATACATGATTCATCGCGTTTTAAAAAACGCCATAGTTAAGATTGGATTAGAAACTCACAAACTCATAGCGAAAGGTGTCGAAGCCTC